>NW_024609835.1:124571884-124954906 GCF_016920785.2 Ixodes scapularis
TCGGAAGTTTAATTTAATTAACATTAAAGCTAACTGCCTCCAAAAGTAGTTATTATCAATAAAATTGCTATGGTCAGTGTCATATTGGTTCAGAGGAAGCTCCTCCCACTTCTTTCAACTTTAGCGGAGCGAAAGCTGAAGAGGAGGCCAACTGCTTTCCGATCTTCACTCTGCTAAAGTGGAAATAGGTGGGAGGAGCTTTTTCTGGAATCGTAGCCTGTCACAAACTTAAGCATGCATACCTAATTAGGATTACGCATAACTTCCATAGAGTGATATATTTCCTTAGTAATTACTTTCATCTGAAAACGAAGCGACTGTAATATGTTTATGTGATAGCATTTTTCCGCATTGATGTGTAATGGTCTATTCTTCGTCTGACCGTAGATTTTTTCTTTTATACTGCGTTTTACATTTGTCCTTATTTGTAACTCCGAGTCACTTACTTTATTAATGCTATGATATTAGAATTCAGCTTTAATAAGATACGAATCGGTTGTTTTATTGTATTGCAAGACCAGATATAATTCGTGTTATTTTTTATAACCGGAGTTCAAAGTAGGAAGTGATCTGGCACACTTGACAAGAAAGTCCGCGAGATTTATGAGCGCCGAATTAGGCAAGCGCAAGGGTCAAACGCAGCACTTGTCAATCGGTCAAAAAAAAAAATCCGACTGTCCCGCCAAGTGTCCAACTCAGAGTTGTTGATTGTGGTATAGTGAATAAAATCTCAGGGAGGCTCAATCCTCTAATTGTTGGAATTGATCAACAAGTCGAGATAAGATATTCAATATACGCGTCACAAATCTCATTATATTTATTCTTCCTCGCCGTCCCGACAGTGGAAAGCCCAGTCACTCTATGTGCGGACATCTTCTGTGTGTCTCTGCGTGTACTGTGGCTTTAACAGTTGCCCATTGGAGCTCTCAAAGGCCCCCACGAATGGGCGGAGGGACAATGAGGCCCACGTGCCCAGTGTACTTTCCTCCATCAGTGACTCAATGGAACGAAGCTACAGCGTGATGAAACCATAAAGAATAGCTGCAATTGTCATTCAAATTTTACACTTACCGTGAAACTTTCTTTCAGTTAAATGTAATTAACTAATATTACAAGTTATCCAGAAAACCAGTTAAATTACTGTAATTTAATTACCACTCAAATATGCGCGGAAGTCGGTAACGTGTTGGTTCCCTACCTTGTATGCCTTGTTAGCGAAACAGTTAGTTTTGAACCACTCACTGAAGAGTGCGCGAAAATATCTTGCCTCGTTTCGGTGCTGCTCAGTGTTCCGTGATTAATTAGTCTTAACGCTCGCTTAACATTTTTTTTTCTTTTTCTTAGCAGAGGTAGTATGGAGAGAGGTAGCTCAAAACTACGGGATAACCGATTGTCACCAATCTATGCATGGCTCGACGTCGTCGCCCTGTGCTGGTAGTCATTGTGGGTTATTCCTGCTTGTTCTTGCCGGAAAAAGCAAATTCGGTGCAGCGAAATGCATGTTGCAGAAGGTGGGCGCTCGGCAGAAAGGTCATCACAATGATCGCCTGATACGACGTCAGTGTGAGCGACGCATAGTTGACAAGCGTTGCGAATGAATGTAAAAGTGCGCGCGACGAGCCCTCTCAACTAATCTCGTGCTCAACTTCAACTTTCCAAAGTTGGTCGCCGAATGTCTCTTCAAGAACCGTAAAATACTTTGCAATAACCCAAAACAATATCTTTTTTTTGTGTGTTTTTTGTAGTACGTTAGTAATGGACCGGATAAGGCGATTCCGCTGAGCCCTTTCCTTCAGCCTGCACGTGATGGAAACATTGAAAGAACTTTTTTTCCTTTTGGCGCTCTCGATGCATTTCCTTTACTTGGCCGAGTTGACTTACATTAGCTCCGGCTTTCCTGTCAAAGCCTGCTAAGCCTTTCAGCCGGCGTCTACTGGCGCCATTGCTTCAGTCGACCACTGTACTTCGATCACCGAGACGTTAATAGAGGAGCCGCGCTCTCCGGTCCAATCCACCGCCTCCCTCTCGTCATCTGGCCCTGCTCTCTGCACGTGGGTGTGGGTCGAAACGGGGTCACGTGCCGAAAGACAGACGTGTGAGTCGTCCGACGAACCCCTGGCTTCCACCGCCGCTGTCAACTTGGGGGTGAACCGAGTATAGAACATCCCGGCCGGAATTTGCAGTGGGCGGATGAAAGAACATGTGGGCTGCTCTTAAATGCGGTTCCGACGAGATGTCGTGCTTTCAATTCCTTAGCTCTTTCCCGTGAAATAAAAATAAAAGAGCAAAAGAGAGAGAGAGGGCATTACTCCGATGCTCATCCACTCCCGAGGATGGCTCGCGCCGCGGCCATTCCACTGCTCACCAACGCTCCGTCTCGCGGTCCTCCGATGAATCGCGGCGGACGCGCTAGAAGCCATCGAAGCCAGTGCGATGCCGAGTGAGCGTCACGTGACATACGAGAGGGGTCGCAGCGACGCGAGTCACGTGACATGTTCACAGCGCTGCATTGGCTGGGATGGCTCGTAGCATTCCCTGCGGTCCATCGTTTCGAGATACGCGATCCGTACTCGAAACTCGGCTTCCAAAGACTCTTCCGTTTCTTTGGCTTGCACGTATCTTTTCTTTTATTTTTTTTATTTTATCCCTCTTTGTTTTATGCGTGTCAAAGAACGACAAAGCAATTTTCATATGCGACCTGCGCTAAAAAACAGTTTTTGATCTAGCCTTTCTTTTTCTAATGCAGGTTGCCGTTTTTAATTTCTGTAAGCTTGTACTTAGGGGCCGTTGACCTTTTAGTTGGCAGGACTAAAGTTCACCTCCGTTAGATTCCCCCCCCCCCCCCCCGACAGTACTACCTACCGCCCTATAATATATTAGTAGTGTCTCAAAATTGTAGGAGTGGCATTACATCGGCCGAACGTTTTCTACGCTTGTACCAACGATTTACATATCCTACTTTCTCCATCTGTCATACCATGCACTGTACGTATTTTTTTTTTTCGTTTTTTTTTTAACATAATGCCAGCCGTGAAGCCGGTTTTATTTATTTATTTATTTCAAAATATTATCAGTCCCTCATGAGACTATGATAGGAATGGGCATATAAACTTTCCCGCAAAATACGAAATAGATAAAAAAGCAATATGGAAGGCATTTTAAAAGATTAAGCACACCTGACTGTTAAAAATGTAATCAAGCAAACCCCGCACATTCTTCATATTAATTTATAGCATCCATGAATAGGCAGTTCCATCTGTCACTACATTTAATAAAAAAATAATTTCCAAAAGCATCTCGGTTGCAGCGATGAGGTACAATAAAGTTGTTGTTTGGTTCTAGTTGCGTCATCAAAGTTTGTTCATTTTTATTTATTTATTTTTCTACAGATACTATAGTCGGTTGCAAGCTAAGAAAAAACCGGAAATGCCTCTCAGAGGAAAATGTAATCCTACGCCGAGAAACGCCAGCCAATTGTTTTCATGACGTCACGATTCTGTTGACCAATCGCGATCCTTTTGAAAAAAAAAAGCTCAACATGGCTGCTGGCCTTAGCAACGCGATGCTATAGTTTGTCGTGACAATTATTCTGCTTTTTTGCACCGTGTTTTACGTGCCCGAGGTTACGCCACGAAATCTTGATGGTATCGGCTTGCGTTTGCAGCAGTTTTTGAGCGACAACGTGAGAATCCAGCGACGCTATCGCCAACGAAAATTTCGAAGCGGGCGCGAGGCTTAGCACTGCTGAGAGGTATGTTAGACGGTATGTTAGACAGTATCTTGGACAGAAAATGAATTGGGAAGACGGTACATTGGACATGAATTTCTTTCTTTCTTTACTAAACAGCTATTTCGTTGACAAAAACGTATTCTAACTTATTTAAATGTCCTGAATGAATTAAATAAATATTGTAGTAGTTTAAGACAGGTTTCCTGGAGGAAGAAAAAGCAACGTTGCTAGCGAACTACTTTCTCGACGGCGGAGGCACTTCAGATGGGCGCAATGCGCTTGTGGGTGGAGCTAAAAGATTGTTCTTAGGTTGCATCCGACTATACCACTTCCTCATGAAAAGTGTTGTAGGATTGGGCCCCTTTATTGGGGGTATAACAAGAAAATTCAAAGAAAATCCAACGCATTTACAAATCTCTGCAACACAAAATTTGAGCGCAGTTCTTGAGGAGGACGGGAGGAGGGTTCGGAAGGGAGGTTATGAAAGAGGAAAAGGGGAAGGAGAAAAGGCACTCCATACCCTTCCCTCCTTCTTCGTACCCTCCTCTTATCCTCCTGCGTACCCTCCCCAGCTCCTCTTCCGTGTCCTGCTCCTTCTCCTCTCCTCCTCCTCTCCATCCTCCTCCCATCCTCTCCCCTTCCCTCCCCTCCTCGTCCTCCTCCTCTTCCCCTCCTCCCACAGCTTCCCCTCTAAATTTAGCTGGAAAATTGACGCCACGTGACCTCAACACCAATTCAGTTTCCCCGCTAAATTTAGCGCGCCAAATGACGTCACATGACTTTGCGTCACGCCACCTATGAACAAATTAGAGCGCAGCTCTTAGGCGCTCGTTCCTATGTATCGCGGTGTCGGCGTCGGCGCCGGCGTAACCGCGCAAGTTGCATTATGGGACGTCACTGACCTATACATCAATTCAATTCCCCACTAAATTTAGCTGGGAAAAGGACGTCACATCACTTCGTGTCACGTAACCTAGGAACCAATTAAGTTTCTCCGCTAGATTTAGCAATGTAATTGACATCACATGAACTCAGCCCCAATTCAATTTCCCTGCTAAATTTAACGGGGAAACTGCATTGGGGTTGAGGTCATATGACATCAGTTTTATCACTAAATTTAGCGTGAAAACTGAATTTGTTCATAGGTGGACGTGACACGAAGTCATGTGACGACATTTTCCCCGCGAAATTTAGCGGAGAATTAATTGGTGTATACGTCTGCGACGTCCCATAATGCAACGCGCGCGTTTACGCCGACGCCGACGGCGACGCCGCGAAACACGGGAACGAGCGCCTAAAAGCTGCGCTCTAAAAATCATAAAAAATATTTTAAAAAGTTAGGATGACTTTTTTAAATACTATTTACGCGCGAGACATCCCACAACAATCTAGAAAACAGGATCCAAAGGAGGACGGGCACATAATTACACACACCACAGCGCACTATAGCAAACAACACTTACACCCTACACACAAAAAATAAAGTAAAATTCAAACAAACCTTCTTTGCCTGCCGACAAAGAAGGAGGCTTCGCTGTCATGCACCAAGATATGTTTGGGACAAAAGCCATCTCAGCGATTGAGTCAGTTTTTCAATGTCATGAAGATGTCTCCCTGAGTAAGGCCAAAAAATATGCTAGACAATTGTGCCAGTCGCATGAACTGAAAAATCTTTGCACCCACATCGATCGCAACAAGTTGCTAAGCCTCAGTGTATTTTTCAGTGCCAAAACCCATAAACCCGGTTACCCCTTCGGAGTCATTGTATCCGAAAGGGGAACCTGGCAGAAATCACCCGCCCTTTTTCTCAAAGAAAAGCTAAACCTTCTTACAATTGACGACCCTTTCTTAACTAAGAGTTCCAATGAGGTCATCCAATTCCTGTCACAGCAGAGTTATGATCACCTAGAAGCTTTTTCCATCGACATAAAAGACTTATACTACGAACTGCCCCAGGACGGCCTTTTGCGATGTGTAGAAGAGAGTATTGATTCTTTTGGTGGCATAGCGTTCCAAAATTCCGCGGGTATTTCCGAAGACAATTTTCTACATCTACTCTCGGTTTATCTACACTCGACCTTTATTACCTGGAAAGAAAAAACGTATCTACAGAAGAAAGGTGTTTGCATTGGGTCGTGCATTGCCCCAGTGCTGAGTGATCTCTATCTCGCCCACCAAGACAGACTCTTGAACAATTGGCTTGACTCCACCAGAGTTGCTAGAGTATTTCGGTACGTCGATGATTATTTGATCATTCTTGACGCCGAGAACACTAATGTTCCAACCACTGTTGCCGGTGTTCAATCAACTTTTAAAAACTGCCTAAAACCACTGGACATTACTCATGAGCTTCCGGAAGAAAGATCAATCCGATTCCTCGATCTCAGGCTCAATTTACAACACACTCATATATGCTGGAAATATGAGCCAAGGGGTAAAGAAAACAATTCTTCCGTACAATTCGGCACATTCTAAGCTAGTGAAAAGAGGAATCGTCAAATTATGTCTAAACAACTCTCTTCAAAAATCCTTCGAGCACTCTATTTCAATAAGCTTTGATGCCCAAATTTCCAGATTAACATCCGCCGGATATCCCACGTCATTATTAACATCGATTGCTGAGAGCATCTTGAAAACAAAAAATACGAGAACATATGTCACACCAAGAGCCAGAGAAGGATCTACGAGACCTGTCGTGCTTCCATACTTCCACAGGTTCTCCCATGGCATTAAGAAAATCGCCAACAAGTTCAACATCAATGTCGTCTTCACTGCTCCTAATAAGCTTGGCAACTTGTGTAAACAAGTCAACTCGCCTGATTCTCACCGAACAGTATGCTGCACCAAAAAACATCAGAGCAGGTTCGTTGAGTGTGCCGATGAAGTGGTGTACTCATTTCCCCTTTCGTGCGGGAAAGTGTACATAGGTCAGACCGGACGATGCCTTAATGATAGGCTCCGGGAACACAACACCAACAGCTCCAGAGCCAACTCAGGGCATCTAGGCATACACTGCCGGGATTGTGGGTGCGACGTTCACCTGCCATCCTGTACAATTTTAGGTAGGAACAGTAAACAATTAACTCGAGAAATTGTCGAAGCAGAACATATCGCCAGGAACTATAACAACTGTATTAGTACACCATCTTTACACCTGACAGAAAAAGAGAAAACATTTTTAGGCATCTAGGAGATCGGTGCGCGTGATTTGGGAAATTCGGTGGTGCTAGAGGTTGAAGAAGACAAAGTTATATAAAAAGAGTTGTCAGTCAGCGCGGTTTGTTTGAATTTTGCTTTATTTTTCGTGTGTAAGGTGTGAGTGTTGTTTGCTATAGTGCGCTGTGGTGTGTGTAATCATGTGCAACCAACTCGCCCAAGCTTCTACTTTAACAAGGACGGGCAGAACGCGCAAAATGACTGTAATATAGAAGCAGACTGCAGTTCCGAAATAGATCGAGGTAGTGATACCATGCACCCCATGCCCCGAGTTACTAAAAAAATTTACAAAAAAGGGAATTCTGTTAACGCTGCTAGACCTCGACACAAAGGAAGCGTGTGGCCCAGATAAGATACCTATTTATTTATTTTCTTTCAAGAGGTACGCCGAATGGATGTCGTTTTACTTACGTTGCGTATTTGTAAGTTCATTGCAGTCATCGCGGCTTCCCTCAGATTGGTGGTGTACACGCGTTGTCCCAATCTACAAAACGGGCAATAAACTGACCATATAGGCAACTACAGACCAGTTTCTTTGACATCTGTAGCATGTAAAGTCATGGAATATATAATAACAAAACAGATATTTTATCACCTTGAAGCCAACAAGGTTCCGGCCTGGACAGACAACAGGTGGACGTTATTGGTATAGATGACTTTTCTAAAGCTTTCAATCTGGTGCCACACAGGAAACTTATGTAAAAAATTCGAAGTTTTTGAATTCACATAATGATTTCCAGCTGGACAGACTCGTACCGAGAGAATCGAAGCCGAAGTGTGAAAATTAACGGTCGCGTCTTAAACCCCCTTTTAGTTTCTTCGGGTGTACCACACGGTTTTGTTTTGGGGCCATTGCGTTTTTTTATATATATATATATATATATATTTAAATGACATAGTACACGGGACTCCACCAAAATAGATGATTGCATTATCTATTCAGCCAGTAACTCAGTTGACCAACAAATTTCGTTAAATAAATATCTGGACCATAAAAAAGAATAGTGCGACAGTTCTGATATGAAAATAAACTACATTAAATCTGCATACTGCCATATAACAAAAAAAAAACGAAGCGTATTTTTATTTAAATACTACATTGGAGATACAGATCTGCGCATCGGCATATCAAAAGCTAGACATACCATAAACACATCATAAAATACGTTATTTCCGTCTGGAACCCTCACACAAAAAGATATGTTTATAGGTCGGAAATGATCCAACAAAAAGCTGCTCGTTTTATTCATTCTAGTTGCAGGCAGAATGCATCGTCAACAGAAATGCTCCGCGCTATCAATATAGAGCCTTTACGTAAAAGGCGAGAAATCGCACGTGTAAAATTTTTTTTATCTAATCATTAATGGAAAACTAAATCTAGGTCCGAATAAGTACGCCCTCCCTTCAAGTTCATAACGATCGAGTAATCAAAATCATCCAAAACATGCCAAACCTACAGTAGCCGAATAAATACCTTTAAGCAGTCTTTTTTTCTTTTTTAAAACCATTGAGGCTTGCAATTTATTGCCCATCGATATTGCGAATTTAGAGACTGGGTTCTCTTTCGATCGTTCCATCGCACAGCTGCTAAACAAACGATGTTTCAATTCGACGCGTTTTGAAACTGTATTTTGCGATGATTGTTCAGGAAAATTCTATTTTTGATGTATTTAGAATGCTACGGTTCTGATAAGACTGCTGACTGGGCAAGTTGGTAGTTTATGTCGAATAACGTAACAGTGCTCGCAAACTCAGACACACCAAAAAAATATACACTCACTCGGCGCTGACTCACAACTCTTAGATTTGTATTGTTTTCTTCTTCTATGCAAAATGACCCACCTCCTCTTTTTCTTTGTTCTCCCTCGTTACCATTGCTTCTTTAAAATAAAAACAGATCGATCTGCTGAATCTTCCATGCTTTATGTTGTTACGGTGACTGATATTCTCTCCATGAAGGCCCTCAAGAGGGGGCTAACAGTATTTTCAAATAAATAAATAAATAAGGCGCATCTGCACTTCGCATATTGATTCAAGTTAAAAAGCAATTCATTTTGAAACCTTACAAAATGAAGATTTGATAATTGTGGGAACCACGGTGTTCCCGGCATCCCTATCTAGGCCTAGCTCAGGCAGGCCGTGGGAGTCCCAGGGACGCCGGAAGAGGGGGGGCAGGGGGGGCCAGAGCCCCCCCAAGTATTCTTATGGGGGGGCTCAGCCCCCTTGCCCTCATAAGAATAGTTCGGGGATATAACGCCAGCCAGGCGCTCGTCACGAAGGCATCACATGCGTCCATGTTAGGTGCAAGCCACGGAGCAGCAAGGCACAGTCTTGTCGCACGTAGAGATTTCAGACAAGAACAATTAGTTTCGGGAGCGCGCTTTTTTTTTTTTTTAATCCAATGTTTGTCGTCCATCAGCACGGCGGCTACGAGGGTTTAGAGCAAGCTGGACCCGATCTGCCCGTGGCAAGGCCGGGGAGTGGCGCGCGGGGGCCAACTGGGGCTTAGTATGGGGGCCTCTAGAACCCGGGGATTATAGTTTTGTTGGTGTTGCTGTTGTCGTAGCGTGGGGGATATTGCGACGAGACATGTGTGGCGCCAGATTGTCGCCTCGGACCGGACGCTTTCTGTCATATTTGGCGAGCTTTGACGGTTGTTTTCGTTTAGGAAGGTCTCAAGATGTCCTTGCCGGCGACTGGTCCGGTCGAGAGCACGTGATGATCTTCAGGTTTGAAATTATTGGCTCTTCCTTCGAGAGCGAGGGAAAGTTAGAGTTGTGATGCGAAAAGCGAGAAATGAAATTAGCGGAGTTCGTCTTAGACTCGGAACCAGAGAGGTGGTCGTCCAAGTTGAATGCGTTTAGATAAACGTTGAAGTTTACGAGAAGCAGCGAGTCAGAGCATCATTCAACAACGTGCCCGCCACCAAACTCCAAGATCATCGGGGCTGATCCTACCCTCCCAACGACATCGGGAGGGTCCAACCCGTCAGAGGCGTATGCAGTCAGCGTCAGTCAGTGTCTCTTCGACTCCAGCATTACATGCAATGTCTGGCCATCCAAAGAAGATCACCAGCTTCTTCCTACCAGCCCCAAAGCGTACATGCCTAGGAAGCGGAGATTCTCAAGGTAAGATATTCCGCAGTTCTTCTTAGCTCATCATGAGTTCCGTTTGTGTAAATGCGTCAATTCAATCACACTCCTTGTTTCCTCGCTTTCCTATCGCTACCAGATGCCTGTTCTGAAAGGCATCTGGTAGCGATCCTTTTTTGCGCCCCTGTATATATAAACAGAGAAAATACCATCGTGCCATAATATGAATTTGTAGACCATCAATAAAGAAGTGATCTCTGAAAACTTATTATGTACAGTTCCTTCTTGATGATATACAGTATTTAGCAATTAGGAGCACTGCGTAAGAAAATTGTTTTCTCATGCAGAAAATAGAAACCGCACAGGACCTAGTGAAAGGAACAAAAACGAACCCGCCAGGATAGTGTTTTCTCTCAAACGAAACTCATATCGTAATATTTAAATTCTTTTTAGTAAAAAAAAAAAAAATAGTACATCATACAAAAAACCTTAAAAAGGAACATGGCTTTAGCCCCCCCACTCACGATATACTTCCGGCGTCCCTGCGTGGGACGTCGCCACGTGGGGGCGCGTCCCGGATGCGAGGGCGAAGCCGTATTCCCTGGTGGGCGGCTTTCCCTCGTCCTGCTCGGGTGATTTGCCTAAGGCACACCCCTCGGGATCATGACTTGGACGCGCCCGCCCCTCCGGGGAGCCACCCACATCTGGCGCCCCAACGTGCGGCCTGTCCGGCGACTGCAAACAAAGCAGCACTCTCGCAATGACAGCGAACCAGGCCAATTTCCGGCCAAGAACTTCGTGGACAGAGGGAGAGGCGAATGCCCGAAACCCGATGCCACTCAACGGCTTTGTGGCCACACCAGCCACGCACGGACATAATGAGCAAGTGTCCTTTCAGCCGAGCTTCCCTAATGGGTATGACTCACACTGCCCGGAATGCAACCGTGGCACTCCTTCTCGGAGCGCGCCAGCCTTCATCGCTGAGCCAAGCCCACCCGCGACTTTCGAAGTCAACACGGGTCCGACGAGACAAGAGACAATGACGCAACAGCAGGCAAATGCAGCCGGGAAACACATGTACGACGAAACCGTCCGATCCGACGTCCGACCGCGCAATACGACGGTCGGAGGCGAGGGTTTTCAACGCTCTCCGATGCTACGAAAACCCTCGCCGCCGACCGTCGTATTGCGCGGTCGGACGTCGGATCGGACAGTTTCGTCGTACATTTGTTTCGCGCTTAAAGGCCAGTTCAGACAGTTGCGTTTGACTGCGTTCCAGTGCGGTACGGCATGCTTGCGGTCGACTGCAGAAGCGAGTCGCCTAGCAACCGACGACGCTTGGCGTTCCGCAACGCACCGCAGCAGAGTTGGGCCAGGCTGAACTTTCCAGTGCGGAGGGGCGTGCGGCGGGTTGCGGTGGACCAATCACAATTCGCGAAAAAAAAGAACGCCGAAGCGCATGCGCGGCGCTGGCAACTACATCCGGTTCGTTCCGTTTTTCCGGTCGGGGACGTCTGCTGCGCCGGTGACGGTCGTGTGTTCCACTGTAGTCGAGTCGAGATCAAGCATTCCCTGCAGAATGGAATCAAGAGGAGCCCAACAAAAGCCAGGGGAGCCCACGGTGAGCGACCAGGAGGCGCTCATCATGCACGTCGAATCGCATCCCTGGCTCTACGACACGAGCCGGTCAGACTACCGCGACAGTACTAAAAGAGACAACGCGTGGGCATCGTGGGCATATATCGCGCAGCAAATGGGTAAAGTGCATTTGTTCAATATAGACGTCTGAAACCATAGCGTCCCGTCTTTTGCCTCATGCGTGCATGCACGCGACGGTAGGTTTGGCTAAAGCCCCTACGTGCTTTTTCACACAAGCAAAGAAATAGCGGCACCAAGACGCCCTGCTTTCAATCGCCTATATCTAGGGTGCCTCAATGTCCTTCTGTTTAGGGTGATGCCACCCTTTGTAGTAGGAAGAAGAAGAAGGTTGCGGCGAGCGGACGCATGCTCATCAAGGCTCCGCGAAAAACCGATGTTTCGTGCTGAAATTCTTGATTTCCGAGCGAGAAGAAGTCTTGGATAGACAGCGTTAGTGACCCAGTTCACGTGGATACCTTCCTCAAGCTGGTGAGCGGAATATTTTGATTTTAGAGGCATTTTGTTTTGAACCCACGAGGAACCTCGCTAAGCCTCGTTGGGCCTTGCTCGACTAGGGCGATGAGCCGAGTTCGCTCGGTGCGGCCGCCCTACTGGCCCTAACCAGCTAAGCGTCACCACGTGGAACCGCCGCGGCGGCGGTGGAAAACGCAAGATGGAAGTAATATCGACGGAAGCTCTCGTGCTCAGCCCCAGGACCGGATACGATCCGGACAAGGTGGCTTTTGACTCCATAAATCCAGCGGCGCGGCCCCTTTATACGGATGGAATTCAGAAAACCGCCTCGGAGGAGCAAGTAGGCACGCTACCCGGCAATAGCTGGGTACAAGTTCTGCATAGAAAGAAGACCCAGAAGAAAGAAGTCCATGACCAGCGGAAGGAAGACCGAGGACCTACCGGTAGAGCAACGGAGGTCAAGAAGAAAGAGACGAAGAGACCGTTTCGGCTTCCCAGCCTCAAGGAATTCAAGCACAAGATCATTGTGAAGCCACGGAAGACGGCGGTCGACTTGAAAAGCTGCCGGGACCAGATCGGCGAAGCGGTGCAGAACTCGCTCCCGAGGTGTCTTGCGGAGAATTCAATCGTCCGGTTGCTAGAAGAGCAAAACACCATTATGATCTGCACGGACATATGGGACGAAGCCGAAGCGTTGGCGAAGCTTAGAAGTTTGATATTCCCGTCCGGACAACTCGACGTTGAGGCCTACCACGTCTCCCCGAGGGAAGAGGCATGCCGTGGCGTCATTCATGGGGTTCGGCCGGAGCTGTCCAATGCACAGATCAGAGAGAAAATCAGGGCCCCAGGACACGAAATACTCGACGCTAGGAGGCTCGGAAGGTCCAAATCGGCGCTCATCACTTTCGCCGGGACCAAAGTTCCGTTCACGGTCACTTTCAACTGGCTGGAAACGCCCTGCTTTCTATACAAGAAGACAAAGGCAGCCTGCCTTAACTGCGGAGAGGCCGGCCATCGGACGGATGTGTGCAGCAAACCGACGGGTTACGCGTGTGCGATGTGCGGGGCCCCGCAAGCGATGGAGGGACACCCATGTGTCCCGAAGTGCGCACTGTGCGGAGGGGCGCACAAAACATACGACAGTCACTGTCCTGAGAAGTTTTTCAAGGAGAAGAGACAAATTGAGAGAACCGGACGGAGCCGCTCGAGGCACCGCAACGGAGAACAGCAGGTGCGCTGGCTGTCGAAGGAGCGGAGTGGCTCAAGGCCGCGTGCTCGCTCTCGCAGCAGATCAGCAAGCTGCAAGAGAAACTCGTCACGCCCGGCGCCTCTTTCCGAAAAGAAAAGGAAGAGGAAAAGTCGTAAAGGCGGGAAGAAGCAAAATTGGAATCAAAGATCTATGTCGCGGGACGGGAAGAACTTGGACCTGGGGGACCAGGAGAAATGGCCCGAGCTGCAGAAAAATGATAACCATATCAATGTGACCAAGAATAACCCGCCACCGAGGTCAAGCGGGAGTAGCCAGCATACACAAGTCCTCAGGCAGGATGCCCCGAGTAAAGGAGTGGAAGATGTGGAAATGAAGAGCATTTGCTCTGGGACCCCCGGGATCACTACGGACCAATTTCGAGAAATCGTGGAGGCTGCGGTGAAACAGGCGGTGCAGTCTGCCACGCAGCTCTTAATGGAACAAATCACGCAGCTTTCCAACAAAGTGGTAGCGTTGGAGCGAAACCGGGAGTCCATGCTCAAGCAACTTGGGTCAAGCGGGAAAAAATCGACATTCTTGGAACGAAAAAGAAGTTCCCTGCTCCAGGAGCTAGGGGCGAAGAGAAGATCGCCGACTGATGCACGACGTGAAGTGGAATCAGTAGAAGACACGAATAACCATGTGTCGTCTAAAACAATCATATCTGAAAATATGGCAATGGAACTGCAGGGGGATAGGTCGGAAGCAGGCCAGTCTCAGCCTTCGGTTGTCGCTTGAAACCGATCCCCCTGCGGTAATACCTCTGCAGGAACCTGGAAAGAAGCCCGTAAAGATTAAGGACTACCGGACGGTCGGCGGAACCCAATACTTCTCGACCCTCGTCCACAGGACATTCGCGGCCACGGAGAGGCACCTGGACGGGGGCGGAGTGGAGTGTGGGTATGTGGTGATCGTCCCGGTGAAGAAGGGGGACCGGGGTGTCCACATAGTGAATCTGTACGGGAACCCCAAGCTTCACAAGGTTGACTACAGAACTCTCCTGGGAAACGCGGTGAGGGCGGCCGGCAAGGAACCTCTCGTCATCGCGGGGGACTTTAATGCCCCGCACCCGGGATGGGGTTACAAATACGTCACGCCGAAAGGACGCAAACTTTTCGAAGGAATCAACCAGGAACGCCTCACGCTCCTCACGGAACCTGACCAGCCTACCAGGACGGGGACTAGCACGTGCAGAGATACGTGCCCGGACCTCACGCTGGTGAAGAACGTGGGGAGCGCCGACTGGAAGAACCTGGCAGAACAACTTGGAAGCGACCACTGTATCCTTGAAACGACACTAAGAGAGGCAGGATACAAGAGAAAAACTGGAACCGCAAAGATCACGGACTGGGACAAATGGAGGAAGAAAAGAGAAAAGACAGAAGTGCACCTGGTGGACATTGAGGAGTGGGCTGCGGACGTGACCACGAGCCTGCGCCCTTTTGTCACGGAGGTTGAGCTTTCGGAGAAGACCCCGGCTGTGGATGCAAGACTCCTCCACCTTTGGGAGGCCCGGCGTGGTCTGACCAAGAGGTGGAAACGTCAGCGACACAACAAGAAGATTCGTACTAAGATCCAAGAACTAACTAAGGACGCGGAGGACCATGCGGTCGATCTCGCTAGGAACAACTGGTATGGGATTTGTGACTCTATACGCGGCAGCCTCGGTACGGCACGGTCCTGGCGTCTCCTTAGGGCACTCATAGATCCAACTAAGACTAAGTCGGTTACGGACAGTAGAATAGCTGAACTCATATACGAGTTACCCAACGATACAGAGCAAATCATGGACCAACTCGCGCGCAGATATTTGTGTCTTGAACGCGCGGAGGAAACTCTAGAATATCTAGGACGCGAAAACTCCGAACTGGATAGGCCGGTATCGGTGGCAGAATTCGAGTACGAGCTCGGGGCCATGAAAAAGGGCACCGCGCCGGGGCCCGACACCATCACGGCAAAACTCCTTTATAACTTGGAAGAAGGCGAACTCGGGAAGCTAGTTAATCATTTTAACGAGCACTACTGGGCTAGGGGGGTGACGCCAGCTTGCTGGAAAACCGCTGACATTCGCTTTATTCCCAAGCCCAAAAAGAACTTAAATCTAGAAAATCTTAGACCCATCTCACTTACCTCATGCGTGGGTAAAGCTTTTGAGAGGGTACTAAACACTAGGCTCATGAGGTACTTGGAGAAGGAAAATCTCATGCCCCATACTCAATTTGGGTTTAGACCTCGTACCTCAACACAGGACATCCTCCTGTGGATATACAAAGATCTTTTGGAGAACCCTTCCAGGGGACAAACACGGTGTATTCTCGCTCTTGATTTAAAGGGGGCTTTTGATAACGTTTCGCATGCCAGCGTACTCAGAGGCCTGAACGAGATCCACTGCGGACAGAGAACGTTCGAATACGTACGGAGTTTCTTAACGGACAGGAAGGCTACTCTAACCTGTGGGAGCCGGGGATGAAAGACGAGGCGGAGGGCACGTGACAGGCGGCCGGCGGAGAAGGCACGAGCTGGGCGAGAGATTGCGTGCTGAGCGAGGCTGGAGCTAAGCTGGACAAGAACGACGGAGCCGGGGCTGCTTGGCCTGGCCCATCGAACCCTGGAGCGGTCCACCAGCGAGGTCTGGAGCAAGACCGGTGGAAACGGCGAGCCCGGGCCATATGACCTGGGCTATGACGATCCCGGGGTGGTTCCGCAGCGAGACTCGGGCATTGATAGCCCGGGACAGCCAGCCTACGCAGCGCTGGCGGTGGAAAGGCGATCCGCAGGCCTGGACACGGACCCCGACTGTGAGCTCTGACCGACGGGCGACAACAAAGGTCGGCGGGCCTGGACTACCGGCTCTCGACGACGGGCAACCGAGAGGTACAGTTAACCCATTCGCTGTCTTCTCGTTGCAGTGTGTAACTCCCTGGGTGACGGGCGGAACGCATACCGATCGGGCGGCGATGATTAGTAGAGGGACCTCCGTAAAGAAACCCACATTAAAATGGCGCATCCAACGTGGGGCCCGTTCGGTATGCCTCGGCTTCTAGTCGTCCCCAGAGAGTCCCATGGACTCGTTAAGCGGGTTGTTCACTAACGCTAACGATGCCCGTTGAGACAAAGTAAGTTGGAATTTTGGTGACTTGCCTCACAGCAGAGCTCAGCAGGTGTCTCCTTGAATCGAGTACTTCAAGGTCTCGAAGGACGAGGTTGTGGACGCGCTTTCTCGGGTACCCCAGAATAATGGTTGGCAGAATGTGACACAACCGGGAGGAACACGAGGAGCGCGGTTAAGATGTAAGAACGTCGTCTTCGGAGGCAGACGAGAGGCACGGCAGGTTCACTGGAAGGCAGGATAGCGACTGGCAGGAGGGAAAACAGCCAGGAGTTATTGCATATTTACGATTTAGGCTTGGTGTGATGCGGTAAGTAAGTAAGCGCTTGTCGAGGCCCGGGGTGCAGATGGGTTTTTGTCCGTGGGTGTCGGAAAGATTGCGGGAATTGCAGTCGACACCGGGAACACTGGCGGACGAGATTGTCAGCGGGTGTTGGGTAAACTGGCGTAAATTGCAGTTGACACCGGGAACGCTGGCAGGCGAGTTAAGGAGCCGTATGATTCGTAACCGCTGGGCCAAGACGGCTAGTTGCTTCGCGTCACTCCAACAATCCATGAAGGGCAGAGGCGATTTATAGGATAATTTCTCAACTTCACTCTGGCCGGTCGTGCCAGTGACAGCAAGACTTTTAATAAGTTATGTCGCGTCACGACCTGGCCGGGGATGAGGCGGTAGCCATTTAGGTGGCTTGTAGTTGTCCAGCTTGCCTTGAGGCGTAAACGGTTTAAGCGGGTTTGCTCGCTGAGCTGCCGCCCCTCCGAGGACCGAGCAGTCCCTAGAGCTCGTAGACACGTGGACGGAACGGGACGCTGACGCTTACATCGAGTACCACATGGTATATGTAGCCGTTTTGGAGCGCGGCTATGGAATATGGCTGTCCCGCCCACAGGGTTTGGATCCCTTCGCTTGCGCAAAAGATGGACTAGGTTTACTCCATCGTTACCTGTTCAGAAGGAAACTCACGCGTTGAGCAACGCAGTTAGTGGTTTTGCCGCATCGCTTGCTCCAAGATGAGAAGGGCACCCGAGGTATAAAGACGCGAGCGTCGTGTCTTACTTCTATTCTTACTCGGCGAGATACAAACGAGGAGGCTTGCCCGGTTCACATCGCTGACTTGAAAGGATACTACCGTCGTCGCGATGAGGAAGACGTATAGCATGAGGTTGCGGTAGGACACAAGAAATTCCCTGTTCTTGGCGACCCACGAGCGAGCTCTGGAATGCAGACTTGCTGAGTTGGCCGCATGGTACACGAACCCGTCGGCAACCTATGTGGCGGTAGAGGCTATGGCCACTGCCACAATCTGCGACAGAGTATTTGTTCGCTGTGTGTTGTTTTTACAGTTTGTTCTGCGCAGAATAGCTTCTTGGAAAGACGGCCGTATACAGACGGCGTAACCCAGGAAGCCCACCGGGAGGGAAGACGGGACCATTCGTTTTCCCAAGTGCTCAGGGTGGCTGACAGTTGTTCGGGCTGACGAACGGTTCAGGCGGGCAGTTCTAAGCCCGCTGTGACCTCTAAGCGGAACGGGGCAAGTCCGTCTGCGTCGGCCAGACCAGCTTAGAGCAAGCCCCCTGCTGCATCGCGGTGAATGGGACAGCGAGCGACAGACAGGTCGGCATTGTCTGCCGGCTTCGCTAGCCACCACCACCTACGCCGCTTTCGGACGCTGCAACGTGGCCACTCCGGCAACAGCAACAGCGGCCGCCCATGAAACCCAGCGGCTCCCTGAGGCCCATGAGGTCCCCCGAAGTCCGGGCCTTGAGGGGGGGAGAGTGTGGGAGCCGGGGGTGAAAGACGAGGCGGAGGGCACGTGACAGGCGGCCGGCGGAGAAGGCACGAGCTGGGCGAGAGATTGCGTGCTGAGCGAGGCTGGAGCTAAGCTGGACAAGAACGACGGAGCCGGGGCTGCTTGGCCTGGCCCATCGAACCCTGGAGCGGTCCACCAGCGAGGTCTGGAGCAAGACCGGTGGAAACGGCGAGCCCGGGCCATATGACCTGGGCTATGACGATCCCGGGGTGGTTCCGCAGCGAGACTCGGGCATTGATAGCCCGGGACAGCCAGCCTACGCAGCGCTGGCGTGGGAAAGGCGATCCGCAGGCCTGGACACGGACCCCGACTGTGAGCTCTGATCGACGGGCGACAACAAAGGTCGGCGGGCCTGGACTACCGGCTCTCGACGACGGGCAACCGAGAGGTACAGTTAACCCATTCGCTGTCTTCTCGTTGCAGTGTGTAACTCCCTGGGTGACGGGCGGAACGCATACCGATCGGGCGGCGATGATTAGTAGAGGGACCTCCGTAAAGAACCCCCACAAACCTTAGGGAGCATGAAATCCAATAGCTTCGAGCTCGGCTCAAAGGGGACGCCTCAAGGGGCTGTTTTATCTCCGCTTCTTTTCAATCTGGCTCTGCGGGGTTTGCCGGAGGCGCTGGGGGTGGTTCCCGGTGTGGAACACGCCATCTACGCCGACGACATTACCCTGTGGTGTCGGGAGGGAAACGACGCGGAGATTGAAGAAAGACTACAGGCGGCTGCCAAAATTGTAGAAGACTACGCTGAGGAGTGCGGTCTAAAGTGTGCACCGGAGAAGTCCGAATTACTTGTCTTGAGGAACCCTTATGAACGTGTGTCGGAACAGATTGAGGTTTGGGTGAGCGGGAAACGGGTCTCTAAACCCACGGAGATTCGTATCCTCGGCCAGCTCATTCGACAAGGCAGGGGCAACAAGTCGACTATCGATAAACTTGACACCATGACCACCCAGGTCTGTGGCATGCTTCGAAGGATAAGAAATCGTAGGAGGGGCATAAAAGAGAAAGAAGCAATGCAACTCGTTCAGGCCTTTATTATCTCCAGAATCACTTACGCCACACCGTACTTGGTCTTGAGTAAAGCGGAACGGCAAAAAATTGATGTTTTGATAAGAAGAGCTTACAAAAGTGCGCTAGGGCTTCCCGAGAGGACAGCGACCGACAAATTACTAAAGTTAGGGGTCCACAACACGATAGATGAGCTTCACGAAGCACATCTCGTGGCTCAGCTAAAGAGGTTGGGGTCCACGAAGAACGGGGCGTGGCTCATGGACAAACTCGGGATGGCGGTTCCGGGAGGAACGCATACGGGTACTGTCCCCGACCACGAGCTGTCAGCAGAAATACGGAAGAAAATAGTGGTGAGTCCGGTATCCCGAGGAATATGCAACCAGGAAAGGACGACGGCAGAAGAAAGGCCAGATCTGAGGCCCTGTCTAAGACATGGGATCACAGAGAGGGAACGCTATATGTTGACTGTGGCGGCCCAGTAAACGGAGTTGCCACAATCGCAGTGGCTAACGCCCAGGGTCGGGTGTTAAGATTAGCTTCGGTCAGAGTAGAGTCGGCTGGGCAGGCTGAGGAAGCGGCGATTGCGTTGGCGGTTGTTTGCAACCCCAGGGCGACTGTCATCTCTGACTCCCAGAAAGCATGTGGAAATTTCGCTCGCGGGATGGTGTGCGCAGTCGCTGATAGAATACTACGTAAGACGGAAGTGCAGGGGGTGCATCTGATCTGGTCCCCTGGCCACGTGGGGAACACTGGGAATGAGGCAGCAAATGCTGCGGCCCGAGGCTGTATTCTCCGGGACTCGTCCCAGTCGGGTGGTCAAGTGGACACGGACCTCTCGTTTAACGAGGCACTCAAAATGAAGAAACTCGACAGGCGCGTATTCCCGAGCCCGTGCGGGGGGCTTGGAAAGGAAGAAGAATGGACTTGGAGAAGGCTCCAGACGGGCACTCTTGTGACCCCCGCCAAGTTGCACCAGTGGTACCCCGACCGGTACACTACGGGAGCCTGCCCCTTCTGTGGTGACCCCTGGGCGGACGTGCATCACATTACTTGGAAGTGTAAGAAGATCCCTGGACTGGCTCCACTGATGGAGCCTTCTACTCAAGAGTGGGAAGCGGGGCTGCAGAGTGAAGTCATCGATGTGCAAAAGCTGCTGGTGACCCGCGCGCTGCATGCCCAAACCGCAATTGGAGCCCTGGAATGAGGGCATACACTCACTCTCTATCTCTTTAACTCCCCCTTCCCTTCCCAATCTTTCCTGTTACGTCCAGTAAAGTTTTCAACAACAACAACCCTTTGTAGTACCCGATGCCGACAGCACGCGCTCACGGGTAAAATACAAAGAAATCGACGAAAACAAAATGTCGCCACAGCACAGTTAGCGCCACAAACGCGTGCAGGGGCACGCTCTTTCACGCGCTTTTGAACAAAAGAGAAAAATAAAAGTGTGGGACAAAATGGCCAGATGTCTTCACCCTAAGCAAAGCGCACATGAAGGCACCCTAGCCTATATCTATCTTTAAGCTAACCAAGCTTCAAGGGGAACGTAGGTACAGGCGCTTCACGTGTTGGCGCCGGTATTTTTTTTCTGAAGCAAAAATCCAACAAATAGCACTCTGCACGTGCGTTCGCCTGGGTTTGTTTCTGATAATTTACTTAGATTGTATTATACAGTGAATGCGAGCTCGTGCAGCGCGTACGTTCCCGGCGTTGACTTTCCGAAAAGCCAACGTGAATTAGCGCGAACAGAAACGTTACCTAATGCAAGCACCGAGCTTTTATTACCCATTGTTCTACTACAACCACGTGATGAGCACGCGTGGAAGTTAAAGCCCATAAAACCTCCAGGCTGCTATTACCTACCACAGGTGCATTAGCTGTGCTCGCAAACATATATGCTCAAGGCGCCGCTGATAAGCCCCGCTTTTGAATAAAAAATTTGGCATGCAAATATTCTAGCAGCATTAATGGTGAAAACTGGGTTGTGCGTTTATCTTGTGCAGAATACACTGAAAACTAATGCACCAATATCTATTGAGTACATCAATACCTTGTTTTCTTGTTTTGTTTTCCGAATGACCTCAGTGGGAGAGAATAATTATTGCGCATTCTTTGCCTCTAATGGTATCTTTTTGCAATCCATTGCTTTCATTTTGCTGGTGCCGCCCTGATGAGGTTCCTAATTTCAGGTGTCACAGAGGCGGAGTGCAAGCGCAGGTGGCGGCTGATTCGCGACAGGTACGCCAAGGAGTCCAAAGGTGCGAAAGGCAAAAGTGGTGCCGGCCGGGAAGACGTGACGCAGCCAACATGGGTGCTCTACAAGTTTCTTGGATTCTTGGATGGGCAAATTCACCGCAGAAAGTAGGGACAAACATTTCCCCACACACTTCGAATTGTGAACATGTTTGCGACTGTAATGATTAATCTAATGGTAGGTCCATGGTTCGTGCACCTGCGTCGAGGGCCTCGAACACTGGCCAGGCCAACGAGCCAAGTCCAGGTGAAGGCTCCACAGCACAAGGCAAGTTTGTATAAGTGATGGTACCTGTAGAGAATCTGACGAGTTGAAAGCTCCATTATATTTCTCCGTTTTCAAAAGAACTATGCTCGGAGGTGCATTGCTTTCATTCTCAAATGTTTCGTGCCTCCCTCAATAAGCAGAGATCCTGATGGGGGTCTACAATGGAAAAGGAACCCCTGCTGCAGAAGGCCAGCCTGAAACGCCTGAAGCAGGAACGGAAGACGTACTGTGGCATGAAATCATATATTTTGTTCAACAATTCCCATTGATAAGCATTTTTTTGTACATTCTAGCTGGCCCGCTTTACTCCTATTACTGTTGCCAAAAGCGATTTGGTATGCTTCGTGGCGAGTTTAACCCCATAACCATTCTTTTTTTTAAAACTTTTGACCCACAACATCCTTTCTTTTTTTGTGGGGAAGCTTTTTTTGCTTTTCAAAGCACATTTTTAGCCTCAAAGAAAAAGGGAGCAAAGCTAAGCCAAAAAACCTACACTTTCAATTGTTGGCAGAGTCTCAAACTAAGCCATGAGCGAGCCTGGGCCATCCACGGCGGTCCAGTGGTAAACTGGGGAAAGGAGACGAGCTACACTCGTCTTGAACGGGCTGGGGATGGCTCCACGTTTACGAGTGAGGCTCATCCTAAATAGTTATGGGGTTAAAAGAAAAGTTGGCGATAGGCTACAATACATGTGCTTCGGGGATTACTAACAGGCTCCTGGACACTGAAGCTAGATTGCTGTCCTGACCTGTTTCCATTGCTTCGGTCCAGTTGATAAATCAAACCTGTTTGCAAAAATTTTATAAAAGTTACTGTCCTGTAGTGCGCAGCACTGTTAGGAGTTTGTTTCTGTGTTCTACGCAAGCCATTTCCTCGACAGGACTGTGACGACCTCGAGCCCTCAGCTACATGTTCCTTGCTGGTGCACTTGGAGGAGAGGGGCGAGACACCAACTGCGGCGCAGCTGACCCCACCCCTGAAAGGCCCAGCAGCACCACACGAGGACAACCTGCCTCAGGCAGGTTGTTCGAGTCAAGCAAATGGAGCAGTACCTGCTGCTACGAAAAGGCCCGCGTCTCCTGAAGGGCCAAGACCACCGGCTCCCAAGCGGCGTGCTAGGTCTAGCGCCCAGCACATCCGGACGCGAGAGGAATCCGAGCTCCTGAGGGTACTCGGACAAACTTCGAACGCAATGGCAAATTCATGCACAAGGCCACACATGGACAACAGTAATCCCGCAATCATGGCATTTGCACTAAGGATCAGCCACGAATTAGCATTGGTGCCTCAGCACCTGCAGGCTTCAGCTAAGTTTGAAATACATAAAATACTTTATAAATTTCAGTAACAAGGTCACTTTGACTAGTGTTAACATTAGGTTGGAAACTGTGTATAGGTTCACAATTTTTTCATTTCAGTCTTTTATGTTTTTCGCAATTTCGAATAGCATTTACTTTTGGCGAAGTCATGGAAAAATACCTGCTGCCAACCTCCTTTAGTTACATTCATACTTGACAATAGAAGCCTTAACTATTGCCTCAAAGTTTTGGAAGCTAATAGGGTATGATGTGCACAGGCACAGAACAAGGTTTTCTGTTAGTGTCATAAGACCACACTTTTTAATACCATAAAAAAAGCGTGAAAGTAAACAAACACTAGCTCAGGTCTAAAATGGCCACTCTGCTACCTAGGAGAACTAAAGATGTTTGACTCACGCAAGTAGGACCCTTCTTTATTTGGCATGCTTTTATCTGTTGAGATAGTTGGTCCTTGTGTCCGAGTAGCACACCAATATCACCCAAACGTGGTTAAAAGCAACATCTACCTTTAACAGCAAACGTGGCTCTTAACGACACTGTTCAGACACTAGGACCAACTATCTCAATATATAAAATAAGCATACCAAACAAACGAGGTTCCCTTTCGCGTGACCTAAACATATTAATACCCGTGTCAGACGGCGTTCGAAAGATCCTTTTCACCAAGCTCCTATTTCAAATCAGTGAACCAGCGCACGCCGTAGGGCACATGCGCACTCAACGTCGCGAGCAGATTAGCCGATTTTATAAAGGAGCCTAGTGAAAAGGACCTTTAGAACGTCATCTGACACCTAGCCTGTGTTTACTTCCACATTGTGTCATTTTCTAAGAGAATGTGGTCTGGCCACTGTATTACAAAACTTTGTTCTTTGCTTATGCACATCATTCCTGAGCAGAAGTGAAGGCTTTGTTGCTTTTTTCACGAATGAAATTTTCAGTTAAACATTTGCCTAATTGGTCCAGTCACTACTTCGTCCATGTTTTACGCTGTTCTCACAAGAATTTGTACCAACTGGCTGCTTCCTCAGTATATGTTTAACCTCAGACTGGCCGTCAGCTTCTCCGCACGGAGATAACACTGACGCCGTCTACGAGCCGCAGCGCAGCACAGCTGCTTCAGGCGCTACAAACCACTTGGCGGGCCCATACAGAGGGAACAACCCGCCAGCCGCACATGCGGAGAGCGATTCTCACAACAGAGAAAACACGCTTGGCGCGTATCACCCCCTGCAAGAAAACGCAGCTCGGGTGATCGAAAGCCTGACGGGCGCACTGCAAACAGCAGTTAGGCCCCCGCCGCCGACACGGCCACCGGTCAGAATCCCTATCCCGACATACCAAGGGTACGGAAACCGAGTGAGTGCGACAGACTTCCTCGAAAACCTGAAAAAGTACCAACAGGCCATGGGAATGTCGGACCACGAGATGCTTGAACGCATCTTGCCAATCTCGTTGGTGGACCAAGCGGCGCGGTGGCTCCGTCTAACCGGAAGCCAGCTGTCGTCGATCGAGCAGTTCCGCAAGGCATTTCGCCAGAAATTCCTCCCTGCAGACTACGAACGCAGGATGAGGCAAGAGCTCGAACAACGGACCCAACACCCAGACGAGTCACTGTTGGAGTTCGTTAGGGCGATGCAAGAGCTCTTTGAGCTAGCAGAACCCTTAGCGCCCAATGCAGAGCGGGTAGAGCGAGTCATTAGACAATCGCACCCGACTTTTGCGGCGTATCTCCGAGGCAGTCGCTTTCGCGACTTGGACGAACTGGCCTCGGAGGCTCGGCGGATTCAGGGAGACATTCTTGCCGCACGAGCGTATCGTCCCCCACCCCCAGCATCAGCGGCATTAGAGCCGCGCTGCGCGTGGAACGGTGACGCGGCGTCCCGAAACAGGAGACACGAAGCCGCCCACTACGCAGACGAGCGAAGTCGAAACACGTACGACATATCAGATCGTGCGCTCGACCCGTACTCCTATGAACGGCGGGCAGCAGAGACTGCGCCGCAGTTCAACAGGCGAGATCGGACCACAGAGTTACCGACGCCACGGGAGGAAACGCGGCCAAAGCGTCCAAACACACGGGACGAAAGGTGCGGCGCACATCAAAGCGCACGACAGGACTCAAAGAAAGTCTCGCAACAACGTTGCTTTCGCTGTAACAGCGCCAACCACCTGGTTCGACAATGCCCAGAACGGCAGAACCCTGCTCCCCAACAGTCGGGAAACGAGCAAAGCCGCCGATAACCAACCCGGCGGCTCAAAACGGCACGGAGCAAGAGACTCTTTTGCCTACAGCCTACAGAATAGGCTTTCCGACCGGCACGCTAGCGCCATTCATAGCCCTGACGATTGTCGGTTGGACGTTCAAGGCACTGCTGGACACAGGAGCCAGCGCCTCGCTTTTCGGCGACGAAGTGTTGACCCACCTCCAGTAAAACTCAGTGCATATGAGGGAGGGCAACACAGCCTTTCGACTCGCGTGCGGTACCGCCCATTCAAGCGGTACTGTGCGGTTGGTTGCGAGATGGGAGAATCGAGTAAGACGGCAACGCTTCGTTCATCTTCCCAGTCTTTCCGTTCCGATCATCCTGGGCAGAGATTTTCTCGCCAAAACAGGGATCGTGATCGACGTGAGTAGCGGTGGCTACCGAGAGGGCACATTCGCACCTCTGAAACCCTTCTGCGAACCCCCAACGCCAGAAAAAACACTGGTTAATGGGGCAGGCAGCAGCTGCCAAAACAAGGCAACAGAATCACAAAAACCGGGTATCAACCCCTCAACAGGTACCCCGACGCGGTTGCAAACAAGCGCCATAGCGTCGGAGGTCACCCACCCCCTGCTGACTGAGTCATGCTGCGGGTCAGGGCAAGAAAAAGCCCGTTTGTCGACATTATTGCGACGCTATGACGCCATGTTCACAGAGCGTCCCGGCTGCACAAACGAAGTGCGACACCGAATCGACACGGGCGATCAGCTTCCTCGGAGGCAAAACGCACGACCTGTCAGTCTGGCTAAACGAAAAGCCATCGACGTCGCTTTGGACGAAATGATCGAGACCGGAGTTGTCCGGCGGTCAAACAGTCCCTGGGGATTTCCCGTTGTGCTGGTCCCAAAAAAGGACGGCAGCTCACGGCTCTGCGTAGACTACCGCCGTCTAAATGACGTAACGCGGAAAGACGCATATCCCCTTCTGAGCATTGACTCGATCCTTTCCAACCTCGGCAGCGCACGGTATTTCACAACCCTGGACGCTAGCCGAGGCTACCTCCAAGTTCAAATGGAGGCAGGTGACGTGGCAAAAACAGCCTTTGTGTGTCACCGCGGGCTTTTCGAATTCACAAGAATGCCCTTTGGTCTGTGCGGAGCGCCAATGACGTTTCAACGCTTGATTGACCGAGTACTGGGAGAAGCCAAATGGAAACATGCAATGGCCTATCTCGACGGCATTGTCGTGTACTCCAACACCTTCGAAGATCATCTACGAGATCTGAAGGATGTGTTCGACAGGTTAAAGGCTGCGGGTATCACTTTAAACCCAGAAAAGGCCCAAATAGCCGAAACCCGAATCAACTTGCTTGGGTTCACGCTCGATGGCGGGCGCATCACGCCAAACCCCGAGAAGCTAAAGGCTACCCGGGAGTTTCCGGCGCCGACGGACGTAAACTCGCACCGTCGCTATCTGGGAATGGTAAATTTTTACCGCCAATTCATCCCAAACTGCGCATCACTTCAAGCGCCACTGACACGGCTACTGAGAAAGACCGTGAGATGGAGTTGGGGTCCCGAGCAGGAGGCGGCATTTCGCTGCACCTCTAAAGCGCTCGAGGAGACAGCTGAACTAAAGCTGCCCGACTTGAACAAGCCTTTCGTGATCCAAACGGACGCGAGCAAACTGGGCTTGGGAGCGGTCCTGCTCCAGAGCACGAGGGAGTGCTTGGTCCGGTAGCATTTGCTAGCCGCTCGCTGACACCCGCTGAGGTGAACTACAGCACATGTGAACAAGAGTGCTTGGCCATTGTATTCGCCCTGAAGCGCTTCGACATATATGTCGACGGGACCACGTTTACGATCGAAACAGATCACCAGAGCCTAATATGGCTGTCCAGACTTCGCGAACCCGCAGGACGGTTAGCGAGATGGGCCTTGCTACTGCAAAAATACGACTATGTCGTGCGGTACAGGAAAGGCAGCACAAACGTGGTGGCGGACGCACTGTCGCGAGCCCCCGTAGACTGCACAGATCTTTCCGCGAGGACCCAGGCCGAGCCAATGGCAAACCCCAAGCCACGCGGAGCCGAAAATCAGTCCAAAATGGAGGCAACACCACAGACCTCCTCGGACGAAAACGTGAACCACATAGACGCAGTGAGCGCAGTGGGGATCGTGTTCAGCAAAGAAGAGCTACTGCTCAGCAGAATGATCCGTTTTGTCGAAAGGTGATCGACGGACTCTCGAGTGAGTCGGACTCTGTGGAGTCGGGCGGCGCGTCCGCCGGGCGTACGACTGCTGGTATTGCAGTAAACGCCGAGGGTCGGGATGTATCTGGTACTGGTACTGACACGCTGGATCAATATCTGCTGAACGCCGACGGGCTCCTGCTGAAGTATATCCCATCTGAGAAGGACACAGATAATGTGTTCAAGGTGGTAGTGCCAAAAAGTCTGAGGTGCGCAGTAATGCGTTACTATCACGACTCGCACTTGGCCGGACATGCGAGCGGCTCCAAGACTTATACAAAGTTATGCCACATCGCAACCTGGCCGGGCATGAAAAGGGACGTATTTCGCTACGCCCGCACGTGCCACACTTGCCAAAGCTTCAAACCAAGAGTCGGCAAACCTCCGGGCCTAATGCAGCCGATCCACAGCCAAGAACCATGGTCTTTGGTGGCTTGCGACGTGGTCGGGCCTTTACCATGGAGCCCCAAAGGACACCAGTATCTATTGGTTGTCAGTGTTGTCACTGACCACTTCAGCAAATGGGTAGAACTTTTCCCACTACGAAAGCTGACGGCCCGAGCAATCACTGAAAAGCTCATGGAGGTCTTCACCCGATTCGGGTTCGCTGAAGCTTTTCTAACAGATAGAGCAAGCTACTTTGTCGGGAAGGTATTTGTGGACGCTTGCAAAGTGCTGGGCATCAAGCACAGAACAACCACACCCTACCACCCACAGGCGAACATCACGGAGCGATGTAACAGAAACATCAAACCCATGCTGGCAGCATTTGCCGAAAAGCACCGCGACTGGGACGCATACATTCCCGAGATTGGGTTCGCACTCCGTTCCACTGTCAATCGTTCGACAGGCTTCACCCCCGCCTTCCTCACATTTGGGAGAGAATTGCCGAATCCAATGGACCGCGTCCTGGGGGCAAACGCTGAGGTGAGCGACGCACAGTCGAAACAGACTGGACATGCGCGCACGCTACAAACCCGGATGACGAAAGCTTTCTCGGAGGCCCGTCGCAATCTCGGGGTAGCACGAGCTAAACAAAAAGCTCAGTACGACCGCTCTCGCCGGGATCTCCACTACAAAGTAGGCGATCTCGTGCTCAGACGAAACCATGTTCTGAGCGACGCCAGCAAAGGCTTTTCTGCTTCACTGGCACCAAAGTGGTTGGGCCCGTACCGAGTGCACGAAGTATTTTCACCACTCGTGTACAAGCTGACTGAGAAGAACTCAAAAAAAGTCAGCGGGCCTGTGCATGTCTGTGATCTTAAACCCTACAACGAAAGGGAAGAAGAAGGGGACCAACAAACGAAGGACTCACAAAGCTACAATCTGCTTCCTCAAACTTCGCCCTGAATGGCCTTTGTCACGCATTGTGGCTTCCCTGCGGCTTCCCACTCCCAGTCCCAGCTCGAAAAAAAAAAAAACGGACATTCCACAGAAACTGTACATAGAAAGAGATTGACCTCGTTTCCTACAGCTCCGCAAAAATCTTTCTTTTTTTTCCGTTCGAAAAAAAAAAAAAAAAACAAATTTTATTTTTTTCACTTTATAAAAAAAAGGCGTGTGCCCGGGCCCCAGGGGGGGGGGGGGGGGGTGTATTGCGGACAAATTGTAACGGTTACAAGTAATTTTATTACTTCAAAAAGTAATCAGATTACGCTTGTGATTACTGCCTACTAAAAGTAATCAACTGATTAAAAAATTACTCCAAAAAGTAATCAATTTCAAGTAATTTGATTACTTGTAATGCGTACGGTACAGGTCTGGGTGGCACTGAGCCTAGTTTGATTTAACAAATATACACAAAGAAGGAGAGGGAGGCCAAGTAGTGAGTCGCTCGAAGCTAGGAAACGCCATGTCCACAACGCGACACCCGCACCGCCAAATGCTGTGAGGCATGACAAGAAGGACCAATGGTATCAACTAGGGAGCCTTCATGTGCGCTTTGCTAGGGTGATGCCACCCTTTGTAATACCACTCGCCGACAAACCAGCAGCCATTTCGTCCCTCGGCGATAATCCGTGGGGCTCATAACCCTCCCGGAAACAAGCACCTTCTCTCAGAAGTTCGGAGCAGCGTTGTGGAACCCACGGAGGGAGGATTAGCATTTTCCCCCTCGGATGGGATTACCGATGGACACAAAGGTCACTTTCCGGCGCACGGGGAAACAATGAGAGGAACAAAATGGCGTTGGAAGAGGATGTGGGAAAGGGAAGCAGGCAGTTGGCATCACTCTATGCGAAGCGCGCATGAAGGCACTCTATAGTCGGTTACAAGTCAAGAAGGTAGGAGAAGCTCCTCCCACAAGTGTGATGCGCCCGTTTCAAATCTCTCCGCAGTCGAAAGAAGAGTTCACTGAAAACGCTCCTTGTTCCGCTTCAATGGATTCCCACTTGTTTCCGATCCCACATTTTAAGAAAGCGACCTTTGTATTCATCGGAGAGGGAACCGAGCCCCTAAGCAGCCTTTGTATCCATCGGGGGGGAAGCTAATCCCCGCAAGTCTTATTTGTTTCCGTCGGTGGGGGAGAACTCTAATCTCCCTCTCGTGGCTTCCACAATGCTAAGTCAAAGTCGAAAGATAAAGCAAATATGTACAGAAAGGCGAGACCCTCCTCGCGCGTTGTCCGCCACGTCACGGAAACGGTGGGACGCTATTGGATGCAAAGGTGGCGGAGGGATATCTGATTCCCTTTGAGGGGCATTTGCCGCTACCTTCTTAACCTGTAACTGACTATACACTCCGTGCGACGCGACTGGCGCGCCGCCGCGCGGCCGTTACCGAAGGTAGGCAGTGTGAACCCCAGAGAAAACGAAAGCGAAACCATGCCACGTACGTTGGGTACGCATTAAAGTCGGAGCGGTGCGGTTGCGCTGGGTTCACAGCATGAAGTGCTGCCGGTGCTGCGTCATTAAATGCTTCAATAGTTATGCGTCGTATCTCGTGGAGACAAAGTTTCACAGTTTTTCACCTCGCCGATGTTTTGTGGGACAGCGACAACAATGGACCCGTGCCGTACGACGCGAGAAATTTTGTCTCCCGATCATGTCTGCCACTGTGTCGGCACGGCTGACATATTCTACACTGCCACTTTGCGCTCTGCGTGTGTTTTCGTAGAAGTGACGACAGATTGTCCCGTCGGCGCTAACACATGTAGGCGTCACTGTGACGCCTACATGTGTTTGCACTGATGGGACGAACTGAAATGCCATCCCACACTCGCGGGTATGCAGAGCCAATTTCGTTAGATGAATGCACACCAAAGAAGTTTCGTCCCCATCGTACGTGTCGATGATATTTCCGGACAAGTATGGCACGCAATCTGTACTTCATGTTGAGAGATACGAACGGTAAAAAAAAAAAGTGACAAATATGAATCTAAGTAAAACTGCAATGTTAGTTGGAATCACTGGAGAATCGACGATTGAGTATGAAATTTTATGTGGTGTGCTTCCTTTTTTGAACAACCTTCATTTTTGATGCGGAAACGCTGATACCCTGAGTTCTGTAGACATTTCTTTTTCTCGGCTTTAGAGCCGCCTATCACAAAGTTGTTCAAACTGGAAGTACCCGTCCACTGGTCCCTTCCTACCTGTCAAGTGTGCACCACCCACGATGAGTGGTATTATCTTGACAGCCTTTGAAGATCAAAATTGGTTCCCATTGAGTTACGCCGCCAAACTAAATTTCCACTTGGTTTCGCTATGCCACCTCTTTTTGGTATAATAAGTGTTGTGCCAAGTTACGGTCATGTCAAAGTACCTGTGTGCCGAAAATCAGCACCTCGCGCAACAGGTTATTACACAACAGCTGACCGCAAAAGCCTTTGACGGCCAAACCGTGTGTTGGCCGACAACTTTGTTTTCTCGGCTTTAGAACCCCCTTTCGTAAAGTTGTTTCAATTAGTAGTACAGTCCACTAGTCCCTTCCTACCTGCACAGTCTCCACCTCCCGCGAGGAGTGGTATTTTCTTGACAGCCCTTTCGTGTTCAAAACCGGTTACCCATTGAGTTACGCCGCCCAAACCAAATTTCCACCTGGTTTCCCTATGCCACCTCTTTTTGATATAATAAGTGCTGTATCATGTTACTGTCAAGTGCAATCACCTCTGTGCCCAAATCTGCACTTCGCACAGCCCGGTTATACCCCAACATTTTGGGTCCAATATTGGATATCTCGTACAGCTTTATTTCTTTATTCATTAGAAACATAACTTTCACGCCTGCTGTCTTAATGAAACTTGGCACACTTCGAGCACAAACTTAGTGAACATCTCGCTCGCCTCCAAATATCATCGATCCAGCAGTCCCGTTTACAGCGACGAGTGAAACAAATTTCCCACTCAGAGCAATTATGGTGGCGGCAGTCTTGCTTTTCGGAAAATTGCTCCAACCCCTTTTTCTGCCACAACTAGAGAAATTACCCCTAATAACGACTCAAACTCAATATAGGTTGACAACAGCTAGATGCCTTTCTTAGGTCTGCCCCAGCACTCATGCAGCGTCACCCTCAACGTATGGCTCAAAAAGCAAAAGTTTCGTCCGTGCGCGCTTCCGCCGCCACAGCTTCGCATGCGAAAAGGCGCCGCAGGTTGCTGAACGCGCCTCACTGTCGCACGCCAGCTCCTCCGCTAGCGGCACTACGCGCGTTTTCCAAAGCGCCCTCTATAGTTCCCGCACGGAGCGTATAGTGGCGGCTGTTTCAGGGGGGGGGGGGGGGGGGGGGGGGGGGCGAAACACATGCCTTGCCCCCCTCTGAGAACTGGGGGGGGGGGGGGGGGGGGGGCAAGCGTGGTACGCCCATGGTTCATGCTCTCTCTCTCCTTTTGAAAAGAGGTTGTATTGCAGGAAAGCGGAACGTCAGTTTCTCTTTATTCCTTTTACACGAAATAATAAGCTTAAAAATATATGTATATAGAAAGATTGAGCACGTTGGTAGGTCCCATAAAGTCGGAAAAAAGTCAAAAATCGTTTTTATGTTTTTTTTTTTTTTTTTAAGCGTAGTTAGGGAATCTCGAAATGATAAGTGAGCTGTTTAGCCTGGTCATGGCATGTTATATTGGGATGCTGGTTAATGAAGGCACGAATTCCATATAATGCCTTTAAAGCATCTGGGGTTCTGATCCTCACATGAAGCATTCTAGTTTCCAGCACATCCGTCTAATTAGGAAGTATAAATTGATGCGTTGATAGCCATTTCGTTGTATTTTCGATGTGTCTCACAGACTAAATAATCAAATTACGCAGACGAACTGAAACGTGGTAGCCAAATGGGATTAAAAATCAGTATGATATCGAAAAACTATCGCTGCCGAAGCCGGCTTCATTGATTATTGCTTTTCGGTGGCTGTTAAATATTCATTCTCATTTGATTAGAAAGGGTCATTCATCTGATTATTCGCATAGTTAATTGATTACTTAGATACGTTATAATAGTAACTCCGTCGTTTCTACTACAGCGCAGAAACCGCACGAAGCGCTGATGTTAATGAGCTATTGAAAAACTCAAATAAACCGACGAAGTGCCATCATAATTTTCATACCCGAGCAGCATTCTTGGAAAAAACGAGCCAGGAAACAGAAATAGGACAAAGCCTCCTATTTTTATTTTTCCGCAAGATGAACATCCACTTTCGCTTTTTTCCTTCCCCTTTCTTCACGCGTCTGCGAGCTGATCGTTTACAGTGTGGGAGCCACTGGTTACCCTGCCACGATCAAGGCGCAAGCCGCGGACGTTACAGCCGGAGTCGTCTGACGTCGAGCCTGCTCTCTCCGTATCGTGTCGGGGAGAGTACGCCACCCTGATGGCCTACTCTCTCGCACTCCTCCGCGCGTCCCCCGTTTTCGGGGGACCAGCGAGATCGTGCTGGACGTTCGGCGTTCCCTCCGCCTAGTGGACGGCCGTTTGGTCGAGGAGTCCTGGATTGGACTCTGGGCGACAGGTCGACTCGCGGCGTAAGCTCGTGCGACCGGCAATGACTTAACGCTAGTGATTTTCCTGGCTCTGACAGTCGGCGTCCCCTCATCTGAGTGGGCGTCCGTCTGCCGAGAGTCTGGCCCAAACTCCTGCGACGACGGGTAGCGGCATGAGCTCGACCCACGGGCGATAACTCCGCTCGCGAACCCCTAATGCTCTCAGGTCGGCGAGCGCTGCGGCCACCCCGTGTGCACACCTCGCTTGACCGCAGTGTCTTGTTGGGGACCCGTTTCCCAATAAACGCTGTTGGACACCGGGATCATCGCTGTTGGCATGGCGTTGGCGAACCCAGCGCGGCGACCACCCTCCTTGAGAGTCGTCGGCCGCGCGGTGGGACAGGCATCGGGCTCCCCTTTGAGCACCGGTCCTCGGACGAAAGGGGACGTAATCCCCACAACAGAAGAAAACGAATAGGGCTGAAAATCTATGCGACGAGAAACCGAGATAGAGCAGGAGAAGAGAGCGCCTTGGGGACGTCAGAACGCCGAGCTCTGACTGGAAGGATTAGTGGGTAGACCTAAAGTCTTTGTCTCTACTCACACTTCGAACGTGTTCGATGGCCAAACGCCGCCGTCCAGCGTTCCACGGTCGGACGCGTTCGAAGAGCGAGTAGAGACAAAGCCTGTTAGCTTTAGGTCTACGAACGAATCATTCCAGTCGGAGCTCGGAGTTCTGACGTCCATGTTCGGAGGGTAAAAAAGCTAGAAAAAAAAAACCGGACAAGTGAAAGAGACCAACACCACAGAGGGCTTGAAGCTTATTTATGGAAAAACACATATATTGTCAGGTTTCAACGTCTCTTAAACACTTTATCTAAGACACCCGTAAATCATGGCCGCTCATTCTAACCGCCAGAACCAATAACCCTCGAGCTACTACTTCTTTCTCCTCAACCCGGCGGCTCCGCTGAGTGTGGCAACGGTCGACGAGTCTCGTCGGCCAAACCGATACCTTACGATCCTCCCCCCTTAGATTAAAAGTTCAGCCGGTCTTCACAAAACTTCAGCAGTTGGTCAGCATGTGCCAGTCCCGCTGGTTGTCCAGTATTGCGGTCCTTCAAGCGATAGTCATTCAGCCCCACTTTCCCCACCACCACGAATGGCCCAGAGCGTCTCGGTGCCAATTTTGCCGCCACGCCCTTGCTGGCATCGCTCAGAGTGTGCAGATCACGGAGCACTAGATCACCGATCCTAAAGTTACACTGTCGTCGATTTCTGTTATAGTAGAGGCGCTGCTGCTCTTGGGCTTTTCTCTGGTTCTCTAGCGCAAACTCGTGTGCGTCTTGCAGCCTAGATGTCACCTCTGCCACGAAGCCTGGAGCTCGGCTGTCTCGTGTAGGAAGTTGACCGGGGTTTCGTTCCCATGGTTTGCGGAGCTGGCGCCCATAGCCCAGAAAAGCTGGCGTCTACCTTGTGGTCACACTTTCGCAAGTGCTCATCGCGAATGAAACTTCGGGGATACGTTGGTTCCAGTAACGATGGTCACGGCAGTATGCCACGGGGCACTGTTTTACTGTTGCGTTATGCCGCTCTACCATCTGCCCTGCAGGGCGGTACGGTACCGTGTGGCGGTCTTAGATGCCGAGGTGCTTCATGACGTTGTTCCACAGCTGAGAAATGAAGACTCTTCCATTGTCACTGGATATGCTTTTTGGGAAGCCATGCCGACAAAACACCTCAATCATTTTTTCCAGGATGGCCTTACTGGTCGGAGCGCGAAGGGGAAATAGTTCAACAAACTTCGTGAACTTGTCGATGACCACAAGAAGATATTTGTGGTGGCGTTCTGATATAGGCAATGGCCCAATGATATCTACACTCAGCTGTGCCATAGGTTCCTCTGCCCAGGTACTGTCCATTAGTCCCCCCGGCTTTTGACGACGAGGCTTCAGAGTCTGACAGGATGGGCAAGATCGCACATAGCGTGAAACGTCAGACCTCCATACCGATCCAAAAATACCTCTCAGCGACCCGCTTCAGAGTCTTGAAGTACCCCAAGTCTCCACTTAAAGGGTTATCATGTGACAACTACAGTACCGTCTGGCGTATTTGTTTTGGAACCCAGATGAGTTTTCTTTCCCCTGAAACTTTTAGTAGCTGTCCGTCATGATCGATTTCACTATCATTAGAAACATGTTGTATTCGACGTGCCTCTGTTTCGTCGGTCGGTAGAGTTCGGTCTTGGAGGTAGCGGATTACCTCGGAGCTTTCAGGATCTTTCTGTTGTTCATAAGCCAGCTGGGATGCATTGAAGAGGAGGGATATGCCCGTCTCCTCCACTGTGGCATTTTCCTCGAACCGAAGTCGGTGCTCTGGCTCCACCGTCTCTATGGGGAACCACTAATCAGTTTCGGTGTCCAGTGCTTCCGACGGCGGTACCGCAACTGGAGCAGGGAACCTGCTCAAAGCATCAGCTGGGATGTTTGCTGCTCCTTGGCGGTGTCTGATGAGGCAATCGAAACCTTGCAAGCGTAGCACCCATCGACGTACCCTGCTTGAGGTCTGTTCCGTGGTGAACATCCACTTGAGAGAAGCGTGGCCGGTGCGTACCTCAAACTTGCTATGTTCCAGACACGGCCTGAACTTGTCAATGGCCCAGACTACGGCCAAACACTCCCATTCTTGCACGGTATAGTTCCTTTCAGCTGCGTTCAGAGATCGAGTAATAAATGACACTGGCCGCAGTTGTCACTCCGTGTCCTGCAAGAGGACTGCTGCAATGCCGGTGCCGCTCGCATCGGTTTCCACCACAAACGGTCGGTTGAGATCAAGGAGTGCAACCACCACCTCGTCTGCCAGCATGGTTTTGAGCTGGTGAAATGCCATTTCTTGCTGGTTTCTCCAACGCCAGGATACATTCTTCTGTAAAAGAATGGTCAAAGGACGGGCCACCTTAGAGAACTTTGGCAGGAAAGACCGGTAGTACCCGGCCAATCCAAAAAAGGCTTGAATGTCCTTGACACTTTGAAGGGTTGGGAAGTCGCGTACAGCTGCAACTTTGTCCGGATCAGTCCTACACTCTCCCGGTGAAATTATGTGCCCTAGAAACTTCAGCGACCGCCTGCAGTCTTGCGTCTTTGTCGGATTGATGGTAAGCCCAGCGTGGGCGATCCTAGACAAGACCACTTCAATATGCCGCAAGTGATCTTCAAAGGAACTGGAGTATATCAAGACATCATCCAAGAAGGCCATACAAAATTGGTGCTTGATTCCTACAAGTACTTTGTCCATGAGAGCTTGGAATGTGGCTGGTCCGCCAGCCACGCCAAAGGGCATCGTTTTGAATTCAAATGTACCCTTGTGGCATATGAATTCAGTCTTGGGGATATCCTCGTGGCGGACAGGAATCTGGAGGAAACCTTGGGACAGGTCGAAGCTTGTGAACCACTGAGCTCTGCCTAACTCTGCCAGTACCCAGTCTGACCGTGGCATTGGGTATACCGGAACTTGGGTTTTAGCATTGAGCGGCCGGTAATCCACAGCTAGTCCGTACCCTCCCGACTTCTTCGCAACCAGGACTGGGGCACAGGACCACTGGCTTGAGCTGGGTTGTATCAAGTCCTGCTGCAGCAGATCTTCGATGCAGGAATCCATAATCTGTCTTTTGTGAGCATTGACCGGGCGAAGCCTGCAGCGAATCGGCGCGGAATCTCCAGTGTTAATGGTGTGTTCCATCAGTCCCGTGCAGCCAGGACGTTTGTCAAATAGTGTGCCAAACTTTGCCAGCATGGTTAAAACATCCGGATGCTTTGCATAGTCAACGTCAGGATTCTCGTCGTGCAGCAGATGTCGATCATCTGTAGGCATCTTCTTGTTATGGTCAGGTTTCCAACCACTTGTCAGGTTTCAACGTCTTTTAAACACTTGATCTAAGACACCCGTAAATCATGGCCGCTCATTCCAACCGCCAGAACCAACAACCCTCGAGGTACTACTTCTTTCTCCTCAAACCGGCGGCTCGGCTGAGCGTGGCAACGGTCGACAAGTCTCGTCGACCAAACCGATACCTTACAATATATACTCACAGCGAAATCAAGACATGTGATGACATAAATGCAACATCATGAAACAAATTCTATCTATCTGCTATCTACTCTTCGAAAGATTTTAAAAACGCTAGCTCAGAGTCAAACAGGGCCACCGATGGAGCGCTGACACACGAGCGTTCAACGAACTCCATTATGGAGAACGCTTCGAATATCTCCCTTAAAGGGACCATAAAATGACATATTTACTTTTGCCAAATAACTTTTACTTTAAACCTTCAATGCTCACTGAACGTCGAATAGGAATCCGTTTTCGTTTCGGTTTATTCTACACAAAAAATTATTGGAATATCGCACGAGGGGGGGGGGGGGGGGTGGTCGAGTGCATCAACTCGCAGCACACCAACTCGGAGCACTTGGAGCGAAAGCTCGCGCTGCAGAACCCACCCCGCCCCTGCCCGTTTCGATCTGGAAGAGCATCGTACCGGCGTTCGGTCGTGTATCACTACTGCGTGGTGCACGTTAAAGACCCCAGGTTTGCGGTTGTACCGCACTGGCTAAATTGCTCATCTACAGCTGAGACACCAGACGCCCACTAAGGCAGACTAACTTTAGGCTGTATAAACATACACACAACAATTTGCAATTAGACGCATAATAAAAAAGAACACAGCGTGCCGCTTCTTTTCTTTGGACGCCTTTTTTTAAACCAGCGCAAGCTCGCGCGTTCTTTCTTTTGAGACAGTTAGAATGGTCGCACATAAAACCCTTGTTTCTCCTACCCGGCCGCTTCCTCCTCTCATTATGCGTATTTGGTTATAACTAAATAAGCTATATAATGGTGTATTGTTCATATTTACTTTCAGTTTCAGTCAGGGAAAAGGAGTTTCGCGGGAACTAGAGCCAATAAATGAGCTGCGCTTAGAGTATCGACACTCTCTTCCCCGACAGTGTTGTGAACGTCGTCATTTTGGTGCTGGTGCAGAGCAAGCGCAACTGCCGATCGTCATGATTCAAAAGTGCGACATCCTCAGCATTATTCGGTGTTAGGAAGCTCATGTAATGTTGCTTTGCTTTGTCGCAAAATGTTTGAAGTGGAGGACGGAAAAGCGTTTCTTGTGATTTCAGATAAAGCTTCAAATAACTGGCAACCATGATTTTAAGCCACAATATGGTCAAGTGTCGCTACTCTGAAGCGTAGCTTATTTAATGTCACTATTCATGTTCTTGTTCAAGAGGCTTGTAATACCTGGAGGGGCCATGACGTAAGCCCCGTGGATTCAACAAGCCACTACCTTTTGACACCTGCCTCTTCCTCATTGTTCCCGCTCGTGCCAGTAAACTAGCTACGGTTCAGAGAAACGACACTTGGCCATATTGTGGCTTAAAATCATGGTTGCCAGTTATCTGAAGCTTTATCTAAAATCACAGGAAACGCTTTTCCGTCACCCACAAATGTTTAAACAACCCGCGAAAGAGCATTGCAATATTGCATCAGCTTCCTAGCACCGCATCTAATGCTGAGGAAGTCGTAATTTTGGATCACGACGATCGGCAGTTGCGTTTGCTCTGAACAAGACCCAAAATGGTGGCGCCCGAAACAATTTTGGGGAACGGAGTGCCGATACTTTAAAGCTCATTTGGTGACTCTAGGCATGAAGTGAACTCGGGTGTATTCTTTTCCTCTTCGTCTTTATTGTTTATTGATTTCAATAATATCGAATAATTAACACATTATATCACGCTACGCTTGTGTAATTATTTGTCTTAGATTTAATAACCTGACCCAGTACTTAAACCATTCATTTATCGATAGTAAATCTTCTAATATATTTTTAAATGTGAAGGCAAAAAGACACGGAGATTGATGATGATACAGACGCTAACGCCGCCCTCGGAAATTTTTTGAACATTAGAAATCAGCAGTTTGTCTGCCATCCGCCAGGTAGCGCAACAAAACACCCAAACAGTTTTTAATTGTTTTTAAAATTAGGTAAGCTCTACACCTATTAAAAAACCAAAGCAAGATCATTGTGAAAATTTAATACATAGCAATGTATATCTATTCCAAACAATAAATGTTATTAGATGCCAATAAATCTGTTTGATGTCCAAAAAAGATAAGCGTCAAAACAGGTAAGTTTAAAACGCTCTTGGAGCGTTATGACTTTGAAAATGAAAAAAAGCCATCGTCCACCTCTTGGGCAACCACTGTGGCTCTAAATCTTATGAAAGATTTTATCATAGTTTAATTATTTCCTCAGCGGCATTTGAAGTGTCATGACTCGGTGTTAGCACCAAAAAAGTGCTACGCTTGATATAAAATATCTAAACAAAAAAAGTTTACAAAACATGAATTTTTTTTTTGCATATTACCAATTATAAGCACTACATCAGTAGCTAATTTCACTGCCCTAACGGGTGTCATTAAAAACACATTTGTGCTGAAAAATGTCAATTTTAGGGCAATATTTGGGGGGATGAAAAAAACAAAGTAGTCCAAATACCAAAAATGTGTATCGTTACATTCTGCTCCGACATCATCTTAACAAAACTACTATATTGGAAGCGTGTTATCTTTAATGGATCGTTCATAAAACATGAACTAGCGGAGCAAGTGAGGGTCCACGCCATCATATTCGCAACGCTACAAATGCGCATGAACAGTAAAAACCAACACATACATAATATCAAATGAAAGAAGATTGCATTATCTTTCGAATGACATCGATCCCACAAAACAGTATTTATAAGGAGATGAGTAATGACCGGTCAAAAAGGTACCTAAAATGCAACATTCAGTGGGACCGTGGCCTTAAGGTGAATATCGGTCAACCGGTTTCTTGGGTCTCGTCGACCGCCGAAGAGCTGGGACGGCCTCTTCTTCCACTGCGACAGACTGCGCTAGTGAGGCTGCATCTTGATCGGGTGGTTCAGGCGTCTTGCTCACCGGTGGCGCAGGTGCCGTGCTTTCTCTTGGACGAATTTGGTCCATGTGCCGTTTCAGCTCTCCTGCTGACGTCTTAACTGTGATCATGCGGGAACCCGTTGTTTCTTTAACTGTCCCCTGAAGCCACTTTTCCCCTTCACCAAAGTTGCGTGCCCAGACGGAGTCGCCAGGGTAAAAGTTTACTCGCAGTATCCCCCTCTGAACAAAGAGGAAACGAGACAGGAGGCGGAAGGCAGGTATCCAGGCGGGGGCGGATTTGGTATCCTAAAAGCCGCTGGGACGGAGATCTTGCGTCCTCCAGTGGCGTCCTACGGTAGTTGAATAGCACTTTTGCGAGGCGCATTGACAAACTACCGGTCTGAAGTTTTTTGAGGCCCTCCTTGATGGTGCGTACGGCTCTCCCCGCGAGGCCGTTCGATTGTGGGTGGTACGAAGCTGTGCGAAAGTGTTTCAAGTTGTCGTTGGACAAAAACATGGCAAATGCTTCGGATGTAAACTGAGTGCCATTGTCACTCACGATGGTTCTCGGCATGCCAGACCGGCTGAAAATCTCGCGTAGTGCCGTGATTGTGGACTCGGTCGTGGCATGTTGCATAGCAATTGCCTCTATCCACTTCGAGTGCGAATCCACCGGAACCAAGATAATCGCACCGTTTACTGGACCAGCGAAATCCAGGTGAACACGCGACCAGTCCTCCTGAGTCAAAGGCCAATTAACAGGAGTCTTCGCCGGCGGCATCGACCTTGCTTGTATCAAAGTGGCAATGCAGGCGAGTAGGCGACTTGCTTGTACACAGGTATGGCAATTGCTCGCCAGACGTTCGATCTCAGCGTCAAGTCCAGGCCACCAAAGGATTGTACGTGCGACAGACTTCACTTCTGAGGCACCCTGGTGCGTCTCGTGCAGAAGCTGCAGCATCTGGTCTCGTGCGGGCTCAAGAACAATGACTCGGTGGCCCCAGTAGATAAGACCTTGGACCACGGTCATTTCTACCCTCCTAGTAAAATACGCTTGCATGCGTGGATCAGACGCTTTCCTCTCCCGAGGCCAACCTTCAAGAATGTAGGACTTCACCGTAATGAGGACCTCATCCTTTAAAGTTAGTTGGCGGAGCACTTGTGACGAAAGATGAGTATTGTCGAGCTGTTGAAGCGAATGTACATACTCAGGTAACTCATCGGTCACTTCCTCGGGAGTCTCTAGTGGAAGTTGACTGAGTGGGTCGGCGTTTTGGTTGTCTGGCCCAGGCTTATATTCTATCTTGTAGTTGTAAGCTCCCAGCAGCAAAGACCAGCGCTGGATCCGAGCCGCGGCCATGACTGGTGTCGGGCGGTCCTCACGAAACAGTCCAACCAAAGGCTTGTGATCTGTGATCATAAACGATCGACCAAGCAGATAGTCGCGAAACCTAGACACTCCGAACACCAACGCCAATGCTTCACGCTCGAGTTGAGAGTAGTTTCTCTCGGCCTTTGACAGCCTTCGGGATCGGAACCCAATTGGCTTGTCTATGTTTCCAACGCGATGCGGCAACACCGCTCATATTCCGTACGGCGACGCGTCGCACTCCAGACGCAATGGCTTCGCTGGGTCGAAGTGCGTGAGCACCTTGGCTTGTCGCAGTGCTTGTTTGGACTTCTCGAACGATTCTTGCTGCTCCAGACCCCACACTCTAAAACAAGTCTGTGCGTCTACTTTCACGCACAACACACGGAGAACCAATCAGCGCAACTTACGGAGGCAGCTCAGCGAATGACGATGCCGAAACATATGTTTAGACCAAAAAACGCAGTCTGAGTTGTGACATGCAAAACGTCACGCTTGCATTGTTTAATGTCACAACTCAGACTACGTGTTTTGGTATAAACATATGTTTCGGCATCGTCATTCGCTGAGCTGCCTCCGTAAATGGCGCTGATTGGCTCTCCGAGTATTGTGCGGCAAAGGAGCCGCACAGACTTTTTTAAGAGTGCAGGTCCAGCGGCGATCCTTGGCTAGAAGGTCGTAGAGCGGAGCGAGCAACGTAGCCATGTTCGAAAGAAACTTGCCATAGTATGTTAGAAGCCCGATGTAAGAACGTAATTCGCTTACGTTCTTAGGACTTGGAGCCTTCATCACAGCATCCAGGTTCTTCTCCAGAGGCTGCAGTCCGTCGCTGCTGATCTTGTGTCCCAGGTAGAAGACTTCGGGCATCCGGAAGGTGCACTTGCCCTTCCTTAACTTGACGCCGTTTTCTCGGAAGCGTCTCAGAACCGCCTTGAGGCCCTTTCCACCATCTTCTTTCTTTTCTGCCACCAGGACATCATCCAAACACTCCTGCACGCCTGGAACACCCTTCAGCAAAGTCTCCATAGTACGCTGAAAAATAGCTGGGCGCGCATGACACCCCAAACGGCAGACGGTTGTAACAAAACAATCCTCGATAGGTATTGATGACCGTCAGTTTCTTAGCCTATTCGTCAAGGGTAAATCTGATTGTAAGCGTCGCGAAGATCCAGCGTGCTGTACACGTCTCCCTTGTTGAGAGCGGCGAAGAGGTCATCAATCACAGGCAGCGGATATTGCTCTGTAACGCATGCCGCGTTCACGGTTAGCTTGTAATCGCCGCAAATTCTGACTGATCCATCCTTCTTTGTAACCGGCACGATCGAGGTTGCCCACTCTGAGTGCGCCACCGGAGACAGAACGCCGTTCTTCACTAGCCTGTCGAGCTCGTCAGAAACCTTGTCCTTCATAGCATACGAAAGAGGTCTAGCCATGAAGAACTTTGGAACCGACCCCTCCTTGACATACAGATGTGCGGGTGGAATCTCGAACAGTCCTAGCGTTGGCTCAAATACTTCTTTGTACTCGGTCAAGATTTTATCCAGATCCTCCCCTTTACATTGGCTTTTCGAGTTGGACACACTGAGAACAGGAGTTCCCAAGTTGTTTAGTGCTTGGATCAGGTCTCGGCCACACAAACATGGTCCTGGCCGGCGAAGTACAGTCATCGACGCTGTGACAGTCTTGTCGGCATACGAAACAGGAAGCGTGAGCTTACCGGCAATCGGCAGTGGCCCCAAGTAGCAAGACGACTTCAGGGTTGACTTCTCCAGTCTTGGCCGAACCTCCCTGTCCTGGTTGTAAACGTCCCAGGATATCCCGCACACAGGTGATCCCGTGTCGATCTCCATGATAATGTCGACTCCGCCCCAACAGAACTTGCGCCGAACTGGACCGACGATCTTGTTCTCCCCGATCGGCTTTTGTTTCAGGGACAGCAGGTGCGAGGAGAATGCTGTGTCGCCGTCCTCAGCGGAGTTTTCGGTTAGTGCGAACGTCCTCTGTTGTCGCTTGCCCTTAAAGCGACACATTAGTGCGAGGTGTCCCTTCTTTCCACACTGGAAACACTTCGCATTCTTGAACGTGCAGGCCATCTCGGAGCGTTCCTTGCTGCCGCACCGTTCGCACGCTAGCGATGGTCCACGTTCTTCCTTGCTGTACTGGCGTGACGGTCCAGGTCGTTGCTTACCCACCAGTTTGTGCAGTTCCGGCTCTGACTTCACGTCTGGAGGCTTCATGAGCTTGACACTGTCTCGCCGCCTCCACCGCCAGCACGATGTTCTCAGTTTCCTGCAATGTCGACTTGGGCCTGGAACGTAGTTCCTTCTGAACGTCGATATTTCGAATTCCGCACACTATCTTGTCTCGTAGCATGCGGTCTAACATGTCGCCGAAGTTACATTTATGGGCCAGCTGCCGAAGTTCCCCGATGAATTCCTGAGCTGACTCTTCCTCTTTCTGAACCCTCGTGAAAAAATTTAAAGCTTTCAGCTATCTCGTTTGGTCTCGGTGCGCAAAATTCTTCGATAATTTCAATCGCTTGAGAGTAGGTTAATTCTTTAGCCTTCCTTGGCGCGCAACGCCCACTCAAGAGGTCGATTGCTCTTGAGCCCAGTGCCGAAACGGGAAGCGCTCTCTTCTTTACGTCGTCCACGAAGCGCTCTCTTCTTTACGTCGTCCACGATGCCGTTTCCCTCAAAGTAGGACTCAATGCGGATAATATACGAAGTCCACTTATCGTTCGTCTCGTCGAACTGTGGTACTTGGTACGTCATCACCGCAGGCTCGGAGTTGCGTCCGTTGACTTCAGAGGCTGGTTCGGTACTCGTCGCCATTGCTAGACATTATTAGAGACGTTACTAGTGCTCTTTAATCTCTGTACAAGTATTTACACGAGATGTGCTCTTGGTACAGACCGGGCATCGGCTGCTAGTTGGGGTAGGCCATCAGTTCCACAATTGCACGCGCGTTGTTCTCGAGGCTGTCTGTGGGTTGTCGTCGTTGTTAGTGCGACACCAGACGCACACGCGGGAGCCAGATGATGTCTGAGATGCAGCATTAACACAGCCACACGTGTTGCACTGTATAGGCAAATGCGAGCCATATTTAGTTTTTACTCATAATGCGTGCTCCCGTGCTCGGTCATTGATGCACCGCCCCGTCTGGCCGATGTATGCCTTTCCACAACTCAGTGGGATTTCGTAGGCCACACCAACTGTGCAATCCAGGTAAGGGGTGACGTGTTTCTTATCATATGGTGCTTTTGCCTTCTCATCAGAAATTCGAGAGCACAACCCAGCCAACTTCTTTGGGGCAGAGAACAGAACGGGAACATTGTACTTGCTTGCAACTTTCTTGAGATTGTGGGCAACCTTGTGGATGTACGGAATAACTTCTGGTCTTTTTGTTCTCTGCCTCGTTGGGACCTTTCTTTTCAACCTCTTCATTTTTTGCAGGGCGGTCTCCGCCACAGAAACCAAGACCGAACACGGGAAGCCAGCCAATTCCAATCTAGAAATCTTATATTTAAAACTAGCATCCACCTGATGATCACAAGACTTCAGCATTGCAGACTCCAGGCACGAAGTTGCAATAGCTCTCTTAACAGTCTTCGAATGAGCTGAATCAAAAGGAAGTAACTCTTTCCGCGGGCGAGGTCGATACATCCAACACATATGGAGCTCGTTGATGGTGATTTTAACATCTAAAAAATGCAAATGATTGTCGTCAGGGGGCTCATGAGCACAAAGCAAACCTTTCCCATGTTGGTCAAAAGCTGACAGAATACTTTGTATTGTATCAAAGTGCGTCACAGAGGTGTTAGTTTTTAAAAGTACAAGAAAATCGTCCACGTATCTAAAAACCTTAAAAACACTGTCGGCGTCAAAAATACGATTCAATTCACGATCAACAGTGGACAAAAAATGTTACAAATCACCGGAGCAACGCATGACCCAATACAAATGCCCTTGCGTTGGATAAACAGCTTGTCATCGAACGACACCACCGTTCTACTTAGATAAAATTCCAGTAATGCCATGAAGCTGTCCAGAGGAATACCAGAAGCATTCTGGAAAGCCACCACGCCACTTGCTTTAATACAGCCGATGACAGAACGGTAAGTACATTTCTTCATGCGGCACTGAATAAAACAAATCCTCTACATCAATAGAGAAAGCGTAAAAGAAAGGTCCCAACGAGGCAGAGAACAAAAATACCAGAAGTTATCCGTACATCCAGAAGGTTGCCCACAATCTGAAGAAAGTTGCAAGCAAGTACGATGTTCCCGTTGTGTTCTCTACCTCAAAGAAGCTGGCTGGGTTGTGCTTCCGCATTTCTGATGGGAAGGCAAAAGCACCATATGATAAAAAAACACGACAATAAAGAAAAAAAAAATAAAAAATAAAAAACACGCCAGCACAGTGGGTGCCCAAGCAGCACAAGAAAGTGAATTTCGATCGGCCGACGGTTGGCCAGTGTCTGGACAGCTTGGCCACTTTAAGTGCTTGGCCACCGGAGACATAAACAAGGCCGACAAGAGTCCGGCCACAAACTAGTTGTTTTTAGCTTGTCCGCCGGAGACATAAACACTGCCGGCAAGCGCCTGGCCAGAAGTGCTCATTTTCAGCCTGGCCGCCGGAGACATAAACACGGACGGCAAGTGTTTGGCCAGCAGTGCTGATTTTCAGCGCGGCCGCCGGGGACATAAACACGGCCGGCAAATGTTTGGCCAGAAGTGCTGATTTTCAGTTTGGCCGCCGGAGACATAAACACGGCCGGCAAGTGTTTGGCCAGTAGTGCTGATTTTCAGCTTGGCCGCCGGAAACATAAACATGGCCGGCGAGTGTTTGGCCAGCAGTGCTGATTTTCAACTTGGCTACCGGAGACATAAACACGGCCGGCAAGTGTTTGGCCAGCAGTGCTGATTTTCAGCTTGGCCGCCGGAAACATAAACACGGCCGGCGAGTGTTTGGCCAGAAGTGCTGATTTTCAACTTGGCCGCCGGGGACATAAACACGGCCAGCAAGTGTTTGGCCAAAAGTGCTGATTTTCAGTTTCGCCGCAGGGACACCCATAATCTAAACTTTCATCGCGTTGACGAAACTTTTGCATAAACGACGGGCAGCGAGAGAAGCATCATGAGCGAGTGGTTGGCAGGATATTAGTGCGTGCATCGCGCGAACACTGTTAGCGCAAGCAAACGATCACCGTTTTATTTAGTTTTTTTTTTTTTCGTTAGACCAGCACTGTCGTGTGATATGTTCATTTGGAACATTACCAGAAGTGGAAAGATATTGTGCCCGTCGTTGTTCTATGAAAATAAAATACGAAAACAGCGCCCACGTCATTTTCGCGCTAACAATACCACTGTGTCGCTGCGCGGCACTTTTAGCGCGAATACCACATCCGCAATTTTTCGGTTAGTGCTCCACATATTTACTTCCCAACTGCACTCGAAGAAAAAAAAGTTGTAGTCGGGTGCATCGGGCGCAGATGCTCCCCTTTCCTGGAAGACGCGCCCTCCGTTACCCAGCCAGTGTATACTTGTACACCGACCATAAGCCCCCTTCTCTACCTTAAAAAACGTATAGGTGTATCAATGCACTCAGCTTAGTAAACTGCCACGCTAGCCACGCTTCCCGATCAGCTTGTGCTTGAATCGGATAAGATTGGATATTGCAGGCTTTGTGTTTTGGAAGAGCCTAAACAAGACGTCTGTCATATATTGATTAAACTTAAGCTAGTCTCAGTAATGTTTTAATTAGGTACTAGGATACTGATTTCCTGAGCCAAGGAAAGCTAACAGCTTCGGTTAAAACCGCAACGGAAACGTTCAAAATCGAACCACACGTAAAAGAAAAAGAAAATGAACATCTCGACCTAGATGTGCAGAACGCTGGTTTTGTTGTTAACAACGGGGTTGTTGGCGGGTGGTGGGCAACGCCGTGACGCTATTGACGCTATCGTGGTGATTGACGCTTGTGATGCTCGGCCGTACTACACAGTAAATTTGTTTACACCTTTAAGGGTGTAAAAGGGGTGTTGTAGCAACTTACATCCTCGGCTACACCCTTTTAACACCCTAAAAACTAGGAATACAACCTCATAATTTTAACGAAAAGGGTGCTGTTTCGTGTTACACCCTACATTTAGTGAAGAATGTGAGAAGGGTGTAGAAGAGGGTGCTAAATAAATAATGTGAAATGGTTTTGGAAAGCTTATATATGGCTCTATCCATAATGTACAGGTAAGATTTCTGCTTGAAAAGCAACAGTTGTTAGCAGTCTAGTTTTTTATAATGTCAGTTGTAATTCATGCAAATAGCTGATAATAAAGTGCCTCTTTTGCATACAATTTTTATCTTTGCAATCAAAATTTTATATATCAGTTCATATTTCATTTTCTTACAAATCACTCCATGCTCAGAAATTGCAAAGTAGGGTGAAATGTTCTATACCAACATTTTTTACAAATATTTATTGATGGAAGTGTACAGTAAAAAAATCAGTTAGTCTCGAGTTTATATCTGGCAACATGAAATCAAAATATAGTGAAAATGTTGACAAATATTCATGACATGCTGCTAGAACCTGTCACATGACCATGTCAACCTGAGTAAAATATTCATTTGAGAATATGGTGACATGCAAAAAACTCACACACATAAAGAGGCAAATCCCATAATAAATCAGTCCGAGACATCCCATACAAAAATGGTCTATGGTCGTCTATGGGAAATTCAATGGCAGGCTATCACCCCCTGTAGCTTTGCATGGTCGGCCTTAGAAATTTATAGATACAGCTACAGCCAGCTATAGAAAAGTTTAGGGCCCTGTGTCTAAAGACTCAGGGCTATGTTTCAATAACAACAACAATAATAATAATATTAATAATAATAATAATAATAATAATAATAATAATAATAAGTTAGTGTTTTAACAGTGTCCAGGGACATCCAATTGTTCTTCTTGCGGGCGCAGTGCAATAGAACGCACAAACAGACGCTTGCGCGCTCGCAGTCGCACTCATATACGCGCGCACGCACGTACACACGCATGCACACGCGCAAACCCACGCCCGCGCGCAGACGCACACGCACGCACAACCAGAGACGCACACACGCATGCACGCGGACGCATCCACACGCGCGCACAAACATGCACGCGCCATACACGCACACACACGCAAACAATTACGACAAAGGAAACGTTGCTTAAGTTAGTTTCGGTTTCGTTTTACACAAAAAAGAAACAACCTAAAGTTTAAACAAAACCTAAGATTTACTCAATTTTTGTAATGTTTTACATTATTATTCTAAGGACATTCTTATTGTTACTAATATAATAATAATTTGCTTAGCATCGTTTCTTAAAAAATAGCAATAAATAAAAAGGAAAAGAGACTCTTGAAGACTGCGCAAGGCAATCGCTATTGCAATCAGCTTCCGTTGGGCTCGGTCGAATGGTCGTTGAAGTTTCGGAAATCTCCTTTTTTTTTACGTTTTAGCCGTTTTAGTGGATATTTTAGATATATTCCTTACGAATACCGTGTTCAAGAATAGCAATCGACGACTGAGAGCTGGGAGACGCTGCGTCTTGCCAACGCCCGTAAGTCCAGAACCGCCCATGCACGACTCGTGCAAACGCCGGTAAGCAACTTTCTTTTGTTTCTGCGAAGTGGGCTGCTGTTTCAAACTATGCTTGATTCTAACTATGCATCTGCCCTGTGTTATTTCATTATTTGAAAAGAGCGTAACCTCTTCAAAACCTGTGGCTCGCTCCGCAGTGTGAGAAAGATTCCCGTGCGGCGGAACCGTGGGCATGTTCTGGGCGCCGTCGTGCGGCGCTCGTTTGACGACGCTTGTGCGGAGCGTTCAGGTGCCGTCTGACGGCAGTTGAAGCATTCAGTCGCCGCCCCAAAGTGTTAATCACAGGTCATGCTAAATCTGACGTCTTGTCCTAACAGCCGCTCGCCACCGATTTGTTTCATAAAGCGGGAGCGAGAAAAACGTTACAAGAGCGAGCATGCAGCATGATTTTTTGCATAAGCTAATGCCTGTGACGTAGAGACGCGCGGTCTCTTCGTCATATTTTCGAGGGTAAAAGCGCTGAAAACAACAGAAAAACAACGCCCTGTGTTGTTCGTTTCTTTTACTTGTCCGTTGTTTGTAGAGCTTTTACCCTCGGAAATTAGGTCTCTTCGCGTTTACCGAACCGGCACACGTTTTACGTTTACGACTGTGTGATGCAAAAAATAAAAGGAGTTTAGATGTCACGTTTTTTTAGTAGTGGCGAAAGCCCTTACAAAAATCAGAGCAGCTAGAAAAAGCAAAAACACGAAAAAAGGCGGAAAAAATTAACTAATGTCAAACCTGAATATTTGATGGAGTTCTAAGACTACCACCGTACCAACTCGCCCGGTTATTCTTCCTGTCAAAGAATAATAGCCAATAGTAATAAACAAATAAATGCCAACTATTAATTGGTTACAAAGTCGTAATTAGTGCAGTGCAGCCCTACGCTACTCTACTCTTTTGATGATATCATATAATGTGTAAACGTATAGGGCAGTTCATAGCAACCATTTATACCCGACTTATTATCTTGAGTTTTTTCTTTATATAAAAGTTATATGAAAAAAAGTGCTTTTCCTAAATTAAGCCGCACCACTGTATGTACAATAGCGTGTAACGTTTATGTATGTTCTCAGCAAAAGAAAAGGATGCATTAAAAAAAGGCCAATAATTTTGTTTCCCCTCTGTTAGAGCTTCTTTCACGTACATGCAAAATGTGGATGTCTACGTCTAAAAGAGTGGAATTGACATTTCCAGCAGGGCTGGAAAGCCTGACTCAGTTTGGCTAGCAGCTTGAAACCCATGGGAACCTGGGGAACTGAACCACAAGAGCGCCTTGCACTTCCTGAACGATGGCACCATGAGGAAGGTGGAGCTGCCCTAAAGTGAATGCAATAGCAGTTGGGTCGTTCCAGTAAACCCAAATACAGATGATACCAAGCAGAAAATTATTAATAAATCTGTTATTAAAAAATGGAATGTGAATGGCACAGACAAGAAGGAGGAGATCAACACAGCGCTGTGTTGTGTTCATATCCTCCGTTCCCATATTCTTCATGATTTCTTTTCAATAATTGGCTACTAACTAGTCCAATCACCAGCACTAGTCAATAAAAGTACACTGCTATTTATTAGTATGAATCAACACCGTGCTTGCAGTTGAATCCTATTAATTTATTAATAAACAAAAACGAGGGTGCAAGCTAGCTAAACAGGCTAAACACATAATTTATTAAAGACGGATTCTCTGAAGGATGACACAAACGCAGAGAAGTATCAAACACAGCTGAATATTAATGGGCAAAAAAATGAATCGGCGACCCAAAAAAGAAAACGTAGGGGAAGACATGAAGTCAGTCTTTACAATTTCTCTTCTGCTTGCCACCACTTTACAAAGGAAATTTCTTCCTGGGCCTTACAGCGTTTTACTGTTCACAACCCCTGACATACCCAAGGACAGTAAACATAAAAAAGCAACCTACTAACATTTGGGTAAATGTGATTGAACAAACAACAGGGAATGCCTTGAGCTTTCAACCTAGGAAATAAAAAATATGCACAACATCAAGATTTAAAAAAACAGACGGACGCATCACACCTGTTTCGAACAAAAATATAGGCCAAGAAACTTCTTCCACTCGATGGCAAAACACAGGGAAGACACTAATAGATTTCTAGGTTTCATCATTGTTAGTGATTCTTTCAGTATACACTTGTGGTCACTCTCTTTCGTCAAAATTATTTCATCATCATCATTCATTAATTCATCATCACAGTTGTGTTCTTTAAGGGGTACGGAAACAAAAATTTTAATATTCAAATTTCGTTCGGAAGTAAGTCAAGCATGACGGATAATAACCGTATATGATAATCGCACGTTTGTATTTTGAACGACTGGCTATATTTTTCATTCCAAACGGTGCACTGGAGCAAGCGCTCGAAGAGAAGCGAACGGAGAGCGCGATGCGTCATGGGATATCCGGCGCAAACAAAAACAGAAAGAAAAGATTTTCGGCGTTCGTGGAGTAGCAAGGCAGGCGTGGTTATGAGCTTTACCCTTGGTGGCGTTGCAGGCGTTGTGGTGGTGTCAATAGCATCAGCGCGTTACAACCGAGCCGTTCGAAGTACGTGTGGCGTTACGAGCGTGTGGCTGGCACACGTGGGCTGGCCCAAGGAGCACGTAGCTTCCTCGACACTGTCAGCTTAGAGCTGAACGGGTTGGGGAAAGGAACTTTTGTTCGAGTTTTGAGCGACGGGCTAATCTTCTAGGGGGAGAATGGCTGTTTCCGGTTGCACGAACGAGGGTCCGCGAATAAGGGGAGTGCTTCTTTTCCGTCTTCTTGGACCGTTTGGTACATTGCGCGATTTGTGAGTTGAGCCAGGAGGAAAGCTAAGAAAGAAAATGTTGAAATTCCAAAGGGCGGTGCTGCTCCGAAGGAATCTGCTACGTCACGACTGCGTAGCAAGTTCCTCAGTGTTGCTAGATTACCTCCCAAATAGGCTCCGCATGCATCCACCAGGTGCACATTGAGAGATCGTTTATTTAGCTTTAAAATTAGTTTTCTTGTGCCTTTCAACGGAAGACTGGTCTTTTTGAGGTTAGGGTGCAACATGCAACACATTCAAGCTAGAAAATGAGCGCTGAAATTTCGTTTCCCTACCCCTTTAAAGGGATACTACAACGAAATTTCGGCGCTCATTTTTTGGTTCATATCTGTTCAAAAGAGCAGTATCACATGGAACATACCAATATCTTGTTAAAAAACTCTCGAAAAGGAATTTTAATACGAATTAAAGGATTAGCAAAGAGCACCTGGTGGATGTCGCTAACGCCTCGTTTATAATGCTCGTCTAGGAACCTCGACAGCTAGTGACGGAGGTTGTCTCGTCTCCGGCCACGACGAGAGAAGGGGAGAAGGAGGAACTCCCCTCTTCCCGAGAATCCCTTTTGTGTGTCGCAGAAGTCGCTATTGTCCCCCTACAAGATTATAGAAGATTAACCCGTCAATCGAAATTTGTACAAAAGCAGCCACTTCGGTGGCTGGAACGACTAGGCCATCCTCTCGACGTCAGCCTCGCCGTAGCTTTGCTCGTCTAGAGACGACCTACGTCACGATTGCGTTGGATGTCACGTGCTCTAAGCTGGGCCTTCTCCGAGCGCTTGCCAGAGTGGGCCGTTTATAACGAAAAATACAGCCACCAGGATCAAAATACAAACGTGCGATTGTCGTTTACGGATATTGTGGATCATATTCAACCTAGTTTTGAACACGACGGGAATATTTCAAATTTCGTTGAAGTATCCCTTTAAGGCCACACAATTATTACATTAGATCACGTGTTTTGACACAGCTGAATACATATCCTTATTTTTCTGCAACATTTATACTAAGTTCAATCGGTCCTTAACGCATGGTTTTGTCGCGTGAAGTGTTCTATGAGTCGAACGAGAATTTCTAGCGGTCCTTGGGACATGTCGTGCTGTAGACTTATGTATTACTGGCTTTTCTTTGTTACTTTGTGGGATATGGCAAGCGGTATTGAATTTATTGCAGGTCCCAGCTGCACCAAGCGAGTAGACTCACCGTCCAAGACCGCAAGCCGCTATCTTCAAGCCCCGCAGAGTGTTCTATGAGGTGAGCAATCATGTTTGGCAGTCATTGGTACATGCAGTGCTGGGGGTTTATGTAAAACTGGCCTTGTCCGTTTGAACCAGTTTTACTTCAGAAAAAAGTGGACCTCTATAGTGCGATGGTGCTCGGCTGCATGCACATGCACCCGATATTTATTATATTTATATATACATAAATACAAAGCTTTCTATTTTGATTCAAACAAAATAAAAAAAGAACAAAAAACGGCGTGAGTGCTACTTGGATGTTGACTTCAATGTGTGTTTGTGGGGCTCAGAGGACATTACATAAGGGGAAAACCCTTAGCAGTATGTTATTCAAAACTAATTAACCAACATTTTTAATAATGGTTTTATGGGGTATGTTTCAATTCTAGTTTCAAAGGCAGTGAATATTAAAGACTAACACAATTGACACAATTTGCGAATGGCAACAAGTTTCGAAATATTCAGGGATAAAAATCTGCCGTTTCGTCGCCCAATTCCAAAATCTTGCGCTCAGAAGGCCTTAAAATGTCGTGCGGACCTGGTTGCTTCGGACGCACCTTCACTATCCTGGAAGTATGACGCCGATGCTTCCGCCAAGGACACACTGTCGAGATAGTGACGACGTTCCCGGTATGACTAGGTCACTCTACTGCCCATTATTAACGGCACGAAAACTTGAGCTCAAGCTGAGCACGGTTTTGCATCCGACATTAAAAACGCAAAAGTTGGACAATGAATACCTTCAAGCCGCTTGGCGTTTTGTGAATGGTTTAAATAGGGATAGCCTTTAATATTGACTGGCTTTTAACACTGCAGTTGCAACATGGTCCATAAAGCCATGAATTACAAAGCTAACAGATTTTAGTCAATTAGCCAACGTACTGTGACAGTTATCCCCTTTACTAATGTCCACCGAGTCCCACGAACACGCAGTGAAGACATCGACAGAACTCTCACGGCCTTTTTTTTAAATTTTGTTAGCTTTCAAATAGAATGCTGTGCAGAGTGTATACACGTAAAACGACTTGTAGAATGTAATCATGCACATAATTGTTACAAAACTTTGCTTTTCACATAATTAAGTATTGCATTTGTCATTGCAACCTTTCAAATATAAGCAAAGCATCCAGTTTGGTACTCAAAGTGTATTCTATTCGGCAATAAATCAACGGATTACTACTTGGTCCGCCTTTGGCTTCATTGTGAAAATAATAGGCATGTGCGAATCATGGATTTTGGCTTAAAATGGATAATAATTTGAGCTTATTAACTTTTCAGTTGAATGTCACATAGTTTCTGCACCTCTCTCCAAGCCCGTGAATTCTGGGTCCGTTTACATAAAGTCATACAGCAGCCGCAGGTTACCTTTTGGGCCACCGAGATTGCTCTTCTCTTGACGCAGACACCTTATTGTAGATTTTGTCAGAACACCTTTGTCTGTCACGGATTCGAGGGGTGCATTGAGGTGCAAACGCAACAATGTATCATAGATAGCTGTAGAAATATATTATCACGAGCACCTTTTAATGTGTAATCACCCCCTCCACCGTTGAAAACCGCAGCCGTCAACCTCGACACGCTGCATGGTGGATTTTTGCTGCACCGGTTGGTGTTTGGACGGGGGAGTTCATATGGCCGGCGACTGTACTTAAGATGTAGCTCTTGAAAATTAATTTCTACAGCTACATGCGAAACATTTTTATGTTGGCTGTTTTCTGTAACCTTTATCTTTGGGTTTTTCAGTGTAGAGGAGGAGGCAAAAAATATTAATATTGGCCAAGGGACAAATATTAGCTTGTACCGTTATGGTCAGTCGGCAGCTCTCTACGGGTCATAAATGCAGGGTGGCGAGGTGAGAAGGGTGCGTCTGTGGCAAACATAGATTGTAGCACCTAAGCTCCCCGCCTTCTGTCGGTGTTTGTCCCTTTTTTTTTTGCAACTTGACTTCCCTTGGCTATGTTCGCTGATACCGAAAAGAACCCATTATCGCACCCAATGAACGCTGGCGACCGATGACACCGCCTGACAAAACGTGTCTGCCCAAACGTCCCTGCTTTTTGCCTTCTTCTTTTAGACATATTGTTTCTCATCTATGCATTTGTTGGTGGCCTCTTACCCATACAATAACCTCAAATGTACACAGGAAGACTGCTGTCAGCAGAAAGAAAACCGGCCGCTGTAGAAGTTAAAAGTGAGAGCAAAGCAAAAAATCACTCATTGCCAAAATAAACCAGTGATGCGTCGGATTTTTCAGTGGCTTTTTTTTTAGCTCCAAACCTGTCAGCTCATTTCTAACAATAAATGTAACAAGATACATAAGTCTAGCAGCGTATCATAATACATCGCAAAAGTATTTCACTACTGAAACACAAAAAGATTTCGGAAATGCATTTCGGTACAGAAATAGAGATACTCACAAGTGCCCCTAAGATTACATCGCAATGCTTGCATGTTGTGATGTTGCCCCGATTTTAATTCTTCATTCGTTTTACATTGCTGCAGACGCCGATTACTTGTTCCAACATAAGCACTGTATGCCTGTGTGGAGGCTGATGCTCATGGCCTTAACTGCAGTGAATTATAGCAGTTGACAAGAGCAAACATGTTTTGACCTTCTACATTAAAATATGTTTTGCTTTATCCTTTTACCTAACGCAGGACGAGAACGCCCCACCGGCATTATGTGTCCTTTACAACAAGCAAGAGCTGGACGATGCAGACTTTCTTCACCTTGTTGAGGATCGTGAGCGCTTGTTCTCCGTTTTTAATGCAGAAGAGGGGCTGTGCATGTTGTTGGCAGCATATTGGCTTTTCAGCATTCAGTATGAATGCAAGGCCTCCAACACACTGGTTGCTCTGGGGAGGATTTTCCTTGGCTTGATCGACACCAATCCGAGGACAGTCGTAATTAAATTTTTGAACAAAGTTTGCAGAAAGGTATGTGGTTGAAGAGATGTTTTGTGAGCCGTTTTAAAAGTGTATAATCCACTTTTCTCGCGAGTATTATCAGGTTAATTTTTATTTTGCTTCCAGAACGAATGATAGAAGGTTCTATGGAGGCATGTTTTCTTTTTATTTATTTAAATGTTGGGCACTTTCTGTGATAACTAATGCTGACCTCCTGTAGACGAGGTGCTTAGAATCTAGCTGTACGAGTTCCTTATCCATAGTCGTCTTCTAGAACTTTATAATTTTCTTTGTACGTGAGCAAGAGGATAGCGTCTTCTATGAAACGTTTGCTTTTTTGCCCTAGAGTGAAAGTTCATTCTGTAATATTTTTCATTACATGTTTGCAGATAGCATTCTTTATTTCATGGAATGGCATACATTGTATTTTCCATTTCTCAAGGTTCAATAAATGTTCAATTTAACACATTCTAATTGATGTCATAATGAAATACTGCTGTGGTTCAGTCAAGGGCTAAACCACCCCCCTCTACCCTGCTTCCAATTAGTAAACATATGCGCGTAGGAGACAAGTGATACGCGAAGCGTGTTGCCTGCAATCCTCTGAGACAAACAAAACATGTCACTTGATCTCCAAACAGGAAAGCTTTACATGCTTCGTTTGTGGCAGACCATGATGTTCACAATGGTTCAGCCGTGCAGTGCGATGCTTGGGGCCACTGCTTGCTCACTTAGAGTTCGAGAAAGGGGGGTGCCGTAACACTTCCCAAGTGCCCACGGGGTTATGATGTGGCTTGCAAGGAGCTCTTTTGTATTACTTCTTCATGAAGTGAGTTTTGTTTAGTGTGACTCGTTATTTCTTTATCACGTGCCTCGTATGTGGTGATGTGGCAATCCCTCCAAGTGAAAAGTTTAAATGTGTTCAGTAAACATGATAAGCTATAAATCATATAACAATAATATAAGAATATGCAATAGCATATATGATTTTCGTACAATTTACAAGTTCTGATATGTGTATTGGACACATTCCAATGAAATGTATACTGGGGTCTATACTTCATTCCACCCTTCGTCCGAGCGCGGCGGACGCTACCAGCCAATCCAGCGTCGAGAGAGCGTCATGTGACCTTGAACTCCACATAACCAAAACGTCGCATGATACTCTCCCGGCGCCAGATTGGCTGGGGTGGCCCAGCATCCACTGGCCCCCCCAGCAGGTGCCCATTTCATGCCAAGCACCCTTCACCAAGGGTGTTAGCAAGCACCCTTTGTGAAGGATGCTTGCCTGAACGCCATAAGGGTGTTAGCCCAGGGACAAACTGACTTACACCCTTAAGTGTGTAAAAACCTTTACTGTGTACTCAAGGCTTCTCTTTCCCATTAGTGCCAGTAAGCGTGTGTAAAGTGAGAAATATTGTAACTGAACAGTAGAGAGTTTTAGTAGATCGCTCCCATGACTCCGATAACGATACCCGATACTCCACCACCGCCTCCCTTGCGCATGCATGGTATCGTTATCGGGACTATCGGAGGTATCGGAACGATCTAATAAAACTCTTTATTGTTGCACTGTCCCTTCACCTAAAGTTACTTCTTTTTATTTTTTTTTTTTTTTTTACTGCTGCACTACCGGGGGATCTTAATGGTGGGACAACATACCATCCCTGAACCTACGACGACTGGAATGGTGGTCGCAACCAGCGTCGTAAGACTTAGTACTCAAAAAGTCCAATACATATTGAGCAGCCTTGCAGCAGCTTCGCGTGTCATTACTATGTAAGAGTTTCTGGGGTTGAGTTATAAAACATGACCTCCCGAAACTCTTGACAGTCTTCTGAGGAACACTGAGGCAGTCTGTGATAAATTATGTATTAAGTGTATAACTACAGCCACTTTCGGCCAGTGACTGGCCGGAAGTCAGTGGCCAGTGGCTGGCCGAAAGTGACTGGCCAAAGGTGAATGGCAAGTCACTGGCCTAAAGTGAATGGCTAGTCACTGGCCAAATGTGAATGGCCAGTCACTGGCCAAAGGTGAATGGCCAGTCTCTGACCTAAAGTGAATGGCCAGCCACTGGACAAAGGTGAATGGCCAGTCACTGGCCTAAAGTGAATGGCCAGCGACTGGCATAAAGTGAATGGCAAGTCACCAGACGAGGACGAAAACACTTCTATTGCCGAGCACTTTGGCCAAGCTTGGGCCATCGAAAATTTGGTTGGCCATAGTACACTTGCCAGCGATGGCCCATTCACAACGTGCTGCTTGGGTGTGGTCTACGAAATCCCACTGAGTTGTGGAAAGGTATACATCGGCCAGACGGGGCGGTGCATCAATGACCGAGCACGAGAGAACGCATTATCAGTAAAAAATAAATATGGCTCGCATTTGCCTATACATTGCAACACATGTGGCGGTGTTCCGCGACTTCAGCAGATAAGGATACTAGGCAGAAGCCGAGAGACGGTCGCTCGAGAGTTATTGGAAGCTTTCTTTAGCAGAAAAAAGTGGAACGGCATGTGTCAGCGACACTTCTATTGTACTTCATAGTAGTGAATTTCAGTTCTTGAATGATCGGGTAAGAAATTAATCAACTTTTACGTGGTGCTGCTTTGCCTGTCGTGGGTATATATATGTTTGCTTTTCCTGAATAAAACTAGTTGAAAGTTAGCGCCTCTCCTGTATACTTCTTGTCCTTGTCTTTTTTTCTTTTTTTTTGCGCTATTTTATGTTTTACTGAGATGAACCAACTTTCCCAATAACGTAGCCTACAAAAGTATAAAATAGTCCGCTTTTCTTTTTTAAAAGTTCTATAGCAAAATTTTATTTTACTCTCTAGTTTTGCATTTTGGTGTTTTTTCCACACCTTTTACGAAGTGCGATGGATAAAACTCGATTTCAAAATCGTTTCATGGTCCCTTTAAGAGGATATCGCAGCTCCTGATCCCTATGCAATTACAATGGAAAATGTTTTGTAGTGTTGACGATTGGGCTAGTTGGTCATTCATATTAGCGGAAAACAAACAGCGCAAGGACAAGGACAGAGTAGAAGGCGGTAGACACACACAGCGCTGACTTACAACTGAGCTTTATTGGCACTGACAACCTGTATAAATACACAATTTGCCCGGCCCAAAAGCCAAGAAAAGAAACACAAGAGGAGGACTACACGTGTTCCTAGAGTCATCTGCAGGCGCCGTTGCTCTCCGATCTGAGTAGAAAAATACACTCCTTTTCCGTCAAGGCAAGTGACGGGGCACTAACACACTCAGAGCCCGATTGTCCAATGGCGCGGGCTTCTATAATCTCACGTGTCAGTTTATCTTTTTGTTTTCTGATGACCGTGCATCGTTCAAAAAACGGAGTACATCCGCAATCGCGGCAATGCACCCCAAGGTGCCCCAACACAACCTGAGACACATTATAACGATGCTCTCTTAAACGCTCATTAAGACAACGTCCTGTCTGCCCTATATATCTCCGGCCACAGGACAGGGGAATAGAGTAGACAACACCCGCAACGCATGTAACAAACTGGCTTTGGTGTTTCTTGGCGCACACCTGTCTCTCTATTACATAAGAGTTCACTCTTTTGCACATCATAGATAGCTTGTCTGGAGCCGAAAAGACCACGTGAACACCAGCTCGGCGTCCCACTTTTTTCAGATTATGGGATATTTGGTGTAGGTACGGTAGTACTGTGATGTTTCTGTTTTTCCTGTTAACTTGTTCAGCATTCTCAATCCGTCTTCTCTTTAGTAGAGTTTCTGCGACTGCCGTTAAGAGGCGCAACGGGTAGCCCGCGGCCGTGAGCCTCGCTACTTGATTCTTAAAGCTATCCTTGACTAAGTGAAAGCAGGATTTATTAAGGGCGTTCTTAAAGCAAATATTGATGATTCCCCTTTTTACCAGTTTAGAGTGGGCAGACGAAAACGACAGGAGGGGTTTATTACTCCTTGGTTCATAAAGCCAGCAGGTGTGTGTGGGGAGACACTGCAGCCTAAGGTCTAAAAATCTTATGGAACCGTTTACTGGTAATTCGTGCGTGATAACCAGTGGTTCCAAGCATTTACTAAAAGTGGCCAAAACCTCAGAAATTTCGCCAGCAAAGTGGTCTGAGTCACAGTCAACAAGCACTAAGTAGTCATCTACAAACCTAAAAACCTTTACTCGATTCCACACACGGAGCTTTTAATGTGCGTCGAAGAGTGTATTGACAACCACGTGTGTGTAGCGTTTCAAAATGAATGTGGTCTGGGGGTAAGAGACTTCTTGGAGCTTTTAACCTTTTATCTAAAGTCGACGTTTACAACTTGGAATGGAGAGACTTTCATTCAGAAAAACGGTATATGCATCGGTTCCTGTTTAGCTCCCGTGTTGAGCAACATTTATCTTGCATTTTATGACAGAATTTTATCTAATAGACTTGAAGGCTCTAGGGTAAAAAAGGTTTTTAGGTTTGTAGATGACTACTTAGTGCTTGTTGACTGTAACTCAGACCACTTTGCTGGCGAAATTCCTGAGGTTTTGGCCACTTTTAGTAAATGCTTGGAACCACTGGTCATCACGCACGAATTACCAGTAAACGGTTCCATAAGATTTTTAGACCTTAGGCTGCAGTGTCTCCCCACACACACCTGCTGGCTTTATGAACCAAGGAGTAATAAACCCCTCCTGTCGTTTTCGTCTGCCCACTCTAAACTGGTAAAAAGGGGAATCATCAACATTTGCTTTAAGAACGCCCTTAATAAATCCTGCTTTCACTTAGTCAAGGATAGCTTTAAGAATCAAGTAGCGAGGCTCACGGCCGCGGGCTACCCGTTGCGCCTCTTAACGGCAGTCGCAGAAACTCTACTAAAGAGAAGACGGATTGAGAATGCTGAACAAGTTAACAGGAAAAACAGAAACATCACAGTACTACCGTACCTACACAAAATATCCCATAATCTGAAAAAAGTGGGACGCCGAGCTGGTGTTCACGTGGTCTTTTCGGCTCCAGACAAGCTATCTATGATGTGCAAAAGAGTGAACTCTTATGTAATAGAGAGACAGGTGTGCGCCAAGAAACACCAAAGCCAGTTTGTTACATGCGTTGCGGGTGTTGTCTACTCTATTCCCCTGTCCTGTGGCCGGAGATACATAGGGCAGACAGGACGTTGTCTTAATGAGCGTTTAAGAGAGCATCGTTATAATGTGTCTCAGGTTGTGTTGGGGCACCTTGGGGTGCATTGCCGCGATTGCGGATGTACTCCGTTTTTTGAACGATGCACGGTCATCAGAAAACAAAAAGATAAACTGACACGTGAGATTATAGAAGCCCGCGCCATTGGACAATCGGGCTCTGAGTGTGTTAGTGCCCCGTCACTTGCCTTGACGGAAAAGGAGTGTATTTTTCTACTGAGATCGGAGAGCAACGGCGCCTGCAGATGACTCTAGGAACACGTGTAGTCCTCCTCTTGTGTTTCTTTTCTTGGCTTTTGGGCCGGGCAAATTGTGTATTTATACAGGTTGTCAGTGCCAATAAAGCTCAGTTGTAAGTCAGCGCTGTGTGTGTCTACCGCCTTCTACTCTGTCCTTGTCCTTGCGCTGTTTATTTTCCGCTAATAAGAAAATGTTTTTTCTTTCTTTTTTCTCAGCAACCATTTAACGGATCGACTTGAGAATTGTTTTATTAGAAAGATAATAAAAACTAAGTAACATTATGACGCTACATTTTCCTAGATTAATGTTTAAATTTGTTAACGGGAACTTAAAGCTGCTTGAAAAATCAAATATTGTCGTTCCGTCTTTCATGAACATTTAGAAATAAACAAGGGCCTAAATACAAATTCAGGCGCCACAATATTGAAGACCGCGACTTTTTGAATTTATTTCTTACAAGAGTTTTTCCAGATATTCTTAATGTGATACATTTTAACCAAGTTTGTAGCCCATCAAAATGTCAGAAATTCAGCTGTCAGCTAGCGCCATTTATGAATGTGTCGGCAATACTGCCTCTTGAAATATAGCAATGTGTTATTGCTCCCTGGACTACTTGCGTCTTCAAGGTCGTTGAACGGCAACCAAAAAAAAAAGATTTTTTTTTTTCCCCGACGGGAGAGATATTTTGCGTGTAGCCCGGGTGTGAGTAGTCAGTTGTCAACTTGTCAATCGCCCGAGCGCATCGTTGGGATGATGTTCCGTTCTACGTTGGTGTTTTGTGGTCACACAAATGGGAGTGAAAAATTTCCTTTTTTATTATTTTTTTTTTTTTTCCTGTTTCGTTTGGCGGCGAAGATATTTTGCGGCTAGCCGTCCGCTGATAACCGAAACAAAAATACGTGCTTTTTCTTTATTTTTCTTTGTAAATAGCACTACATCGCGTAAGCAGATGTGTCTGGATTCTGGAAAAGTACCTATTGGAGATGAAATTCTACCGCGATATCCTTTTAAACATCTGACTAAAAACCCCGAGACTGGGACGAGGAGGGATGGACAAACACAATGTCTCCTCAGACTTTGTGTTTGTCCGTCCTTTCCCGTTTCACCACCACCAGCTTGTTTACTCCCTAAGGCTTTTGTTCACTGATATTCTCCTTGTCGCTTTGTTTCGGTTTTTAACTAAGATAATCGTGTTGTCGAACATCAGGACACACCCTCTTTCATTTGACCGATTTATTTAGCGATTTTACCCTCTGAACTATGAATGACCAACTAGCCCAAGTGCCTATCCTTCTACAGTTCTGACGTCACCGCGCGCTCTCGTCTCCCCCTCTCCACCACTATCTTGGCGCAAAGCCAACAACCCCCCCCCCCTTACTTTTTCTTACAAAAATGACTTCAAAACAAGAAACAAAATTTCTACACACACTACAGCGCACTATAGCAAACAAACACTCACTCCTTACACACGAAAAATAAAGCAAAAAATCAAACAAACCGCGCTGACTATACTCTGTTTTACCTTATGATGTCCCGCAGGAAAGGCTACAAGCGCGAGCTCTTTGCTCTGGGGCCCATCTCGGCGGCACAAGCTCTCGTGCGTTAAGAGTAGCTCCCAACGGTATGAGCTCGCGCTTCTAGCCTTGTCTGCGGTACAACATAATAGTAGTAGTAGTTTATTGTAAAGTGAAAAGGGGGTAGAAGCAAGGCGAAAGGTTAGTCTCCCAGTGGTGGGGTCAGCTTTCTCGCCTTGCTAGGGGGATAGGGGGAACCAAGAGTGGTTGAAGGAGAGGTGGCGCAACAAACACTATGATACACTATAATACACTATGATACACTATTTACACTGTGATACAATATTAAACGAATTGCGTGGCTAATTGTGATCTTGGTCCTTTCCTGACATATTACAGGCTGCTATAGCCTGCGGATTTTAAATAGTCAAGCAGTGCTCTTAAAGCTTTTGTTCTCGAATGCCGCGAACCGGTGGGGAACAGGAGTGACTTGGTGTTGCCAGCAGGAATGTTAAGCTGTTTGAGGGAGGTCACAAGTGTTTCTCGGTGGTTGCTCACCGCTCTGCAATGCCAGAGAATGTGTTCGATGTCCTCCGTGGCACCACAGGCACTGCAGGCTGGGGATGACAGGCGTTTGATGAGATGCAGTCGAGAAGCGGTTCGGGCGCAGCCTACCCTTATCCGATGAAGTAGAGCTTGTTCCAGCCTGCTGAAGCTTTTCTTGGGAATTGTGTACGGCGGTGTTCCAGCCGCAGTTTCAGGGTCGGGGTGAAGTTTCTGAATGGCTTTTTGAATAAGGCTGTTTGACGAATTATATGGATGTACGGAGATTGTTGGTGTGACATCCGCATGAGCAGCCCGTGCGAGAGAATCCGCAGTCTCATTTCCTTGAATGCCAACGTGGGAAGGGATCCACTGAAACTGGATGGATGCACCTTCGACAGCAGCCTTCTGCACTAGGTAGGCTATAGTGCGAGCTAGCGGAGATGCTCTTTCCAGGTTCGTGAGTTGCTTCAGAGCTGCTTGGGAGTCGGAGAAGATGACAAAGTGGTGTAGCTCCGCGTGCTTGAAAATTTCTTGTACGGCAAGCCAGATGGCAGCAAGCTCGGCACATGCGGTGTTCATGCAGATGTCCAATCGACCTTTCGTGTGAATTCTAAGTTGGGGAATGCAGTAGGCAGCTGTGGCGGAATTCCCACGTATGCTACCATCTGTATATATGTGCGTTTGTCCTGCGTAGTCTGTGGTTATCAACTCTTCAGTAATAGACCGTGCTACACAATCTGCGACCCTACCTCGCCGAGGCAGGTCAGGAATAGTTGCCAATATTTGCAGTTTCTCTTCGTCACAGTGAGGCGGAAGTGTCTCTGGAACGTTAGAAGGATAGCCGATTGTTGAACGAAATGCTTCACCCATCCTTCCCAAAAAAGAATTATGCCTTGCTATGATGCCTTCGATGAGTTTGATTGCATTAGGTGCACTGTGGAGCCTAGTGAAATGTCGAAGCACTCGTTCTTGTGCTTGATTCCGTAGTGGGGAGTCGCCGGCTTCTACGAGTGTGGGCACATTTTGTGATGAGCAGGGCAGGCCGAGGCAGAACCTTAGCGCCGTTCGGTGGAAAGTTTCAAGAGTTGTCCATTGTGGTCTTGCTATGTCGAGTAGGGGTAGTGCGTAGAGCACTCTGCTTACAATGAGACCCCGATAGAGCGTCAACAGTGATGACTGGAACGGACCCCAGTTTTGACTCGCGATGCGGTGAAGAGCACCACATAGTTTGCGAGACTCTTTCATGACGTTCTTAACAGCAGGGCGCCAGTTCACTCTGTCGTCTATAATGACGCCAAGGTATTTAACTTGTGTCCGCCTTCGAATACGTTCTCCTTCCACGCGAAGTCTTGAGAATTCGGAACGTAATCGCCCTCGTGGTCTGTAGGTGAGTGCGGAGGTCTTAGCAGTAGACAATGTGAGGCCAGCGTGAAAGAGAAATGCCGAGGTGGTGTTAAGAGCCTTTTGGAGTTGTGCTTCAACTGTTGTTGAGAGGAGCGTTGGGCCAGCGCACCACAGTACGACGTCGTCAGCGTATATTGCACATTTGACTGGAAATATACTTTCCTTTGGCAAAGCAGGGGGGAGTGCTGCCATGACAACATTGAAAAGTAGCGGGCTGAGGACACTTCCCTGTGGCACTCCTTGTGTGCACTCGCGTGGCGTACTCAAATGCCTGGCCAGTCTAACTTGGAGCGTTCGTTTGTTTAGAAAAGATCGCACAAAGGCCAGGGCCCGACCTCCTACCCCGATTAATTGCAACCTCTCTATTATTATGTCGTGAGGAAGAGCGTCGAAAGCACGATGTATATCCAAGAACACAGCATGTAGAACATGTTTCTGTGCTTTGGCCTCTTCAAGAGACGAGGCAAGATCTCCGATGGCATCTGCTGTGGATCGACCTCTTCTGAAGCCCGACAGTTCGTGTGGGAACGCGTTTGTATGTTCAAGTTGCCAAGTGAGACGGCGGTGGATCATCCTTTCCATTAGCTTGCAGGTGCAGGACGTCAGCGATATTGGGCGATATGAGGACAAGTCATTCGCGCGCTTTCCTGCTTTCTTGACAGCTATCACGGTCGATTGTAGCCAGGCATCGGGTAGAACTCCTCTCTGCCAAATGTCGTTGAAGTAGGCGAGTAGTTTGGGACGGTCATCTTCGTCGATGTTTTTTAGGGCCTGGTTAGTTATACCGTCAGGTCCTGGGGCACTCCGTCGACGGCAGTTTGACAAGGCGTAATTTAACTCTGATAATGTGAAGTCGTCATCAACTGACTTTTTAGGGAAGTGTAGAACGGGAGGCCTGGGTCCAAGAAAAACCGCCTTTGGTGAGTTGATGTGAGCGGTGAATTCATCTGCAAATCGTTCTCTGAGGGTAGCGAATGAGATTTTGTTTTTGATGGCGATTGCTGCGAAGTGGTCTTTAGGTGGGACTGCAGTGAGTAGGCATTTGACTGTCGTCCATGGGAGGCGGGATCCAGCGTCAGTGTTTAGTGAATTACTTCTCTGTTGCCATTGATGACGGCCAAGTTGTACGGTATATCTGCGAAGCTTGGCCTCAATTCGTCGTGATGTTGTCCAGTCTTGGGGTCGCTTAGAACGTCTAGCTATTCTTTGAGCTCGCCGGGATGCGGCGCGAAGGTTCAAATATGTCAGGTTTGGGACTGGTTTTGTTGTTGGGAGCGTTATTTGCTTAGTGGCGACTTTGAAGGCGGTGGTTACGGCCTCCTCAATTGCTGGAGGATTTTGGCCTGTTAATATCGTGCTAAGGGTTACGCGATAAACGTCCCAGTTGGTAATCTGATGCGTTCTGATCTTCCGTGGAATGGCCGTGATGGGGAGGAGCAAGATGGGCACGTGGTCACTTCCCCATGTATCAGGTTCTGCATTCCAGACCATTTGTATTTCGGGTGATACGAATGTTAGATCGAGAACGCTGTCTGTTTTAAGAAGAGGACGAATGAATGTTGGCGATCCGTTGTTGAGGCATCTTAAGCCTAGATCTTTTGTTACATCAATGAGCGCATTTCCCCTTTGTGTGGTTGTGTCACTTCCCCAAACAGGGTGGTTCGCATTAAAATCTCCGCACCATATAATTGGCCCAGGACAGCGTTTTCTGATCTTTCTCATTTCATCGGGGTCCCATGGTTGGTGAGGACGTATGTAGCTTGAGACAACAGTAATATCACGCTTGTCCATTCTTATTGTTACGGCTGTATGCTCACTGTATAGAGTGTTCAAGTCGCTAAGGTCGATTTCCATTTGTTTGAGGTGATTCTGCACGAATATAGATGCCCTAGACTTCCCGTCGAGGTGCGGTGTCTTACTGTGATATTGGACGTATGGGGATAATCGATGAGGTCCTGGTTGCACATACGTTTCTTGAAGAGCAAGAACATTTGGTTGAAGCTCCAGGAGGCGGCGACGAAGTTCGGAAAGTCGAGGTCGGAGAGTATTAACATTCCACTGGATGATCGATGGAAGCATCTTGATACGACCCGGCGCTACCGACGCGCGCACAGGGGATCCTGCAGCGTTGCTCTCAGGCATCGCTGTGTTGAGAATTTTTCACGATTCCGACGATAGCTGTCTCAAAGAGCATCATTCCTTGTAAAATTGTCTTCAATGTGCTCGGTGGCATTTGTGCAATGGCACTCCGCAGTGCAGAGAAGATGAAGCCTATTAAGCTATCGGCGGATGTGGCTGATTCTTGCGCTGGCTCCTCAGACACACGTCGACCAGAAAGTACATCACTGTATGCAAGGTTTCTATTTGGTCTAGTCTGGGTCATTTCTTGTTGGTCCTTCTTCGCATCTGACTTTCCTGAGTTTTCTTTATCAGTGGTTGGAGAACGTTTAGAAGAAATATTCATTGACCTCGATGCAGCTCTTTTTGGCGAGTCCTTCTTAGGTTGATTTTTTCGTCCTGCTTGCGCATGGGAACGATCTGCGTGCGTTGTTTCTTTTTGGAGCGCAGGATATTCTTCTTGTGCTACAGGTAGTTCACGTTGTGTTTCAACAAGTTTTGGTCCGTGAATGAAAGATTTTTTCCTTGTAAGTGCTGCTAGGCGTACCTTGCAATTTGCATAAGAAGCAGGATGGTCACCGAGACAGTTCGCACATTTGGTGGGAAGTGTGCCAGGGCATTCTTTGGACGAGTGTGGTTCTCCACATCTTTTGCATTTTGTTTTCCCCTTGCAGTACTTTGCAATGTGGCCGAGGGCCTGGCAGTTGAAACACCTTGGAGGTGCTGCAATGTACTCGGTTACCTCGTGCCGTGTGAAGCCGAGGTTGATCTTGTCCGGTCGCTCGGTGTTTGGACGGAATGTTAGAACCACTCGGTCGGTCGGTTGGGCAACATCTGTTGCATTTTCGCGTCGCTGGTAGAGCCGACGAGCGGCGATCACACCGGCTGGTTCCAGAAATTCGTTAAGGTCATTATCAGTGTACCACTTTGGTACCCCTTTGATTAGACCGAAGTTTTGTAGGTACGCTTTGGGTATTGTTGCTTGTACCGGGATCCCACAAAGGGAGTGCACTTTGAGAAGTCGATGCACAGTCGGTACTTCTGAGACATCAAGTAAAAGACCTCCCCTCGCTGTGAAACGATGTCTCACGATGGGCGCGCCAGCCAGTGTCTCTACTTCAGCAGACAATTTAAGCGGGTTTTGTTGCTGCAACCGCTTATCCTCCTGCACGGGCGTTAGCAGGACTGGAACCCCTGTCGTCCTCTGTCGACGATGTTGCACTAAGGTGAACTCAGAGTCCTCTCCGGCTTCCGTCTCTTCCATTTTTTCCGGGTGGTCGTTCACTGATATCTCCTCATCATCGCCGTCTCCCTTACGTCGCTTAGTTTGGGGGCTTACTTGTGTTCCATTGTAGGTATGGTCTGATTCGGTAATATCCGAGGTCGTGGCTGGGGGATGTCCATCGGCACAGGACATACCAGGTGTACCCCTGCCTCGAAAGGCCAAGGTTGACTTGAATGGGCGTCTTAAAGTATACGTGTCGAAAAATTCAAACAAGAGAAGAAAAAATGGCGACCTAGTCAAATAGGATTCTTCTTCCTCCTCTACAACATAAGGTGAAACGGAGCATCACAACCGTTTTTATATATACTTTGTTTTCTTCTACCTCTTGCACTACCGAATTTCCCGAATCACGCGCACCGATCTCCTGGACGTGGGCGGGACAATGCCACCCCTAATCGGCAAGGCTAAGTCCGCCCAAATATTTTAATAAAACGTCACCTCTCTCTTTCTCTCCTAGACGCCTAAATTTTTTTTTTTTTCCTCTTTTACTGTCAGGTGTAAAGATGGTGTACTAATACAGTTTTTATAATTCCTGGCGATATTGTCACGGGTGGTAACTAAAAGAACAATAAATAAACAGAAAGAAATAAACGTTTAATGTGGCGAACTTTTGCCAAAAAAAATAAAAGGGTACAAAACATAATAACAGAGCGTCGCGGGCATCGAAGTCGGCGTAGCAGCAGAGTCGAACACTGGGGCGAAAACTGACTCCGCTCGCGGCAATATGTTCAGCTTCGATAATTTCTCTGGTTAATTGGTTACTGTTCCTACCTGAAATTGTACAGGATGGCAGGTGAACGTCGCACCCACAATCACGGCAGTGTAGGCCTAGATGGCCAGAGTTAGCTCTGGTGCTGTTGTGTTTGTGTTCTCGGAGCCTATCATCAAGGCATCGGCCGGTCTGCCCTATATACACTTTCCCGCACGGAAGGGGAAATGAGTACACTACTCCCTCGGCACACTCAACGAAGCTGTTTTGATGTTGTTTGGTACAGCTTACTGTTCGATGGGAATTAGGCGAGTTGACTTGTTTGCACAAGTTGGCAAGGTTATTAGAAGCAGAGAAGACGGCGTTGATGTTGAACTTGTTAGCGATTTTCTTGATGCCATGGGAGGACCTGTGGAAGTAGGGAAGAACGACAGGTCTCGTGGTTCTATCTCTAGCTCTTGATGTGACAGATGTTCCCTTATTTTTTTTTTTTTTCAAGATGCTCTCTGCAATCGATGTTAATAACAAGATGGGATATCCGGCGGATGTTAATCTTGAAATTTGCGCATCAAAGCTTACTGAAATAAAGTGCTCGCCGGATTTTTGAAGAGAGTTGTTTAGACATTAGACATAATATTGCGATTCCTCGTTTTACCAGCCTAGAATGTGCCGAATTGAACGGAAGAATTGGTTTTTTACCCCTTGGCTCATATTTTCAGCATATGTGAGTGTGTTGGAAATTGAGCCTGAGATCTAGGAATCGGATTGGTCTTTCTTCCGGAAGCTCATGAGTAATTTCCAATGGTTTCAGGCAGTTTTTAAAAGTTGATAGAACGCCGGCTACAGTGGTTGGAAACAGCGGCTTAGACTTTCCATTTTTCCGGGAGGGGGGGGGGGGGGGGGGGGGTGCTGCGCGTTACCTTCTCGCCAGAACTGGAGATTGAAGCTAACGAAAGCACGCTGGGATTTCATTTCCCATGTATTTTGTCAATAAAGGCAAAGTGGGCGTTATTTTGCTTACATGCTACTACTAGAAGCTCGTTATATGGCACGTAAACAGCATTTCGGTAAGGATCATGGCCCGGGCCCGGGGTGGGCTCTGCCCCCCCCCCCCCCCCGAATCTCACAAGGGGGGCACGAGCCCCGATACCCCCCCGAAGTCTACGCCTATGGTTGGAAAATTGCTGTTCTCGGCGTCAAGAAAGATCAAATAATCGTCAACGTACCGAAATACTCTAGCAACTCTGGGGGAGTCAAGCCAATTATTCAATAGTCTGTCGGTGGGCGAAATAGAGATCACTTAGCACTGGACCTATAGACGACCCAATGCAAACACCTTTCTTCTGTAGATAAGTTCTTTGGGTTTTTTTCCAGGTAATAAAGGTCGAGTGTAGATAAACCGAGAGTAGATGCAGAAAATTGTCTTCGGAAATACCCGCGGAAGGCTATGCCACCAAAAAAAGCAATACTCTCTTCTATACATCGCAAAAAGCCGTCCTGGGGCAGTTCGTAGTATAGGTCTTTTATGTCGATGGAAAAAGCTTCTAGGTGATTATAACTCTGCTAGGCCAGGAATTGAATGACCTCGTATTCGGTATTCGGTAGTGCAAGAGGTAGAAGAAGACAAAGTATATATAAAAACGAGTCGTTAGTCAGCGCGGTTTGTTTGAATTTTGCTTTATTTTTCGTCTGTAAGGAGTGAGTGTTGTTTGCTATAGTACGCTGTTGTGCGTGTAAAAATGAGCAATCAACTCGCCCAAGCTGCTACGTTAACAAGAAACAAAAGACAAAAACAAATTTACCGCTACACACAAAAAAGGAGGGTCTGATGTCTCGCGGCTGTTGTGGCACTGCGGTCGGCATGGCGCACTCGCAGACGCTTTTCCTCATTGTTTCTGCGCACGCGCAGTGCCCAGACCTGGTGCGGGAAACGCGGACTAGTTTGTAAACAGCGTGTTAGCCTATATATAGTATAACGGGGATCTCACTCGTTTACTCATTAGTAGGCACTAATTGCTTCTCACAATGTTCCAGATTACCAAGGCGTGAGGAGTCGACACACAAAGGGTGGAGCGGCGATCGTTCCGGGAAATTGCCTCCATGACCTTCCCCGTATCCCTCTTCACCTTAAAATGGACCGAAGCGAATGCTACGCGCCGTCGAAGCCCAATCCGAATCTGAGAGGGTGTCACGTGCTTTCCGGTTGGGCGCAGTTAGTGGTATCGGAGCGCAAAGACGGGTGGCAGATCTCTCAGCGTTGGACGAACTCCGAAGACTCGTGTGGCATGCACCGGGGTCCATCTTTAAGGCGAAATCGAGTATAGATTTATGGCCGCGTGCGGTGTGCGGGAAGCAAATTAGGGAAGAACGTCGGAGGAGGCACGCGTTGACGCCTTCGGGCAAAGATCGCCCGCTGACTGCGAGTAGTTACGAAATGTACCGACGGCGCGTGTGCTCGAAAATAAGATTATCTGCAAAACGACGATGGCAAAAAACAAAACAGAAAAAGTAATGCTTTTCCGTCTATCTCGGCTTTATGTTTGTCCTTGGTTGTTACACGTGGAGGTGTGTGTGTGTGTGTACGTGTGTTCGTGCGCGCGGTAGTGCCTGGATGCGTTTTATATGTCAAGGATCTGCGAGCAGCTGCTCCTGTGCAACACGTGTAGACATTTTCTTTTTATTGTTTATATAGTTCCAAGAGTAATGTGTAGGAGGAAAAAAGCGAAGTCTCTTTATTGAATAAATATTTTTCACGTGCAGATGTCGAAGAAGAAAAAATTAAATGAATTCCGATTTTTTGCATGAACACGCTCGCAGCACTTAGGTTTCGAAAAGCGTGAAAATGAAACATGTTATTAGCCTGGCTATTGGTCTCTGACTTACTATTACTAGTGCAGTGTTGTTTTTAGACCTGCCGTTTTGGTTAAGCGTCGAAAACACACGGTTGTAGCCGCCAAAGAGGGTGAAAGTTCCTGGAAAGATGAAATATCATTACCTCTGTGAAGAAACCTTTATCGACATGTAAGGGGGGAAAAGGACAACATAAATTTTGGGCGAATACGTTAAAAATAAAAAATAAACAAATTACAGCTAGAGGTTTGCCTTTACATCGTGAATCTGGACACCGTGATCTGGACCCCCTTCTGGCATGTGATGTGTGTCTTGCGAAAAGGGACATACGATAGGGAGTATTCATGCACTGGCGGCCATAGAAACTAATCTCTATGACTATTTGCTGGATCGCATTTGCCCAGCTCCGCCTATGCACAGGAATGTGGCCACGGTCGGCCATCTCTTTGGTAGAGTTATATTAGAGAGTTTTAGAATAGGGGCCCCCAAAGCTTGGGGGCCCCAAAGAAATAGGGGATCACCACGGCGCATGCGCAGAACCCAAACTAGGTTTGGGGCTTTGGGTTGGCGCTTGGGCCCTTGGGGCCGGGTTGCGTCGGCAAACATGGCTGCGCCCTTTCCGCTCGCTTCGGAGCAAATTCGTCATGGTCGCTGCAGTATTAGCCCTTTTCAATGCCAATAAATAGTGCAACCGGCTTTAGCTTTGCTTTATCTCGCTCAAGCCAGAAAGAATGAGTGGTGGGCTCGCCCCATTTTAAAAATCGTCTCCGATTCTGTCCGTTTCTAAGCCTAAACATACGCGGTAACCGTTGACATGGCAACGTATTGCTACTCTGTGGCTCCGAGTAGATTTCGTTCGTGGCACGATACCTGCATCTTGAAAACAAGTATTTCAAGGCTTCAAAGTCGCTCCAGCTCAGATCTAAATAGTGCAACTGCCCGCAGAGTATGCGCGCTCGCGTTCGTCTCAGTCTCGGCGTAGTTGAAGGCCAAAATCTTCGGCTGCATATGTTCAAAGCGCACACGAACGCCCAAAAAATTCGAGAACGAGCCATACCTAAAACAGCGCGCAAGCAAAGAAGAAGAAAAATAGAAAAAAAACAAAAACAAATTAGTTGTTAGTTGTTTATACAGCAGGAGTTTAGTCTGCCAGAACATGGCGACACTGTTACTCACTGTAGATGAGCAATTTAGCCAGTGCGGTACAACCGCTAGCCTGGGGTCTTTAACATGCACCACGCAGTACTGATACACGACCGCACGCCGGTACGGTGGTCATCCAGATCGAAACGGGCAAGGGTGGGGATTGAACATAGAATCTCTGGGTTCTACAGCGCGAGCTTTCGCTCCACGCGCGTCGAGCTGGGTGTGCGCTTTAGCCCACTCGGCCACCGATCCCCCGAAAATAGAACACAGGAAAGAGCGCTGACTCCCAACTAGTGCCACTAAATAAGCTACGCTTCAGAGTAACGTCACTTAACCATATTGTGTCTTAAAATCATGGTTGCCAGTTATCTGAAGCTTTATCTGAAATCACAGGAAGCGCTTTTCCGCCCTCCACAAATGTTCAAACAGTTCGCGGGAGAGCAAAGCAATGTTACATAACCTTTCTAACACCGAACCGAATGCCGAGGAAGTCGCACTTTTGAATCATGACGATCGGCAGTTGCGTCTGCACTGCATACGAGCCAAAATGGCGGCGCCCAGAACAATGTCGGGGAACGGAGTGCCGATACTCTAAGCGTAGCTCATTTAGTGGCTCTAGTGCCACTAAATAAGCTACGCTTCAGAGTAACGTCACTTAACCATATTGTGTCTTAAAATCATGGTTGCCAGTTATCTGAAGCTTTATCTGAAATCACAGGAAGCGCTTTTCCGCCCTCCACAAATGTTCAAACAGTTCGCGGGAGAGCAAAGCAATGTTACATAACCTTTCTAACACCGAACCGAATGCCGAGGAAGTCGCACTTTTGAATCATGACGATCGGCAGTTGCGTCTGCACTGCATACGAGCCAAAATGGCGGCGCCCAGAACAATGTCGGGGAACGGAGTGCCGATACTCTAAGCGTAGCTCATTTAGTGGCTCTAGTGCCACTAAATAAGCTACGCTTCAGAGTAACGTCACTTAACCATATTGTGTCTTAAAATCATGGTTGCCAGTTATCTGAAGCTTTATCTGAAATCACAGGAAGCGCTTTTCCGCCCTCCACAAATGTTCAAACAGTTCGCGGGAGAGCAAAGCAATGTTACATAACCTTTCTAACACCGAACCGAATGCCGAGGAAGTCGCACTTTTGAATCATGACGATCGGCAGTTGCGTCTGCACTGCATACGAGCCAAAATGGCGGCGCCCAGAACAATGTCGGGGAACGGAGTGCCGATACTCTAAAGGGGTATTCACACGAGGGAGAAATCCCGGGGATTTCTCCCCGGCACGCGCGCATCACGAGATAAAAACGCGAGGCTTTTGCACATCGCAAAGCCTGACGTTTTCGTCGTTGGATGCGCGTGCCGGGGAGAAATCCCCGCGATTTCTCCCTCGTGTGAATACCCCTTAAGCGTAGCTCATTTAGTGGCTCTAAGTGGCTCTACTCCCAACTTATGTATTGTGAAAGAAAGAGAAAGAGGAAGCTTCAGACATGAAGCCCCACGCGCACCCATAAGGTATAAAGAAGAAAGAATAAAAACATATAAATTACTAAGTTGCAGTAGAAAAGGAGAAAACTGACATTATAAGGTCACGACGAAAAAAAAGAGGAGAAAAAAGAAGAAGAAAAACAACAACGTGGGTGAACGTGGGGTTCATATCTGAAGCTTCCTCTTTCTCTTTCTTTCACAATACATAAGTTGGGAGTCAGCGCCCCTTCTTGTGTTTTGCTATCTTCCTCCTGTGCTTGTGCGCTGTATTAGGTATGTCTTCTAAGCACCAGCTAGCTCAACTCTCTATGTTACTACGAGAACAAGCGCCAAATCAGAGCGCTACAGATTGGATTGTTTCGGCTACACCCGAAGCGGGATGACCGAACGAGTCGAGGCCGATTCAAGGCCAGAAGAAAATGGCGGAAGAGAAGGCTCCCGCGCGCGTTCGCTTCTTGATCGACGATGACATTTATGTGCTATGCGAAGTGTACGCCACTAACACATTTCAGGATTCCAGGAGATGGACTTCAATTGCCGAAAGGGTCTCCGAAGCAATCGGAAGAAATTTCCCCACGCGGGCCATCCGCGACCGGGTCGACCTGCTGCTAGCACAGTTTAATACGAAGCACAGATTTCCCGGTAACTTCTCGTAACGTAAAAAAAAAAAAAGAAAAAAAAAAAAAGGTCTGCGTGAACGAGTCTTTAGCCACGGCGTAGCAATACGTCACCATGTCAACAGTTACGACGTATGTTTAGGCTTAGGAACGGCCAGGATCGGGTACGTTCTTTAAAATGGGGTGAGCCCACCGCTCATTCTTTGTGACTTGAGCGAGATTAAGCAAAGCGAAAGCCGGTTGCACTATTCATTGGCAATGAAATTGGCTAATACTGCAGCGACCATGACGAATTGGCACCGAAGCGAGCGGAAAGGGCGCCGCCATGTTTGCCGACACAACTCGGCCCCAAGCACTTGGGGGGCCCCACGCTATTTTTTTAATTTCACGTTGGGGGCGCGAGCAAGCCCAAAACCCCAAAAGGAGTTTGGGTTCTACGCATGCGCAGTGCTGAGCCCCTATTTTTTTGGGGCCCAAAGCTTTGGGACACCCAATTATAAAACTCTCTATAACTGTCGTGCAGCTTCAACTACATGATGGGCTAAAAGCAAGCTACACCTACCAGCGTCGTGCCTGTGACCGGGGAATGGTCCCGTCGAGCTCGCAGATAATTCCATTGGGGCATATTATAGCCCGGTATTTGAGGGCGTGCACTCTCTTGTGACTAGGGTGCCTTCATGTGCGTTTTGCTTAGGGTGGAGACATCTGGCCATTTTGTTCCCACTTTTACATTTATTTTTTGTTCAGAAGCGCGTGAAAGAGCGTGTCCCTGCACGCGTCTGTGGCGCTGACTGTGCTATGGCGACATTTTGTTTTCGTCGATTTCTTTGTGTTTTCCCCGTGAGCGCGTGTTGTCGGCATCGGGTACTATAAAGGGTGGCATCACTCTAAACAGAAGGTCATTGAGGCACCCTACTTGTGACCAGAGAAGTAAATCTTCTGATTCAGAGACGGTCGGCAGATGGGTCTTGCTGTGCCGTTCCAACTGGTGTTACCCTCCCTATTATTTGAACCTCAAGCCACAATAAGGTGTCGTTTCAGCGCAAATGTTTTATGTTTTCATAATTTTCACTGTTAAGAAGTTCGTTGGTTGTCCACAATGGCGCTGCATGCGAAAAAGGCGAGCGTGCCGCGTTGCGTCGTTACAAACCCTATTCTATAAGCACGCTGCGTGAGGTGTCGTTGCGTTGGGTACCCCAAAGCGTTGGGTTCCCCAAAGTGTTGGGGCCCCCTATTCTAAAACTCTCTATTATCTCTAGCCATTATAGGGTAATACGGCGGACAGCGCTGCGGTTGCATGCTGCCATAAAAATAGCCGTGAGTGTAGTACACTGTACCGTGGGTAATATTTCGTGCTTGACTGAAGTCGCTCGGCGAACCAGATTCTCCAAACTCAGTGGATGCGACAGAGAAGGTCGACTATGCCGTCATGTTGTGCGGCGCTCTGTTCAAATCGCCCCAATCGAGAAACGACAAGAACTTACCATCGGTAAGTATTCAGTGTTTTGTGGCTATTCTGGCGCGCAGGGATACGTTCGGTGAAAAAATATTTAGTTGTTCTCAAGGCATACACAAAGTTGTCCCAGGACCCTTCAGATGTGGGCGGAAAACGTCGCCAGATGTAACTGAGAGCCTTCAGAGACGAGCGTGGTCTGCTCGGACCACCTTGGAGAAAAATGGATTGACAGGACGGGAAAAATTGTGCGCCTAAGGGAAGGTGCAATAGCCAATATCTTCAACCTGCCTACAGATTTTGTCTAGGTAATATAGTACCCCTGCTTCTAAAAACGTAATATTTATGACCCCAAAAGTTAATGTTAGGTATTTTCAGAACAAAAATAGTATCCATTTATTTATTAAAATTTTGTCGATCTCTTTATTGTTATCGGCAATCTTGTGTACGCCAAAGGCGAGCACTCTAAGGATTTTTTCAACACCCTCACATGCGTACTGCACAGAGGCTTGTAAGTACACGACTATGCAAGAACCCACCATGGTGGGTTCTTGCATAGTCGTTTATAGAGAGAGTTTAGTCAATGGGAGGAGCGGGCAGAGCCTGGGCGTGCACCAGATTAAGAAACAGGGCTTGGCATGCTCTTTTGGCCAACCAGAAGCCGATAAGAATCCCCTTGCGGTGGTAGGGCGAAACAGTTTTATTCATAAATATGCGGTTTTAATAAGCGCGTAAGAGTTAAATGTAGTAACTCTTCGGGGTTAAAAATATGGTGCATGTGACATCTTAATTATGATCACGCAGAAAGATGTAAGAAACGAATGTGCCGCTCGAACTCTGTTTTGCTCGAACAGAGTGTGACCGATCGGAGGGCAGATTTCCGGCACTCGGTGCATGGCGTACTGATTATGTTATAGCGTTCCTGTCTGTTCACTCCGCGTCCGGTTCAAGTACTGTACACAACAGCCGAGAAAATGAACTAAAACATTTTACTAAATCGCAAGAGTCTGAACCTGGGACCGGCGCTGGTTACCTCCCTAGACCGTGGATGCGGTCCTTCCATCTTTACTCGGGCCCCTCGTTTTTGTCGTGCCTGAGTTCCTCCCTCTTCTTATTTTCCAACCAATAGCATCTCGGCTTTCCCGGAGTTCATAAAGTTCAGATCAACACGTCTACGATTCTTCAGCGACATCCCATAACTGCTCGGGGAAAATGTGTGGGTGATATACAACGGCGAGTAGTGGTACACTCTGTAAGATCTTCGCCGTCGAAGCGCACTGGCCAGTAAACGTGTCGTCCCGATCGTGTCCTACAGTATGAGTTTGCAGGGTTCTCAATGAAACGGTGTGTGCGCGGTCGATCGAAGATTTAAAAGGTGGGTGGTCCTGTGGTGTCGACGTAGCTGTTGAGGACGTTTCCGGTTGGTCCAAATCCACCACCTTTGGAGATGGATCAGGAGGAGCAAGGTCTAAATGAGATGGCTTCACCCTATCCAAAGTTACAATCTCCTGCCGTCCGCAAATGTCCAAGGTCATGGTCTTTGATGTTCTTCGCAGCACCTTGTAGGGGCCATCGTAGGGTGGTTGAAAAGGCTTTCACATAGCGTCATGTCGCAAGAAGACATGAGTGCCGGTCGCCAAGTCGTCGCTGATGAAAGTAGACAAGCCTCGAGCTTGGCGAGGCGCTGTGACGCGACGTGATGCACCGCTAAAATGCCGATGGTTCCGCTAGCCGCTCTCTTCCACCATGATTTTAAAAGATCGTGATTGAATCATCACAGGCACCATATTTTCAGTCACCGAGAGTTGCCGAAGCACTTATTAATTTCGTTTCTCGTGACCACCGCCAGGGTAATATTTCCGGCTTCTGGTTGGCCACATTCGAGTTTGTGAAGACGCGGCCTGAAACACGCCCAGCAAGCTTTCGGCCGATGGCGTCCTCTCATTTGACTCCTATACTTCCCAAGGAACGGCCAAACTCTATGTATATACGGCACTGGGTTCTTGCAACCACCATACAACACTGTAACCATACTACTGTGGTGTGGCTAAAAACAATATAACTCTGCCAAAAAGATGGCCGACCGTGGCCGCATTCGCGGAGCGGGCAAACGCGATCCAGCAAAAAGTCATAGAGATTAGTGGTCATAGGTGTCTGCGCGAATGCTGAGCGTGTGCTGACCGATAGATTCCACGGTTCGTTTGCAGCGTGCATTCCGCACCATCGAGATTACCGATCTTAGCAGCCTAATAATGTGAGTTCGTCCTGAGCATGCGCTCTAAACAACGCCCTCAAATATGGTGTCCAGTGAATGCTCCCTGTTGGCATGCGACCTTATGTAGCAAAGCATGGCACGAGCAACTAACGATGCGTGAGCAGACGCCGGGTGATGTGTGTTCTCCCACTTCTTCGCCAAGGCGACAGCAGATCTGGAAGTGAATAGAACTTCTCGGCTTTGACACGTCACACCGCTGGGGTGTCGCTGCTGTCGGCGCGCGCCACATGTGCAGACACTTCCTTTCACCTGAAACTGGTTTCTGCGCACCCGTAATGCCCACACCTGGTGTGGACAAACTCCGACTTTGTTTGTAAACAGAGTGTGTGGTTTATAGCGGCGATATCTGGGTCTGCATGCTTGACGGCCAAAGAAGGTTGCTCTGGAAGGCTATCTTTACGTACGCACAGCGCTGCACTGTGTGCGCGGTTTACTGTGTTTTTTTTCTCTTCTTTTTTTGTGTCGCACGTTGTATACAACGGAGGAAGTGTAATTTATTTAGCCTACAGAAGGGTTTCAAGAAGATGAAACCCCTACAGAGGGGTTTCAAGAAGGTGAGTCTCCCGACTCATCTTCTTGAAATAAATTCCCAAAATGTGTGAAACTAAAAGAGAACTTCGCATGTGGAAGCGAGAAGATTTTTTAATCTCTAAAATGTGTAGTCTAAAGAAAAGACTCCGTTTCCCTCTGCAATGCACCGCAGATCTATCGAAGCCAGCCTAATGTCTTGCGAGTATCACGTGACCTTCAAGGGGGGCGCGTCGACACCATAGAGTTATTACAATAAACGTTAGAGGCTCAGCTGGCGCTAGTGCCTACGGGACTTCCGGTTGTAAATTGAAGCAGGCAGCAACCAGCCTACATTTACAGTCTTCCTGTGCATTCCTAGGGTAAAACGTACGTGGTTTTTCTCTTCGCCAGGGAATAAAAGATATGAGCGTAGTTTCTTTACTCGTAACGGGTACTATTTAACTTCATTCATATTATAAAAGTTTAATTCATTTATTTTATGGGATTTTTTTATTACTATGCGATGTTTAAGTTATAAAAAATTGAGGCCAATGTCTATGTAGTACAGAATATGTCAATACAAGCTATCAATTCAGGCGAAAAGAACAATTACAAAGGTGCGTAGGGTTTATTCAAGCTGTAATAGCATTCAGATGACGGAAACGAAACAAAAAATCTAGTACAAAACAACAAACGAACAAATTGTTGCGTATAGTTTATACAGCCGGAAGTTAGTCTGCCTCAGTGGGCGTCTGGTGTCTCAGCTGTAGATGAGCAATTTAGCCAGTGCGGTACAACCGCTAACCTGGGGTCTTTAACGTGCACCACGCAGTAGTGATACACGACCGCACGCCGGTACTACAACACTGTACCGGTACGAAGCTCATCCAGATCGAAACGGGCGGGGATTGCATGAACCCAGGATCCTGGGTTCTGCAGCGCGAGCTTTCGCTGCACGTGCTCCGAGCTGGTGTGCGCTAGACCACGATCCCCCTCCAGTTCGTGTTCTTCGTTCTATTACTCCCTGCTTCGTTGTTGTCGTCTGTCATGGTTGTTTGATTTGGCATATGTTAGCATCCTTTTGGTCTTTTGTCCGGTCGTGTATCACTACTGCGGGGTTGCGCGTTAAAGACCCCAGGCTAGCAGCCGTACTGCACTGGCTAAATTGCTTATCTACAGTGGGTAACAATTAATGTCGCCAGGTTCCCCTGCTGTATAAACAACTAACGACTAATTTATTTATTTTCGGTGTTTTGTCAAGCTGATTCACTCTGTGTGCTTCATAGCATTGACTACATGCGTAAATACTTGCCCTATAATAGCAGCCTGCAACGTCAACATGTATTATGCGTGTGTATTGAGCTATTTTAGCGCAGTGTTCGACGCCATGAATTCTAAAGAAACACTTTCTAACTGACATCAAGTTTTGCACGTCCTCTTGTAAAACTTTCCGAACTTTTTATTCTGCCACAACACTATAAGCAATATTTGCTCTCGACCCCAGGGGCAGCAAACGGTTTTCGAGCCCAGTCAGTGGGTTTGAGGCTAGACTCTCACCGGCGTCCCTCCTAACCCTAACCGAGGGGACTGTGATTTCGATAGGCGCAGCCTGCGTAGGCGCAGTTTCAAACACTGCTGGGGGATAAATTTTCGTCTTTTTCCGCTGTAGTTTGTGTTTCATGGTGCATGTATTTTCCCGAGGTTACTAAGAAAGCATTGTACCACACATATAAAAAAAGCAAAAACAAATCTATAATCTATTTTTGTTGGGCACGCGCGCGACAGAACGAATGCGATGTCCTTCTGTCTAGGGTGATGCCACCCTTTGTAGTACCCGATGCCGACAGCACGCGCTCACGGGTAAAATACAAAGAAATCGACGAAAACAAAATGTCGCCATAGCACTGTCAGCGCCACGAGCGCGTGCAGGGACACACTCTTTCACGCGCTTGAGAACAAAAAATAAAAATAAAAGTGTGAGACAAAATGGCCAGATGTCTCCACCCTAAGCAAAGCGCACATGAAGGCACCCTAGTTCTGGTTATTTGTGGAATTTTTTTTTTGTTTTTTTTTTGTTTTTTTACAGTAAGTCTCGACGGCGCCGCGCGATTCGCCGCATGTGAAACGACAAAGCGCTTAGCTGTCAAAAATAAATTGCAACAGAAGAGATCCGAAAAGCATGCATTTTCGCGCTCACAAATAACGTGTTTACCGATGGACAGGACACGGACATACAATTTAGAAAGTGTTAACATTCCAACAACATATCGTACGTACCACACGATGCAGCGTTATCTAAAAATAATTTATTTGAGAAAGATCTCAAATAACACAGTCACAGTCGACGGCAGTCATATCTTGACGATCGGACGGAATCCAAGGTGACTTCATTTTGGGGCATGTTTTGGGGAGAGCTTCCTTTTTTCACAACAGCACCAGGGCAAAGGAACGAATGCGACTGACCCATGTCCCTCCCCAACTCGGACAACTATTTTGGAGATGACTAAGGATTCTACGCGGATTATCTCTTGAAGGGGGGAGAACAATGTCCGCAAAATCGCGTCGAGGGTCGTTGGACGTCCTTCACCTCCATCGTTTCCCGTGAATGTCAAGCAGAAAAGCTTGAATGGCAGACATTTACCAGCATTATTTCTCACAATGGAAGATAACACAGAAAGGGTATACAGCACACATAAAAAAATTAAGTGGAAACTTTCAAGAGGGGCGAGAAAACAGCGAATGCAAAACCGCAAAAACGTGGGTAGAGTACCGCGCTGAGCGCGTCTTCACAGTCCAAGAGAGCGACAGAAAATTTCTAGCCAATAGAGGGCGCTAGAGTCGCACCAGCCGCACCAGCATCAGCAATATGGCGGCGGCCTAGGAGCGTTTAGAGAAAACGCACTTGCGTTTTCCCATGGAAACGCATTACCGCGGAAGTCATATTTAGACTGGTTTTGTCTGCTTCAAGATGCAACAGCATACTAGCGCCCCCTGAACCTCTAGCGTTTATTGTAATAACTCTATGGTCGACACGCGGAGCACTTATAGACACGCGCGATACACAAGGTGAAACAAGGAGACGACAGGCTCTTTAAATCGACCGGAAAATTCGGTTTCTTAACCTATCGCGCTACGACTTTCTGCAGCGTTGCCCACAGATGGTGCTTTTTTTTTTTTTTTTTTTTTGTAAAATTGGCGAAGAGCGAACTTACCTGAGGAAAAAGTAAAGAAAGAAAAAGGCTTAGCTCCTATCGAAACGCAGCGACGCCACCGGCCTTCAAACAACACGGTGTCGTTTTGCACGGGAGACAAGAGATGGCGCAACAAACGCCGCCAACGAACGAGCATACGGCGCCGAGAGCAGGCCTTTTTAACAGACGATCTTTTCGACTCAAAAGCGGCGCGCGTTCCGCAGGCGGTGACAGTCGCAGAAACAAAAAAGACAGGCGTGGTAACAGCAAGGAACTGCAGTTCCTAGTCTGCAAAAGGGCCGTCTCTCGGCGTCGTCTGCTCGTTCGTTGGCGGCAGTTGGCGTCGCAACCGCTTGCGCCATCTCTTGTCTCCCGTGTGAAACGGCGCCGTGTTGTTTGCAGACCGGTGGCGTCGCTACGTTTCCATGAGAGCTAAGCCTTTTTCTTTCTTTACTTTTTCCTCAGGTAAGTTCGCTCTTCGCAAATTTTACAAAAAAAAATGCACCATATGTGGGCAACGCTGCACAAAGTCGTAGCGCGATAGGTTAAGAAACCGAATTTTCCGGTCGATTTAAAGACCTTGCGTCTCCTTGTTTCACCTTCTATATTCGCAAAGCTGAATTACCTCAAATGTCTTGTAGGGTCCACCGCAATTCATCCTATAATTTAGAGCGCAGTATAGGGTTTTGTGTTTTTTCACAAGCCACTTCACAGCACAAAAATAATAATAAGATGTGTAATTCGACAGGTTGCACCCATCCGCAGGCAACCATCTTTTAAATGCAATAGCATTTCAGAAAACCAAAATTGTAACTATGCGTGAATCCCCCCCGCCCCCCCTTTTTTTTTTTTTGTTTTAAAGACACGACCAAACACCGCGACATGCCCTTTTTCTGATATATCTAGAAAAAACTTGGCGCGTCGCAGGGTTTGGTCACGTTTCCAAGGCCGGAAAAAAAGGCTACGCGTGATTGTAATTTTGCGTTCTATAAAATGCTTAGGTTTAGTATATACTCCTCATGAGTTGCGTGCAGCAATGGCAAAAGCACAGGCGCGAGCGCTAGCCTTTCAGATTTGCCTTCCTTTCACGAGAACTTGCGGAAGGAAAGCAAATCTAAAAGCCATGTCTTTGAGCAAAGGCAAAGCCTATGCCTTTGCCTTTGCTGCACACAATTCCTGAGACAGAGTATATATTGAGATCGTGCAATAAAAGATACACTATCTCAAACTCCACTTTAGCGTTTTTTATCTCCTTAATATCCTCCATCATACAAAGAAGAAGTTATATAAATATACTACGTCGTTCATAACGGCCAGGAAGTGTAAAACCAGGGTTGTAAAATACCTAGCTACAAGTAACTGAAGATCGGTATCTAGTTACTTTTGTTGTACCTGAGCTACAAACCTAGGTAATTTCATTTCTCGGTATCTGTATCTGTATCTTAGGTACATTTTCCAGTAATTTGTAACTAAGTGAAGTTTCTTTTTACGTGTACTTTTCTATTCACTTCGTCAAAATGGTAGAAACTATAAATCTTGAAGTATTAACACACTACCATATGCCGTGATTAACGTTGAGTTCGGTACGACCAGAGAGGCACTGACTTGATCGAATGACGTTTTATCGAACGAATCTCCGACCATGGTGTTGCATCGAACAACACTTTAGCGAACGGCCGTGTTCATTTGAGCGAACGGTGGATTAGCGATGCCGTTCTAGCGACACCAATTTATTGAATCGTTCCGAAACTCCAGGAAAATAGCTACCAGCTTCCTTCATCTCAAACCGAAATCGGCTTTATTGCGTGTTTGAAGCTCTTCCGCCAGCTATACAAGAGAGAAGATAACTTGTAAGAGGTGTGCAGTTTGTGTTGCCTGTTTATATATATATATATATCTTGTCCTGGTGGTCGCTCTCTTCTGCCATAAATACAATATATAATATAATTGAAAATAAATTATAATTACAATCGTAAAGCAATGTAGCATCGCGTATATAATAGTTTCCACTCAATAAATCTGGCTCAAATTTTGCAGTTATCAAAACTGAAAATGTTCCAAAGAAAAACAAACTTAGTTTTCTTCTTACTAACGAAAGAAAAAAAAGAAGCGAAGAAGCTTGAAGCTTTTCGTTTGTCGTCGCGAAGGTTATAGGTGCATATGCACTCGTCTCATGCGTTTTTTCATGTGGTCGACGTCTTATGGGGCCGTCGACGTCAGCACTGGCTCTGAGGGCAAGAACGTCAACAAGCGCGTTTCGGCGGTTTCGGCGTGACAGGGTAAACAGCGAAAACTGTGGCCTCGGTGAACCAATTGGAGCGTGGGAATAAGGCACATGAGGACTCAACTGCGATGTGGACATCGCATTGACACCAATAAAGCACATTTATTAAACTCGTTCTTGTCTGTATTCTTAATATACTTCCAATATATTCTGTCAAACTTTGGGAAAAATAAACGAAGAAAGAATCTTTGAAGTAACTGTACCTGTACCTAGGTGCATTTTTAAGCGAGTACCTACGTACGTACCTAGGTACATTCTCGTATGAGTAACTGTAACTGTATCTTAGCTACAAATAACTTTTACAACCGTGTGTAAGACCTAGAGGGAAAAGAGGCATTTTAATAACCAACCAATGTTCCCAGAACTGACCACTTGCACAGCGCGTGATGGCCCACGAGAATGGTGACAAAAAGCGTTAATTATTGTATATTGCCAAAATTATATTTTGTTTATCGAATTATTTTTTAATGTCAAAGATAATTCTGGTTTTATGTCATTTCGTATGATGGCACTACGATTTAAATATTGGGTTCAAACGGAGGCACTTGCTTGTGTGGCAATTCCATTCGAAGCGCGCACCCGGAGCGGTAACAATGCCGAAGAAAAAGAAGATTCCTTAACGAAAGCTTAAGCTGTTACCAGTTGTGTCATGAACCAACTCACCTGCATCGCCACTGTGATATAAACTGTTTCACCGAATGCCGTCCATTATAAAGCCGTTTCAATTTACATATTTTTCTACAGGAAATGATGACGATATTAACGAATCGGGAATATATAGTGACTTAGAGGTCGTCCTAGCTGAGTGCTTTTAGGGTGACTGATTTTCCTCAAAGTAGAAACCAAAATTACAAGTCATCATATTTGTTTTTGGTCGGGAAGTTATTGAAGTTTTAAATTTGATCCGAGAAATTCCACTGGTAACGCTGAAAATGTGACGTCAAATTCGTAATATGGGGAGGAGGAGTCCGGACGGGTTACAAAAAGTGCGATGGTGTAAAATCAATGCTGGCGAAAAAGCCCATGCCAAAAAAAATGAAAGAAATGCGCAAAATTTCTGTGTGTTTGTGTGTTTACTGCTTGCTTGATTTGCATGGTAAGCAACGTGTAAGGTTGCGGGAACATTTTAATGTTTGTTTTAGAATACCCTTCATTTACAGTTTTATAAATAGCTATATAAAATTTAGAGATAATAAATAGCATGCCGGGAGGATCGAGTCAAGCCTAGATATTCTGAAAATGTAAATAAATTGGCTAATTAAAAGACAAATAAAAAAACGCCAAAGTTTGGGTAGTCTAGAAAAAACGCCATGAAACCCTCATTTAATAAATTAAGGTTTCATGGAGATGCCGCCCCTGTCTATGGACTCCGGGCTGTTCTGTGTATTCTCGGCGCAGCGTTGAAAGTTAGCAGTGGCAAAGCTAGCAGTGGCAAAACGCGGATAATTAGATTATCACCGCGTTCCGCCGCTGCTGTAGCTTTGCGCATGCTGCAGCAGTGGTTAAGTTTGGTGTGTGCGCCCCCAAGTTTCTCACGAGCTTCGAGTCGTTCTAAAATTGACTGATATAGTGATTTTCGGTTATGCTAAGCATGTTACTAAATGAAACCATATCATTATTTTACTAAATAAAAACTTCATTAAGAAAGTTTAGTTAATTATCCGACTTATCATAAAGATTAGCCATTGGTCTAATTTAGCGATCACGAGGGAGCTGAAGGATCACCGTTCCCATAATTCCCCAAGTGCGGGCCGGGGCACTTGGGCTAGAATTGTAGACAATAAAAATATATACAGTGCTGATTTCAGGCTTGTGTCCTTTTGATATGCCTGGCCAGATCTGGAATTTCCATACTTATCCAGTTGATTTCCATACCACGGCCTGGGATATCAGACTATATCTGGCATTGTGAGGCTATACACCAACTCATGTTTACAAACAAACCGGAGCGCCCGGAGCGCCCCTAGCGGACGCCACCGGCGCCGCGCATGCGCGATGGGGGTGTGGGCAAAAAGCGCGCCGTCGCCCATAAACAAACCATTAAAATGCGATGTTGTCGGCGCCGGTGTGAGTCCCCGCGCTCTTTTTCGCGTTGGAACTGTTGATTCTACAACCTCCTAACGATGTCTGACTACTTGAGCAGCGTCAGCGAAATTAACGAGGCTCGTTACACCGCAAAACTTCGCGTGAATAATCTGGCATGCGGCGATTCATTCCGCGTGGACGCCGCAGAACGTACGCTAAAGCCTGATTCACGTGAGGAGATTTCGCTCGCAATATTCAGTAGCGACGTCGCTCGGACTGCAAAAACGTGAACCGTAGCTGAGATGGTCGACGTCGATACTGAAAATCGCAAGCAGAATCTAACCAAGTGAATCAGGCATAACAAGTCGGTGATGGCCACTGGTAACAATGATCAACATCTCCTTGTATCGACTGTTTACGTCGAGCCTGCTTACTAACCTTCAAACTTAAGTCTTTTAAGGCCTGCACTTAATTCTTATCGCAAGTACCGGGCCCACGTTTGGTCTACGGGCCGTTGTCCTCTAAAAGAGCAGACGACAAGCAGAAACGTTTGAAAGAGCAGACGACAGTTCGAACGATCAGGCGACCGTTTGAACTTGAAGACGCACTAAACGTAGTCCGCAAGTGGTCCATACAACTTGACGGTTTTCCGGCGTTCATTTTGGAACCAAACAAATAAATTTGATGGCCAGTAGTATCCGTGAATTTAACCCAAAATGCTTCCCGCCCAAGCAATCGTTGTCCGACGGCGTCTGGTTTTCCCTTTTCACGGCACATATCCGCGTTCTCGGACGAACCGAGCGCATGAAAACTGACCTTCAAACCTTTCTCGACTCTCTTGGTACAGCCCCAGTCGCAGCATTTTGACGACAACGCAGGTTTTTGTCTGGTTCCTTTCAGAACAACGCAGGAATACATGTCTCAAATAGGCACTTCCGCCCACAGCCCCATACCGGAAGTGCGTCCGACGCGCCACCACCGCGCCGTGACGTAACAGAGATGAGTTGGTGTATATCTTGGAGATATACCATATCAGGTCATACATGGCCAATTTTTGTTATGGCCATATCAGGTCATACGTGGCCAATTTTTGATATGACCATATCTGAAATCTTCAGATCTGGCCAGATATAATTTTTTTGTAAGGGCACCTATATAATGTCCCCCTGGCCGTATAACTAGCCTGCCCGAACTGTATTAGTGCAACTTTGAGGGATTTTTTGTAATAAATCTGCTCAAACTAAGATGAAGCGCCCGGTATATATATATATATATATATATATATATATATATATATATATATATATATATATATATATATATCTATAACTGAGAAGAAAAAAACCTTAGTGAAAACAGCAACAACGGACGATTTATTCTTCGACGTTTCGGCCGGATATATATATATATATATATATATATATATATATATATATATATATATATATATATATATATATATATATATATATATATATATATATATATATATCCCGATACGCATGTTCGATTTCAAGCGAAACCACCCTGCAGTTAATAAGTTACGCAAGTGCAAGCTATTGTTAATCGGTGACATTAACATTCCAAGCATCAGCTAATTGCAGCTCGTATTCTTACTGTAACCAGAAAGGCAAAGCCTCTACACTTCGCCTTTTTCTTAGATTTTACTCAGCATAATGGCATTCTTAATATTCAACGTAACATTTGAGATCTATGCTTCTCTGATACGGAAGGTGTATGCGTGACTCGCGGTGAATTATCAATTGTTCCAGAGGATTTGTATCTAACCTGCACTGGACGTAGCGCTCTATTTTTGTTTATATATATATTTGAATTTTTTTAAGACTCTACATACATTTTTTTACAATTTTCAGCAGTAGACTACATCGAAACGAACCATCACCTCTTCGGTGTCGCTTGGGCGTCTGTCTTAGAATCTTCAGGTGGAGACGAAAAGGTCAACCGCTTTATTACGGTTATATTCAGGAAGCTATGGACAGATATATTCCTTTAAGAACATCTAGGAAATTAGGCTTTTCTAACTGTTCTCTCGTGAAATAAAAACGCTGCTTAAAAGAACATACTTCCTGTATAGGAAACATAAGAAAAGTGGTCTCCTAAAGTGAGAAGAAGAAATTAGAAGTTGCAAAAGCTGTATAAAAAATATTAAAGCGCGATCACTAGGCGCATTACGACTCGGTTGAATTGAATAGGACCTTGTCAAAAATCCTCAGAAATTCTGAAGATATACTGGATCGCGCCTTGGGAAGAATATGAAGCCCTAAATTGTTTTGCACTCTAAAAATAAAAAGTGAGCCATTCCTCCCTGTAAAGGTGGTTGAACAGCGAAGCTGTAAAGCTTCACCACACATGATTCACCAACAGACACAGAAAAGCACTTCACCAAATGTTTTTTTACAGTATATATACATCATTTTGAAACGGTAGTGATGACTGCTTTGCGATCACTATGATACAAAGTACACTAATGAGCTCTATTACAACTTTGGTCAGATTTTTTGCTAAAGTTAAATGTATGCATATAATCAGCGGCGTAGACTTTCCATTTTCCCGGGGGGGGGGGAGGGGGGGGGTTCTTTTTTGCCAATTTTTTTTTTACACCGGCAATTATCAGTAGTTTATCTTAGGAGGTACATTTTACAGCGTATGCATATCGCCATGTGTCCGTCGCTGTGTCAATAGGGAGTTTTAGTAGACCGTGTTTTCCCCTCCGCCAACCCCCCGCTACGAAGAAACCAACACTGCGCCTGCGCGCCGATGACCTTGGCTGTAGAGTTCCGGGTAGCGGAGCGGCTTAGCGGAGGGGGAAGCACGGTGTACTAAAACTCGCTAATGTCAATCACCGTGCAAGCGTAGCCGCGTGTTCATCGTCGTTACCACGGCGCATGCGCCGGCGAGCACAAGTCTGGAAAACAAAATGCTTTCGCCAGTTGCGAAGCTGTGGGGGTAGAACCCACAGTATACCCTGTGCTTCTGAAGCAGTAATCCACTCGGCCACGAGTCCGTTCTCTTTAATACATGGAAATAAAGCCTGCGGCTTCAGAATATCAGGTCGAACGCACAAAGCACTGTTCAAACGAACAGAGGCTCAAGCGAGCAAACACTTTGGTCAAGCGGGTATGTACAGTCAGGGAGTTTTACAGATGCGGCAATAACACAGGTTATCCTGCAGCATGAAATGTGATTTCTCTTACAGGTGTTTGTTTGATAAAGTCGCTCGCCACAAGATCTAAGTCCACTTGGAGAGCAAGCTCGTTACATGACACGTAAACAGCGTATCGGTAAGGATCATGGCCAGAGGGGGCTCTGCCCCCCCCCCCCTCCCTGGATCTCACCAGGGGGGGGGGGGGGGGGGGCATGAGCCGCGATGCCCCCCGTAGTCTACGCCTATGCATATAATGCTTTACATATTTCAAATGACCACATCTCCACGTGGTGAATGATGTTGATTGGGGCAAGACTCTGGTGGCGCTGCTGATACTGATTTTGTTCATATGTAGTGCTGATGGTGCTGATTTTTTTTTTATTCCTCATAGGTTATATACGTATTTGAGCATTTGACCGCAGCGTCCTCTGGTTTATAAACGTTGAGCCAATGCATGCAAAGTTTAACGCGATTATATACGCATTTGACCGCAGCTCCCTCTCCTGTATAGATGTTGACCGGCTACATGCAACGTTTCATCCATGACATCCCCAGCTCTTGAGTTACTACCACATCTCAGAGCCCCCTACTCGTCCCGCAGTCGTGACCGAGTGGTTAAGGCGATGGACTAGAAATTCATTGGCATTCATGGCAGTCGATGTGAGCAAGGACGCCGGACAAGGCTCGACCCTGAGGAGCTTCGCCCCTAAAAGCTGCTGCTTTTATATATGTAAATCATAATGCTTTGCATATATAAAAGCTGCTGCTTTTATATATGTGAAGCAGTGACGTAACCTGACTGGAGCGGGAGAAGGCCCACTGTTCTCGGATGTATCTCCCTTCACAGGTTTCGACGTCTCTCCTTATCAAATACATATCGAGGCGACAGGGCATATATGCATGTCCATACAATGGAGGGCTTTTACATTCAATTTAGTTTCTGCACACGGGTATCAATAATGCATGGAACCCTAGCCATCTGGGGAACTAACGCTGTGTGGCAAACAAACCCTTCGAACGCAATCATTAGTGCACTCGCTGCCATAGAAGACGACAAATCTAGGTTAGTGAAAGATATATATAAAACTGTTCTTTTCTCCTAAACGCATCTAGATCAAATTCGTCTACTCCCCTCTTGCGTTTAATGTCACCTAAGTCCTTTTGGAAGGCAAAACAAGCGCATGTGTGGTAGTGGCATGATTCAGAGTGAGGGGGGGGGGGGGAGGGGGCGGCTGTTTTTACCCCCGTCTGAATTGTGGATGTTTAAAATCTTAAGGCGGGGCTAGAGAGGTTCTCGAACACTTAATACTTTGACTCCCCCCCCCCCCCTCCCCCGCCCTTCACACCTTTCCTGCTCTGGAAATACCTGCGTGTCGGGCCAGCCACGTCGTGCCGTCCCCCAACACTGGATATCGTACGTGGCCGGTGCAGCGAGTGTGTTTTTCTGACTGATTCACGAAACACGCAGATCACTTTTCAGTTACCTTGTCTTTTGCAACAATCATGGACGACATCGGCGAAGCAAGCGGTGTCTCGTTGAAGGAGAGGACGTGCTCAACTGCGATCATGTCATCGAGTGCAGCGTTGCACCAAAGCCGACGGCGGACAGTGCCCGCATCGTCGCGTACATGCTGCAGTCCTCCGCGCTTCATATACATGGTTCAAAAGCATGCTTCGATCACTGCGGTACACAGCAACTGCGCACCATATCGATACAAGAATAAATGTGCAGCGAGCGCGGAAACGATGCGTCGAACGCTAGGCGAGTGCTAGCGCCGGTCTGGTTTACCATGCACACAGCGATTGTTTGTGGAGATTATGATGATAATGAAACTGCAACCGCCATAGTTCAGTCCCCTCGCCAATACAGCTCCGCTGTAAAAAATAATGTAACCTTACACCCTTTGTCACATATAATACACCCAAAAACTTCAGTTCGACGTACAGCGCACTGACATCGAACCGACGGCTCCAACTTTTACGAGGGGCTTGATAAAGGTGCGTTATATTATAATATATTAAGCAGCTAAAGCACATATCAAAGGCTACAGAAAAAGAAAAAAAAAACACTGAGGTTTTTTAGTAGGGCCAAAAAAAAACGATTACTTTTCCTGCAGTCAGTCACAAGTACATTAGCTATTTTAATAAGTTGTACAACTCGGTTATCACGCCCCTCTCACCAGCGTAGGCCTCTGGTCAACGTACTCGTCAGTGGATTGTCGTCTGGGCAAAACAATAGGTGAGCAATGGCGCCTGTAATCTGGCACGTATTTAAAGCGCATATACATGGTGTTTATATTATGCTTGGCACATCGTTTTTTAAAAAGCAGTTAAGGCTACACTAATGCAGTATAATCACGTGGGTTATACGGCCTGGGACATTATATAGGGGATTAATTGTCACTATAAGCTGAACGGTTAACTAAAAGTTGTTAAATAATTTTAATTAGTAAAAATAAACATATTGTTCAAATTAGAAACTTGCTCAGCGTCATGAGCGTCATCGAAAGTCACTAAATCAGTAAATTTTAGCGAGAATCGCAGCACATGGGAAACGCGGTGGTGAGCTAAAGTTACCACTTCTGAAACAAACGCAAGGCTGGCGGTGCGGAAACGCGGATGATAATTTCATCATCCACGTCCATCATGCCAACTCATCAAAAATTAACGCGTACCGAGTAGCATTATCTCATAGTGGGGATGGTTCGGCCGTTTTTACGCATTCCTTCATCTTTTGAAATTTGGGCATACACGCTTCGCCAGGAAACTTTTTGAGGACACCCCAAATCACAACTGAAGATTCATTTATTTTATTTATTTATTTTAAAATACTGCCGATCCCATTGGGATTTTTGCAGGTATTGGAAAAAAATAAATATACATCAAGAGGCAAATATCAATAAAAACGGAACAGCAAAATATCGCGTCATTCTTGTAACAGAAAATACTCAATTCATAAATTCACAAAGTAGTTGTTTTTCAACTGCATCACTAAACACTTCAACACTTGTACAACTAAAAAAGCACCTATCTAAGCTATTCCAGTCTCTTATGGCTGAAGGAAAAAATGAGTGTTTAAAACTGTTGTTATTGAAGGAATACTCAACGAGTGTGTCGCTATGTTTAGGTCTAGTCGCTCTCGCTTCCGATCGCTTAACGTACTTGTTTTTATCTACTGTAAACGGCTGAATTTTCGCGAGGACCTAATTTTCGCGAATTTCGCGAATCGCCTACAATTCGCGAAAAATACGTCCCGCGAACAATTCGGGCAACATGTGAACGCTACGGAAGCTACACTCGATTCGCGCAAATTAGAACCCGCGAATAATTTCAAATTTTCAGCTTTGGCTCGATTCACGAAAATTTCAGCCCGCAAAAATTAAGTCCTTTACAGTATTCTAAATGCATCGTTTAAAAGGAGGAACATAAATTTCAGTCGACTGAGTCTTACACGATCAACGATAGTCAATAAACCAGCTTTCTTTAGCAGTTCTGTTGGTGAACCGAAGCGACTGTATTTGTGGTAAACAAATCTGATTGCCTTTCTCTGGACACTTTCTATAATACATATATTTTTCTGCGTATGTGGAAACCAGGATATATTAGCGTATTCTAGTACTGGACGCACAAGAGAGGTATATGCTAAAAGCTTTATTTCAGGAGTTGAATGCTTTAACGTTCTCTTCAGAAAGAATAGTTTTGCCAGGGCTTTGTTTGTTCTGTATTTAACGTTGGCGTTCCAGCTCAGGTCGGATGCTAAAATGATGCCAAGATACTCTGTGACTCTGCGCAAGTCTACACCATTAACACTGTATGGAAACTCGAGAATATTCTTCTTTTTCCTCGTTAGGCACATAGCAAGGGTTTTGCAAGAATTTAGAGCCATGATGGAACCATGATGGAAAGATGGAATATAAAATGTAGTTGGAACTGCGTAGAAAAATGAAGTTCCCAACTAAAGGCTGAATGTAAAATGCAATGCCTTATAGCACGTCCTTGTACAATTGCGAATACTTCAACATGAATCATTTTTGAGCAAACCGGGCTCGAGGGGCGGATGGTTTGGCCGTTTGACATATTTCATCTTTTGAAATTCTACCGCCCTCGCCTCGTCCAATACCTTTTTGGAAATCGGCGAAGTTTTTAACTGGTTATGAAATACAAACTTTAGAGCCCTTGACTACAAGCTGGTACTATGGCAAATCCTCTAAATTGAGCCATCTTTGAAAAAACTGGTGTTGAGGTGGACATGGTTTGAGTTTTTTTCAGGCATTCGTCCATCATTTCAAATTTGAGAACGCGCGCCATGACGAGTTCTCAACTAATGACATAATATAAAACTTAAGACCGCCGATTACAAGTTGATGCTATTTGAAAATCTTGAGCTGCCGCCCACTTTGAGGTATCAAGTATCTGATATCAAGTCGAATATTTCAATACGCTCTTCTCCCGATCTTTTTTTGTGTGTGTTTGTGTGCAGGGAGATTGGGATAATTAATTTAATCTAAACATTTAGTACGTGAATAAATATTGATTTTGGCATCGGCATGCTAAGTTCACAAGAACAATCAGATCGCCTCATAAATTGAGTACTCACCGCAGTGCTCCCACTCCTTGCAATAAAAATCGCATTGTTATGATCACATAACATTAATAATTGGCGATAATATTTTTAAAACTGCTTTCTTTTATAGTTCTAGATTATCGTAATATAAAACAGCTGTTTGTGTTTATCAGTTTATTGATGTCAGTGGAAAAACACTGGAAATGTTCATAAACGTTTAAACAAAAACGAATCCACCTATTTTGGCAAATTGGTCTCAGGAACCCAAGAAATTAATTTTGAGGAAGAACTAAATGTACCCAATACATTATCCATTATTCTGGTTTACTGCAGTTGTAGGGCAAATCATCTACTTTATTGTATTTTTAAATTGCGCTCATTTGAACTTCACTGTTTCTCAAAAATTTGCGTGAGGTGCTTCCGAAATATATTTTTCCACAGATGTAATACACAATTTTGACGCTACAAAATTAGTCATAATATTGGGGAGGAACTGTATTTATTCTATAGAATCATGACGAGTGTTTTTTGCCCAAAAATAAACTTTACACTTCGATTAACTTGGATATATCCGTAGTGGCAATACATCAAAAAGTTTATTCGACTGGGGAACACGTCATCTTAGAAGTTTGCACAATAGCGGTATATGATAGAATGGAGTAGTAGCACGGAAAACTGATCAAAGCGTAACGTTTTGGTGTTATTCTTATATTTGTATATTAAATACATGGGCTTCTTGGGAGTGCTGCCGTAACCCGCCAAGAGATGGCGCAAGCATACAATGGCACTAATTTTTGGGGACGTTAATTTGAAAGACTCTTAGTGCAGGAAGCTCCGTCCAATGCTTTCGAAAAATCTAAGAAAATTACGTACGCCAGACCCCTGCGATTAAAAATTGAAGAGAAATAGTTCACGCTTCCAACTAACTGCGTGACGCTCGAAAATCTGGGTCGGAAATCATGCTGGTAGGAACTTAATATATTGTTTTCTTCAATAAATGAAGTTGTACGCTTTACTAATATATGTTCTATTAATTTGCAACAGGTCGATACCATGAGATTGGCCTATAGTTTTTGTGGCCAGATGTAGACATAGGAATTATTTTAGCTTTTTTCCAGTCGGGTGGGATTTTAGATTCTTTGAGCGATTTTCGAAAAATTAGTGATGCAGTGATGTCGCCTTAATATCGACCTCGTTAATATAAATACCTCGCTGTATCGACGAGGTTTTGGGGGATGAAATAGGTAAATGCGCGCACTGTTGTCTTGTTATTATGGACAACTCACATTATGGACGACTTTTCGGGGGAACGGAGGTGTCCATACTAACCAGACATCCCTGTATACGTATTTTGAAGTCTATTCGGCATGCCTCTTCAAAAACGCGCGTGTAATTTTATCTGGTCCAGCACATTTTGTTGCATCAAAATTAAGGAGAGTGTTTAGTATGTCTAGTCAGGTATTGTAATTTACAATGCGGTGCAAAAAACAGCGTGTACCGGCAAACAAAACGTTGTTATTTTCTGTGAAGACTAGGAGAAAGTCGTTGAAGCTGTTAACTTTGTCCATATTGCTTTATGCTGCATTGCCATGGCTTATTTTTGTACATGGGAGTCCAAAATTTATCTGGTTCTGTCCTTATGAATGAATGCAAAGTTTCGTTGTAAAACATTTCCTTTGCAGTTGTTTTTTTTTTGTTTTTGTTTTTTTTTTGTATCCGCGTTTTTTAATAAAATGTGTAAATTGCTGTTTGATGGTCCCGCTTTTTTAACCTTGTTTATTTTTGAAGCGTACTAGTAATTTTCCTTTTTGCGTGGATAATTTCACGCGTTATCCACGGGTTACGTTTCATCGTACTTTTTATTTTAGTTTGAATATGGGTGTTCATAAAGTAGAAAACCATGAACTTGAAAGGATTCCAGATATCATTTGTACTAATGACTTCCCCCTCAAAAAATGTAAAGGGCCAAATTGGAAGTAAAAAGTAATCTAGGATTGCCACATCGTTAGCCCATTTGTGGTCGGCAACATGAGTAATCTCAAAGTTACTTTTTGGCATAGATGCTACAACAATATCCTGGTCAGATATGCCGTCAACGATGTCCCCGTCTAGTTCTTTTATAAAATAACCGCTCACAAATATTAGATCGAGAACACTTTGTGAAAAGCCTTGGGTATGGGTGACATTGGAAACAATCTGTGTGAACTTGTAATCAAAGCATATATTAAAGAAAGGGTTAGTGCCAGCCAGGGAAGATAGTTTCCTTTGCGCGTTAGACCAGACATTTCTGGGGAGGTTGAAGTCTCCTGCCATGATTATTTTATCATCTGGTTAAGTATTTGTTAACATATAAAAGTGCAATATGTAAACAGAAAGAAATAATTCGTTTTCACAATTGGGTGGTCTGTAAATGGCTGCAATATACACGTTGTATTCATTTTTCAGAAGTTCGGACCATAATGACCCCTGACCCGAGCCATCACCAGCCTTGAACGATGCATCAGGCCCACCTCGCTTTACGCGTGGTCCTGTGCGGGACACCCCACACCTCGAGGGCCGCCATGGAGCTCTGGCAGTAGCTGCTCGACTTCCTCCAAGGCCCGACAGCTCCCCCGGTCGGCGCTCGACTTTAAGATTTGAAGCGCAGGAACACCGCGCTCACGTCTGCGCCCCGTGACCACCCCTATTAGCTCCAGCGACACCGTCCCCGAAGGGTCATTGCAATAAAAATGGAGGCAGCGTCCCCTTTCGATCCCCCCCCCCCCCTCCCCTTTTCTCCTCTCTTCTTACCAACAACAGCAGCACCACAGGTCCGTAAAAGGTGGCATTAAATGTGTCTATCAATCAATCATTATAACAACTCAATGTTTACCACATCCGGCATCGCTTTCACCTTAAAACACTTTCTGTACAGGATAGCTACGCCGCCGCCACGTGATTGCCTGTCTTTCCTCATAACTAGGATTCCGTGTTTTCGGAGTTTATTTCTCGTGAAATTCGGAGGGTGTTTTTACGAGTTTATTTTTTGCCGACGATTCGGAGTTTATGGGAGTTTATTTTTGTTAGATTCTCAATTCTCCGAAGTAGGGAGGTTATTTTTGCTGTGTTACCAAATGTTCGAGATTGAAAATAAAATGTATATACATTGACCGGCGGGTATATCCCGACCCTAGATTTATAAAAACGCGCGTGTACCACGTGATATCGTCGCCCTTGTCATTAGTAATACTAACTGTCCCACGACAAAACTTGAAAAAGACAGATTGAAATCACTAAACCCCTTGACATAGTCGTTGGAACGCTTGTTTTCTTTACATCCTGTTCTACCGCTTCTCCCTGCAGCTGGTTGGGATGGAGTGGTGAGATAGAAGCCTCATGAAAAAGATAGAAGCCTCCGTCATAAAATCTAAGAGTTCATAGCTTTCATGGTTATCAAATGAGGACAACCCTACCTTCCTCTCGGAAGTTCAATCTTGAAACCATAATAGTGGTTTGTGTCGTGGCCCAGAATTACGACGCCTCGTTGTCCTGAACGAACATTAACGGGATAAGCGGTGACCATTCTTTGGTCAATACTACAAGATTTTGAAGAAATCTGGGGAGGCCTCTCCTGATGACCGCTGAACTTGTGCTCTGACCAAACTTATTGGTAGAAAACTCTCTTTAAAAGCGGTAACTTTATAGGCCTAACAGTACTCAAGGTCGTGTCGTCAAGGTCCCGTAACGCCCGTGGCTGAAGCTCAAGGTCGCGTTATTCGACAGTTTTAGTATAGCGTTGCAGGATCTTACGTACGCAATACGCAATAGTATAGCGTACGCTAAAAATGACCTGCTCCAACCGAATTTAGTTGTGCGTTACGTTTTCGCGTGAACACCGCGCATGATCTTGGTTAAATTTGCTAGAGCCGTAGAATTCCGCGGGCTTATAGTGCAACCATGCTCCTGGAAAGAAATATTGAAAAAGAAAAAGTGTCCGATCATTTTATTTCAGATTAAACCAAGCCACAGCTGCCTCGTCAAGCACGCTTTTCTGCGGGTTACAGAGGCTACGAGTACGAGTGCGTAGCCAAATTCGATCACGGAGCCTCCGTCAGTCGTCCCGTGGAAACGGCAACTTTTATAAATGGTATCGCGGAATGAAATTCATGACCCTGATGTCCAGTGCATAGCGAGAACTTCGGCGATTTCTTTTAGAGTCGTTCGTCCGTCGGCGATGAACTGGGGGAATAGGCTTAGCTTTGAGCAGATCGCAGCGTCGACGCACACTGCGAGCAGCGAACATTTCCACTGTGCACTCCTTCAGCTGCAGGGCGATCTGATTCGACCGCGGTAGGTTCCCGAAAGATTCGCCGAGCTAAACACCACGCAATTTCACGTAACACAGAGCTTCGAAAACACCACGTCGCCCTTGCTGCGCCAGTCGAGGCAACCGCCATCTTGAAACTGGCGCTCTCGTTGGGTCCGAGATCTCTCGAGAGCGACCCGCAAGGCCCACTAGCCAGCAACGCAAAATCCCCAGCGTTGCGTGCGTACGCAATACGCTAGCCCTTCTATTGCGTTCTGCGCATGCGCACTCACGACCCGCAATCTCCTTGCGTACGCAAAGCTATAGCGTGCGGTCCACTAAAACTGGGGAGTTGTAGTAGATCGTTTTTCTCCTCCGCTACGTTATCCCCGAAGATAACGCCGCAGCTGCGCATGCGCGCCGCCAGCCTTCTCTGCATAGTTCAAGGTCTTGTGGTGGATTACGGAGCGCTATCCGGGTGCTTAGCGGGCTGCGGAAACGGTCTACTACAATTCCCTACTGTCTATTAAGGTAGCATAACGCCCGTGCTAAAGCAATGGTCGCTAAAGCGTAAGCTGCGGTCACGTAAGCTCGCAAACTCCGTTCGCGTAAGCGCCGGTTTCATAAACTCCTTTCGCGCGCTCGAGAGAGAGAGAGAGAGAAATAAAAATAGAGAGAGAGAAAGGGAGAACAAGGCCCAACCACGCTGAAGGTCGCGCGCGTTATAAAGGTCACGTAACGCCCGTGGGTGCAGAGAAGCGTAAGCTCGTCAACGGCGGTCGCGTAAGCACCGGTTGCGTAAGCTTGTAAGCGCCGGTGGCCGAAACAGACTTGACCTGACGTCCTAGATGTCGTCCTTGAGATCGTCCTATACGGCGTCTTTGACGTCGTCCTAGAGCTCGTCCTGTACGTCGTTTTTGATGCCGTCCTCCAGGACATCGTCCTTGACGCCGTCATCGATGCTTGTGTGGCATATTACAACGATTTCAACACCGTACAATTTCCTTTCCTAATTCATTTCACTAACGATGTTCCTGTAAAGCTACCGTATTTCATCCTACTTTGTTTTTTTTTTTTGGTTTCTTTTTGGTCATCGTGACCTCAAAATTTAGAGTATCTGCTGATAAATCCCAATAGACCCCAATCAAAAGTGTGACAACTCTGTGCGCCTCTTGTAACAGTGTGCGCGCTCTCCATGGTGAAGGAATGTTTTTTCTTCGGCCCGTTGGCTCTGCGTGAATAAGTGGCATGGCAAACGAAGTAACGCCGCTGCTTCCCACCGCCGGCCGGGAAAATTACTTTGCTAGCTAGCTTGCTAGGTATGAAACCCGAAAACAAAAATGGTGAGATGATGACAAATCATGACAAATAATAATTAAATCATGATGTGTCTCCAAGTCCCTTTAAACTTGCATAAAAATATGCCCTCAAGGGGAACCTAATGCGGTGCTGTCTCAATTCTGCGTGGAGGCATAAAGTAAAATGGTGTTAGTGGATGCCTCAGTAACACAAAAGAAGATTTTAAAAAACGCGCCTGCAAGGTAAAACTTTCTTTTATTGTTTTTTTCGCGCATTTATCGTTAAAGTGTAGAAAATGTTTGTAGGACTGATACGGACATTGGACTGCCCGTTTAGCCTCGCCAATGCTATCTGTCTACCGCGCAATACCAAATAAGTGTGCGATGAAATAACAACCTAGTGTATGAAGCAACTGCATGCAAAATTATGAGGCTGGCCGAAAGGCAACGGATCCGTCGGGTAAAACTGACGCTCGTTTATCCGCATCAAACGTATGCGGAGGGCAAGTTCGTCTGCTTCTAGCGCAGGGGGTAGCGGTGACGTCAGAACGCCGGGCCCTGATTGGCTGATCGCGACCCCCTACCTGAGCGTCGTCTGCTCCTTTGCAACGTCGTCTGCTCGCAACGTCGTCTGCGTCTGTCTTACCTTTCCTGCGAATTTCGGAAGTGCAGAGGCCAGATTCACGAAACGATCTTACGCCAAAAATGTGCGTAAGACAAAACTTAAGAACAAATTCGTATTCACGAAACGAAATGTTCGTAAGTTTTGCACAGGTTACGACGAAATCCTACGACAGATCCGAAGCTGTCTCACGCACTTCTTACGATCAAATCAGCATGGCCGACAGCGTCGCGGTCGTGACGACCAACGAACGTTTATTTTTCTGCGCGCGCTTCTCGCGCGTCCCGACTTCAAGCAGCAAGAAAAAAGTAAAAAAGCACTTGAAACAGACCACGACGAACAAGAACGCTGGATCCACAAACACCCGGGAAGAGCTCCAACGGCCACGATTCCACCGAACGCGACCAAGCGTGTTCGCCAGTTAGGCCTAGCAGGCACTTCGCGACTCGGCGACCGTCTGCCCACGACCGGCTGGCGTGCTGAATGGAATATGCCCGCGCGACCCTTGTGAACCTTTCCCGTATCATACTTTGATCGCTGACCTCAATTTTAGATTAAGAGGTCATTTTCTTCCTCTTGTTATCTCCTTGTTTCCCGAGGCAACGGTGACTCTCACCGGTAAAAAAGCGGTGAATCTCCGAAAGACGCAGGAAAGGTAAAGCAGCCATCGCTTTGACTAGCAGAAATAAAGCAGACGACGTTAACTGTGCCAACCCGCCGACGCCGTTAAAGAATGAGGGGTCTCGCCGCATACGAAAGGAGGGAAAAAGTATTTGGGAGGGAACTTGCGGACACTAACACGCTCACCTCTCGGTTCTTAGCGAACAAACCTCGGCGCCTCGGGACACCTCGCCAGTGAGTCCTTTGTCTTCCCTCCCTGATGCGCGTCTGCTAGTTGTTAGACAAAAACAACGTACCGCTCGAGTTATTTCGTCTGCCCTCTCTGAAAGGCGAAGCCAAACTCGCTCGACTTCCGAAAGTCGCAGGAAAGGTAATACAGACGCAGACGACGTTGCAAAGGAGCAGACGATGCTCAGATAGGGGGTCGCGACCAGCCAATCAGGGCTCGGCGTTCTGACGTCACCGCTACTTCCTTTCTCATGCGCAGAAGACGAAAATGAGCCCACTTCCGAGGCGTATACCTGGCTAACAGCAATAGTGAAGAAAACGCAAAGCAGTATAATGCAGAACCAATATATTATCCTCATAAAGCAAATACATGCGAATTCGTGAGGATAGTCAAACGGTCGCGGCAGCGGACGGTCCGATAGGTATATATAAGTACTCACTTCCGTCCGAATTTGTCAGTGTATCTATATTGCGTGCATTCCGGGACGCAGCACTGTGTTGGCATCTTCACTGATACTCTGGAGAGCGTAAACTGCATGTCCTTAAACCAACACATGAAGCGCCTAAAGCTCACTTGGCGCACAGCGAGGTTGCGCCCTTCTTTCCTTCACCGTGTCACGCAGCTGCAGACCGCCTCGCTGTTGCCATGGTTACCATGCCGAGACACACTGTTGCCGGGTTTTCTGCAAGGGGTCTATTGGCGATTGTTTTTCGGATTTTACCGAATTTATTTGAAAACACGGAACCCTACTCATAACTAGGGTTCGGAGTTTTCGGTTTAAACCGATAAAAACCGATAAAAGTACGCCGAATCCATTTTAGAGAATTCGGTTTTCACCGAAAAAGGTCAGGTTTTAGGTTTGGCCTTTTCGATTTAAACCGATAAAAACCGATAAAAGTACGTCTAATTCATTTTCTAAAATTCACTGGAAAAGGTCACTTTGGCCTTTCAGTCGTACCGCAGAGCCTTGGCCAAAAAGTGGAACGACAGTGTCTATCGAAACGTGTCCGAATGTATGGGATACGCGGATGCCATCACGACGTTTTGGTTTAATGTGCGCATCATCGCAGATTAAACCAAAACGTTAAGTTCGAAATGCTCCATGACTTTGCCATGTACGAGCGTGTTTTCAAACTTGTTGTGAGAAAAACTGACTTGATGCAAGCTCTGCATGTTGTGTTGTACTTCAAAACGTCGCACCGTGTCTCTTTTGGCGGTCACAATTGGTTGATTGGCTGATTTTGGCTCAGGTGCGCTTCACCTCCTCAGCCGGCCACTGTCCAGTGTTAGCGTTAAGAGGGCATTCTCGAAGCTCAGGGTCATATTAACAGGCAAGAAAGGGTGCGGATCAACGAGGAGAACCTGGGAAAGTACATGTGTGTGTACTATAATAAGATCACGTAATCCTGATGTACAAAAGATGAAGTTCCATGTTATTTCGGCATAGGCTTTGTATCTGACTTGCTTGTACTTCCGTTGTTGTTTTCTTGTTTCTTTTACAGTTGCACATATTTGCAAAATAAAGTGTCCGTTTATGTTTCAATGTATCTATGCCGTTATTCTTTGAGTGATCACAAATATCAGAGCTAGAAGGACCATATTATCCGGTGTCCGTTGGTGTTCATTTTATATTCACCGAAAAAAGCCAATAAACTTTTGTGGGCATAAATATACGCCGAAAAAAACTGGAAATTAATTTTTAAAATGAACACCGAAAAAAGTACGCCGAATTTTGAAAAAATAGAAACCGAAAACGTGGAACCCTACTCGTAACACAGTGGTCTGGTAAGTAGATTTCGTTATCAATTATCATGAATGTTCGCAGAAAGCCAGGTTTCCGTTATTGTCACAACGTCCGGTTCATGAGTCACGACCACCGCCTCATTTTATTTTTTATTTTTATTTTTCAATTTTATTTAACAGGTTTTTTGCACTTACATTTAGTATTTTCATTTGGTTTTTCTTTGGCAACAACTTCCGGGCTCCGTCATTTCTGGGAAATATTTCCGGGCAAGGGTACGATGTCGCTCTTACTTTCGTCTCATTCGTACAGTTGATAATTTATTCTGACATCTGACTGACAAATAGCAGAGTGATCTTATCTCCTGGCGCACACTCGTGAATTCACCGACGGATCCGTGCAAGCGGAAAATGGATCTTGGAGCCGAGTGGCGAAATCGACTCGTCACTGGCGGAAAATCTGGATATGGGTCCCGGACAGATCAAACCTTTCCGCCAGCGAAGAGTCGATTTCGCCACCCGGTTCCAAAAGTCACTTTCCGCCTGCGCGGATCCGCACGCGAATCCGCAAGTGTAAAAGCGCCATCCAGCTTCCTTCTTTTGTTTCGTTAGCTCCACATCCAGCATCCTCTTTTGGATTTCTTGCACGCTTTTAGAAAAGTCTTCGTTAATAGATATGCTTGATCCTTTAATTTTGTGGTGGTTTCTCGAGATTTTCACCTTGTCACGTGGGAAATCTAGACGTTTCAATACCATTGCGCTGAATTTAACTCTGAGTTTTGACAGTACGTAAACAAGGTGGTTCTCTCGCCTCTGAGGACGTTAGTTGCAATATCTCGCATAACGAAGGTGTTTTAAAACCCGTTCACATTCTTTTCCTTCGTGCGCTTCAGTCCTATTGAACAGCATTTCCAAAACTAAGTGCTTGAGTGTTAAACGAGTCCAAAACAAATTTATTTCCATCTTCGAAAGCTGTGAAGCTTGTTCAGGACTTGTCAACGTGCTGAGCCTGCACCAGCGTCAAGTGAAAGCGGATTTGCAGTTATTGCTTCAAACACTGAACGACTTGATTGACTCTCATAGCCTGCTGTCAGAAGTTCCATGTGTGCCCACACGGTCATTCTTTTATATATCTCGAAATTCTAACCAATTGAAACCCAATAGACTGAATTTCATATTCTCTCTGACACACTTTATATTTTTTGCGCCGGCCAGGTTTGAGCACACTCTCAGAAACGTCATCATGCTAGAAAAGTTCCTGTAAAAAAGTGCGATATCATCTTCTTTTTTTCGTTTGAACGTGCTTAAAATATGAATGTCTTGCTTGCGTATCTTTTCTGTGGCATAGGTTTGTCTTGTGGCTTAAACTTGCCTACCTTAAAAGGTTTAAGCTGCTAGAAATACGAACAGACTGAATCGCAACCAAGTACTTTAGAATTGTCGTCTTAAGTTACTACTGAACGTGGTCGTTCTGAATTAAAATTAAAGAAGCATAGCAGTCAAGGGATGCTAAAAAAAAAAAAAAGAGTCTTGATGACGCAGTAGTGAATAAAATAAATAAATGTGTCATACAAAAAAAAAACTAAAAACAAAGGCGGAAAGGAAACGTATAGGGAGTATTCACTGGCGGCCATATCTGTGTGTGTGGTTGCTGAGCACGTGCTGACGGCGAGCTTCCGCAGTTCTTTTGCAACGTGCATTCCGCACCATCAAGAGTGCCGGTCTTAGCAGCCTACTGATGTGAGCTCGTTCTGAGCATGCGCCCTAAACATCTCCCTCAAATATGGCGTCCGGTGAATGCCCCCTATACAGGCTTAAAGATGCCGACAAAGACCAGGGAGCACAGAATGACGCGCTCCGTGCGTTGTTTCTGCTAGACTTTTCCTTCTTTTTATTATCTAGTTTTATTTTATATGTATTTATTTTTATATATTAATTTGCTTATTTTAGTTTTTTATTGCTTTTTGCTTTATTTGTTTAATTTATATATATATATATATATATATATATATATATATATATATATATATATATATATATATATATATATATATATATATATATATATATATATATTTCTTTTATTGTATTATATTCGCACAAAACATAGCGGTCGTTCTCGCCGGCAAGGGATTTGGTTGTTTTTGTTATTTCCTCTCCCTTCGTAGCGCTCAGAAGATAATGCAGGCCCGGGACTGGACGTTTTAAAAATAGTTAAGAAGATGATAGTACCCGCTAGTGTAAACACTTTTCTTTTTATCTAAGTGTCGCAGTGAAACACCGCCTATTAAGACATGGCTTATCGCTAAAGGCGTACCGACAGGGCCAGAACACTGCTGTCCTCTGAAAACAGCCGGAATCAATTGAGCATGTATTCCTTGACTGCAGGGACGCAGTTTTCTTCCAAAACGTCCTGCGAAAAATCCAAAAAATAATCTTTCCTTTGTCACTTTACGGCATTCGTTACTTGATTCTGGAAGGGGAGGGCACACTGCTTCTAGTCCTGCACAGTATTCGACGGTGTCGAATGGCGGTACGCCACGTCGACATCAATCGGTACGCCCACTGTACAAGTACTCTGTCGAAACAGTGTTTTTTTCTGAAGGAAATGTTGAAAGTGCGACAACTTTCTCCGGAGTGGTTACCCGTTCTTGAAAAGCTGCCGGCCATAAGAGATTTTTTTCAAATATTCCCTCGTGTCAGCCAGGATGGCTGGTTTATAGCCCTTCGTTAACTTGACCGCTTCTCTAAAATGCAGTGTACCGTTCTTCTTTCGTTTATAAAATGCAGGCAATAAAAAAAAAAAAGAGTAGCTCATAAAGGCTATTAGCGTCGACGTGTCTCAGTGGCGCCCTCTTATCGTTTCCGTTCGTGACGTCACGACCAGGATTTGCCTCGCTGTGATTGGCAAGATTTGCCTCACCGTGAACCGGCGATTGGACAGGCATTACCAGTATCCAGGAAGCTGGCATGGCCAATCCCGAATGACGACTGGAGCCTCGCAGGAGCTCGAACCACAGCGGGACTCGAACCAGACATGTGCGTAACGCGTTACTGTACTCATTTTCAACTCAAAAAAAAGGCAATTTTTCCGCATTGTTCATACGCGGCGCGAAGTAGTTCTTACGGGATTTGGCTGTTGAAGGAAAATGCGTTGATTCATGGCGTTTGGAACGTGTACGTTTTGATAAGACAAGATATATCTAGTCTAAAATTATCCTACACATATCTTAATTATCAACATAAAAGGGGAAATTGACAATGCTCCGCGAGAAGACGGACTTTTTTTACAACGGTTCTTGAGGTGAAAACGGGTATAGTAATGAGTAACTTCTACCTTGTTACTTTTAGGTAATGAGTAACATATTTAGTTACTTTCTTAGAAAAAAAGCGAGTAACGTATTTAGTTACTTTTATTGTAAGTAACGAGTAACGGTGTTTCGTTACTTTTGTGAAGTAATGTTTACAAGACCGTTTAAACAGCCTCGTTTTAATTCTAACGTGAGTATATATGCGTCTATACCGCGACAAAGGCAGATGCGCAACTCGAAAAACAACTACATGGTATGACAGTATAGCCACGTTTATCGCTGAACACGGCAGTCGAACTCTACAGCTGGGAATGCATCCTTCGCTCAGAGAACACAATAAGGTTCGTTGGTTGAACTTTCTAGAATCGTGTACAGACAGAATTTAAACCGGGAGGCTGCCAACACGAGAAGGCACAGAGCCGATTGTGAACGTCGAACTTTAGAAGCAGAGAGAAGAAAAGACAGAGGGGAATCCCAGGTTCATTAGCTGTTACCGAAGCACAACACTGACGCTCATTCGAGCGCGTCGGTAGAACGACTCTTCAGCATCGCCGGAGATGTATTCTCAATGACGCGGGGAAACTATAACTGATGAAAACTTTGAGCGAGCGACTGCAAGCGACTACTGAAAAGAAAACAATAATTCACAAAACAAAAGCAGTCGTGTATTTGGTTCTCAAAGTAGCGAGAAAAGTAACTCGCTACTTTGAAGGTAAAGTAATGCGTTGAGAATAGGTAACGAGTGACGTATTTAGTTACTTTTTGAGGCAGTAACGAATAACCGTATTTAGTTGCTTTTGTGGGGGGTAACGTGTACTTGTATGGCTCGAAGTTTGTATATACATTTGATACTATAGTATAGTATAACCTCAACGCATGTAACGCTCCCAGCGTGTCCCTCGTTTATGACGCTCGTCATGACTGCCATTCAGGACGATAATACGGAATGCAAGTTCGTCTGCTTCTTCTGCAGGGGTCATGGTGACGTCATTAGGCCGAGCTCTGGTCGGCTCTGATTGAAGGACAGTGGGGTAGACCCCAAGGCAGCTTGCTTCGATGTCTACCCACTATCCTTCGATCAGAGCCAATCACAGCTCGGCATTCTGACGTCACCATGACTCCCGCAAAGAGAAGCAGATGAACTTGCGCTCCGCATAAAAAACGACTCAAAACATATGCTGTGTTAAAACGGTGTGAGAATGCGCGTTTATGCACTCTTTCATGAGCGCAATCCGTGAGCAAGTGATGTGCAGCTTCTCAGGGACCCAGGGATCCTGGGTTCAATCCCCACCCCTGCCTGTTTCGATCCATGGATGAGCATTGTACCGACATGCGGTGGTGTATCACTACTGCGTGATGCACGTTAAAGACGCCCGGCTCGCGGCGCACTTGCTAAATTTCTTATCTTCAGCTGGGAGACAAGTCGCCCGTTGAGACAGACTAAGTTCTAGGCTATATAAGCATCCACACAACACAATTTTTTTGCAGCTTTTTAGGTTCACGGAATTTACTGAACTGCTGAGGCTCTTCAGTCAGTTAATTTTCTTGATAGCTGGACCTTCCTCACGTTTCCTTGCCCATACAGGGCGCTCGTAAAGTGTAAGCGGACTACCGCGGTTCATACCGCTCGTATTAATGTCTCTTCGTCCTCTGCAAGCGGAAGCTTTATGACTGAAGGCCCTCAAAATAGACTATAGTTGGGATTTATGCCAGTCACGCGTGACGTAATTATTTTAGTGCCTATATAAACAACGCTGCGCTTGACAACTATTTTCCATTCCCCCCATAGCTGAAAGTGTGGTGGGAGCTACGCGCTCGCCTGACCAATCAATCGCCTCCCTTTCACACCCTGGCACCGCTCTCGGCGCGTGGGTAAGGGCGGCAGCGTGATCACATGACGAAAAGCAGACGTCGAGGAAAGACGTCCAAAGGAGCGTGTGGCTTCAAGTGCACTGTCAGCTTAGGTTGATTGGAACGTAGCCGGTTATCGAAGGTGGAAAAAGGGTGATCAAACAGGTAACCGAGGTCATAATAGACCGTCTTCGGTCCCGTGCCACTCACTGCGCCGGACTGTTCAATCCAGGGGCGGATCCAAGGGGGGGGGGGGGGGGGGGGGCGACGGGCCCCCCCCCCCCCCTCCCCCTTCTCGGAGGGCAATTTGATACGGGTGGATCCCCCGGTGCCCAAGCAAGAATGGGAGAATAGTATATTTACAAATTCCCCACCCCCCCTCGCCCAAAAAGGAGTTCTGGATCCGCCCCTGGTCCGATCCGGCGCAGTGTGTGACTTTAACCGACGTGACTTTAACCGGACACACACTAAACGAGTGTCCACAATACCGCGCCATAATTGCGGCCTGACGTCACGCCTTTCACTGGCGGTGGGATGACCGAGTCTTTGGGGGAACAGGTTTCGGTCCGCACGATCGGCTACTACAACCGACGGCGTGAGCGAACGTCGTAGCGGACGTTTACGAACGCGCATGGCGCTCTGTCATCGACCCAAGCCGTTTTCTTTTCTTTTTTTTTTTTTTTTTTTTTTTTTTTGTTTTTTGCTATCGAGAGTTTTTGCATCGGGGCTCACGGCCTTCACTCGTGCCGTCTGGCCCGCGAGCGACGGCTATCATGAATCATGGAGAACACTACACACCGACGACCCCTCGCTGTGCTGGCCGCCTGGATCGCCCTAGCTGCTCCTGTTCCAACTGCGCGAAAGCGTGCTGTTCGAATGATCGACCCACTCGGGCCTTTTAGTCGACCGTGTCACGCGTGTTTCGAGAGCTCAGTCAACAACACGTCGAATTCCCTTTCTTCATCGCCTCTCTCTCTCTGTCAACATACAGGCCGTTTGGGAAAACACAAAACAGTCACGCAGCAGTCACGCTTGAAATTATTTAGCATTGAAAAAGCTAATCTTTTCAGGTCAGGAAAACACTTTCTTGCGCCATACATTTAGTTATACAATCGAGCATTGGCATTAGAAACATTATCTCCGTATGCCCGACAACTTTCTCGGCTGCATATGTCGCGCGTGCGCAAGACATATGCAGCCGACCAGCCGAAAGGCAGTCAACACTTTAATATGTAGAGATATATAGTTTATACATTGCCCGTCAACAACCAAGAAGTGGCCTGCACGACGGTACAACAGTTATTGTTGCCAAAGTAGTCAAAGAATACGTGTCTCACAAATCAACCGAGTGTATCAAATAGTCAACTAGACATGTCAATTTGTAAAAAAAAAAAAAAAAATTCATTTACGCAAAAATACTTCAGACGCCGGGAGTCCTCACGACTAAAATAGGTGCGCCGACTTTACGCAACAAACAAAACAAATTCATTAGACTTTTTTGCTTTCCACGTGGGGACCATCATGAGCGGTACAGAGTAACTGTGATATATAGAACTGTGTTAAGATGGGCCCTTGGATTTGCTCTACCCACTGATGTTGCCTCCTATAGGGAAGGCATCATCGCTATTTTAGTGCAACCCTGTCATTGGACATTTGGAACAAAAATCTGCATAAAAAGTGTGCGGATTGCAGGCTTTCCCGGACGGGACTCGGAGCACACTCGAGCACAACTTGGCGTAAAATTGTAATGTCACGTGCAAGCCTCGTGTCATAAAGAGACATGAAAAGTACAAAGTTCTGCCACGTCAGTTATAACTATAAAGGTATTTGACAAAATGCAATGCGTCTCACATATTTGTTTGCTATCGTAATAAAAATGCCAGCCTGTTTATTATTATTGTTATTACAATAATAATAATAATAGTAATAATAATAATAATAATGCCAACGGTTCCGGATGAGTGTACTTTTACCACCTTTGCGGAATAAAAGAAATATATGGAGGAGCGTCAAAAATCGAGTGAAAGAGAGAGGGGGTGAAAGAGAAGGGAAAGAGAGAACGTGGGCTGCGCGTCAGAAAAAGTTTTGTTCAAAGCAAAGGAACTCGGCGGCGCAAGTGCGCATTAGGCAGGGTGCGGACAGAGCGGCCGTCCGAGGTCACCAAGGAGCGAAATGCGTCGGGATAAGTTTGAGCGCGACGCCTGGTATTGATACATTTTCTTACAAAGAGAAGGTGCGGAGGATCTATCAAAGAAAGGCCTCGCTGCCTTCTCGGTGAAGTTGAGCAACTACGCCTTTATCGCCAACAACGTTCGCTCGTTGCGAGGGCAGGAGCCCGAGCCGCCGCGCATTCCCCAGCATTCTCGCGCGTGCTTCGCCTCGCATTTCACAGATGGCGCCACCGTGAAAAAAAAACCTCCAAGCCCACGGTCTCTTCAGCGCGCGGTAGAAAAAGTCGACGTCCGACGAATTTTGCTCGCACCGTAAATTACGAGTAGGATATACGTGAGTCTGTGTAGTCTCACTCGAAGTTTCCAGTTTGCCTCGTTGTGTTTTATTGAGCGAATAATCAATTTTCCCTCTTGACGAGCGACGGTGTGTACGCGATGAAACTTTTTGTAAAGAAATTCGGCGGTATAGAACTCTTCAAACTCTAAAAATTTGCCCCTAAAGCAATCTATATTGATAAAAATTAAAATCTGTAACTACTTTAACGCGCTTGCAACGAAGAATTCGCCGAAGAAATTCTAATAAAACTCGGAGAAGAAAGATTTGTAGTTTCCATTTAGTGTAACAGATGTCACTACGTGCATCGTCAACTTCGAGGAGGTTGATGGGATTGCATGGCTGTCGTCCGCCATGATGCTCTTTGAAAAATTTCCTCTATACCTTCGAGTAAAGCGCTTAATATGCTTTCTTCATGGAGGTGAGATACCCAGCTTCACCATGGACTAAATTTAGAAACTCTACTCTTTCTAATTGAGCCATAAAAACCCGTTTATACGGGTTTTTTGGACTGCTTTCGGCCTTGCAACCGTGTGGCCTCGTGGTTCTCGTACGAGGACTAAGAACCACTCGCAAGGATGAGCAAGCTATCGTTCCGCGCCCGGGCGCTGGACGCCTCCAAGCCAATGCCCATCTATCGGTCCGAGGAAATACCAGATCTTCCGGATTTTGCTGCGATCAACCGAGCTGTTCCTCAAATGCCCACGGGAATGGAAAAAGAAGAAGAATGTGTGAGTATATTTCACAAAGAATCCATTCTCCAACCTGATTGGTCGTTGCGATGCAATGGCGGGTGGTTAAATCGCACTCCGTGTTTTGCTGCGCACGTTTCGCGATATTTCGCTGTCACAAAGTGTTAAAGCGCTCTTTAAAGCTCCGATCGCGGTGTGGTGAAGTTATTTGGGATCGTTTGCCGCGCTTTGTGTTTACAAACAGACGTCGATTCGCGCTAGTGACGCATTCTTGCTCCGTATGCATCTGTTTACCATGCTTGTTCGAGTAGCGTCTGAGCTGCTAAAAACACCGCTTTTATGTGATCCTCGGTGCTGAAAGACGTAATTTAATGCGCCCTTATTTGTTGTGTGATTGGGTTATTTCTTATGTTTATTTGCGTGTGTTAGATCCGTTTGTCTCTCTTTGAAGTACCGAGCGTAAAGGCCTGTTTTGACAGACATGTGCGAGTTAGAGGAACGATTGGCTTGAAAATTTCTCGTTTACATCCTGTTTATGAAATAAGCATTCAATTACATTGTTGTTGTGTAGAAATAGTCGAACTGCAGAAATAATTGCGTGAATGTGAGATGTGATGTGTTGTTACATTTGAGATGGATCACTAGTAAATTGTTTGGACGTAACATTCCTTACCAATTCTATTCTGGATTTAATGGAAGGTTTAGAGGATTCGTTAGGGTGCTCATATTTCTACTTTAAATGGTAGACAAACTTAATATTTTCCAAATTTCGCATTTACTTGGGCATTTTTGGAGGTTACGGTACTGGAACATTGTGTGATTCTGTGCTGGTTGAACCCAGATGGAAACGTGCTGTTTTTAAAGTGGCCACAGTATTTATGCACACCTACTACATTGTAATGTTTATTTTAGTTACTTTTGCCTAAGCTTATTTTATTGTCCTGTTTACGCTAGTATAGTTGCATTTTATGTCATTTGCTTGCTGTGAGTGTACTGCCTTGTGTGTGTGTTATCATGTGTGTGTCTCCTGTGCACGTGTGGTTTTATGACGACACCATCTCTTTTTCACTTCAGTTGTTTTGGCTAAAATCCCGCGTACAGTAGCAGTACATTCAGAGGAGCAGTCAGGATTCAGAGAGGGAACTTCAACCTTTTCATCACCAATATATGACATGGTGGCCAGTGTGGAAATTCTTATGGATTTTATGAGCTCATAACTCAGTATATTTGCTGTCCAGGTGCAAGTCCGAATTTAGCAATTAATGCAGGTTTTTGGTTAAGTAATTTTGATAACTGGCCAGGCAACTGCTCCTGGTATACATTCAATTTCTCCTTATCCGAATTCTGGCTAGGTTGTTGCCCTGCGTTTTGCTTCTACCATATGTATTTCCCCGAATGAAATCACAGCTTTGTGCTTTGGCACTGTTTCAACAGAAATTTCTTTTTTATGTTTGGGCACATTCAATGTGATTGCCCCTCACAGGTTAGCCACTTCAGTGTTAGGACCAGTCTGGAAATGGGTCCCAAACCGAAAAAGATGATGGTGGAATGGACGCAGGGTTTTTGTTTTTAGAATGGAGAGAGAGAGAGAGAGAGAGAATAAACTTTATTAAGGAATCCAACGGCTACGGGGGTGTCCCTGCTTAGGCGGCGGCCAGGAGCCCTTGGGCCCTGGCGGTGTCTTCCGCTTGCTGGACGACCCAGAGTTAGTCATCTGGGTCTGCGCTGAGCAGCACGGTCTCCCACTGCTCCGAAGTAGTTATTCTGTGACCTTTAAGGTTCGCCTGTGGGCAAGCCTATAAAATGTGTGGTAGGTCTGCCCTTTGATTTCATTCCCTACACATGTTTGCATACTGACCCGGGTAGTAATGACTGTAAGCCACCGGGTTTGGGTAGGTCTTAGTTTGTAGGAGATGCCAGGTCACCGCTCGCTTCTTATTGAGTGCGGGGGATGCCATATTCTACCCAATCTGTAATGGCCAGCAATTTCCTGATATTTAACAATGCGGTCCGCTCTCGACCCTAGCAACGGCGGCTTCATAGCTCGACATGTAAGTCCTCGAGCTGTAGTGTGAGCCGCCTCGTTGCCGGGGAGAGAGGGGTGTGCGGGTGCCCAGATGAGTTGGACTGCCCGCTGATCGCGATGGTTAGCCAGGATCCTTTGTGCCTTCGGTGATATGAACCCCCTTGCAAAATTTAGAATTGCAGCTTTCAAGTTGCTAACTACATATTTGCAATTTGTAGATGCTATCGCTAGTGCGATAGCCGACTCCTCACCGACTTTGGCATCACTAACACAGAGTGCCGCATGTTCGAGTGTCACTGTCTGCGTCTACCGCTACTATAGACGCACCGCGGTGAGCTGCATATTTGGCTGCGTCGACGTAGACCACTTTCAGAAAGTCCTGAAATCTCTTTTCTATAGCCTTAGCGCATTTACTGCTCATCATTCTTTATGATAATTGGGATGCATGTTTCTCGGCAGTGGATTTACTTTTACGTGTCTTCGAATATCGTGCGGGATGTTCACCTTTGTGCCGTATTGGGATTCATATTTGATATCTAGCTTTCTGATTATGTGTCTGCCCGTTACTCTGTGTTAGTCGTTCGTATTGTACTATTGTGTGGGCCTCTATGAGTTCACCTAGTGTATTATATACACTAGGGGCTAATAACTTGTCATTAGCCGTTCTGATGGAGAAGGCGTGCCTGTTTATACAGTCTTCTGATAATTCCATCTATTTTCTCTCGCTCCGAGACTTGGGTGCAGAGATACAGGGCCACATACACGATGCGATTAATTACGAAAGCTTGAACCAGGCGGATCAGGTTGGCTTCTTTCATTCCGGATTGACGGTTTGCGATTCTCGAGATGAGGCGCATGGTTTGCTGGACGCTGTTCTTGAGTACCTTAATAGTTTCGCCGTTATTGCAATTTGTCTCCCTACTCCTTAGTGCTTTTGGGAAACATGGCTTATATGATCGTGGGTTGGCTTTGTCAGGTCGAGTGAATTGCGGAGCGCCAAACTACTCTCTGTTTCTCCAAGTTTAGTTGGAACGATTGATGGCGCTTTCAAAAGCCATGAAGTACTTGCAAGTATTTCTGAGATCATACACAACTGAGTTTCCGTGCTTTGTCATTCGCGGAAAGCTAACAAGTATGAATTTTCTACCACGTTCGCCTGTAATGTTAGCATTTCACACGGCGGCAAGGGCAACATCAAGATGCACATCGCTTCACAAAAGCATCAGAACTATGTCTCTTGCCACAAAAGGGCAGGGCACCAACGGCAGTTCCCCCCAAAACAACTGCGAAGACAGTGTGATCCGCGCAGAGTACCTCTTCACAAGATTTCCTGTCAAACTAAAAAAAAAATTCCCCCCCTCGGCATGGCAGTCTCCTGAATTGTCATGTTTCTAGGTTGGCAGGTATGCCATTTTAAAAAATGCAAATGCCATACATTTGAATGTAGTTTCCTTGCATTGCAGCTTATGTTGTCTCAGTCAAATCAGTGGTGCAGGTGGGATTTGTATGTCTAGTCATACAGCACTTTCCCATTTTGCATTGTGGCACTGGCGAAGCAGCATACTGGCGATTCTACTTCTGCTAATGTTGCATATGTTAACTTGCTGAGATGCAATGATGTGGATGCCAAGTTAATGCTGCAAGCATTGTCTGACTATGCTGACTTCACACATAGTTTTTCATGTCCCTCAGTCAGGGTTTAGTCGACTAACCAGAGGACATTTTCAGTTATGCACTTCTTGCAACTGTGCATTCCAACCAATTTAATTGTTCTGTAGTGTGAATTGTTTTCTAGTGGCTTGTTCAGTGGCAAAATGGTCTTGTATTTTGTAGACACCTGCATACCTATAAGTTCACTGCGAATATCTGCAGTAAAAGGGGGGGCTCAGGTAGGCATAAAGCTCATTCTGTGGATGCTGGATCAAATGTGGATATGTGGGTGGGCTCCCGCAGCTGTGCAGAGCGGCAGGGCTATGAAACACTGGATATCTGTAAAATACAATTATGCTGTAGCAACATAGCCCCTTGTTTTGTTGGGCAGAAAATCTCGCTTTCCTGGGCAAATGGACCCTTTCCGAAAATGCTGCTGACAGCCCTGATACGCCTTGTTTGACTATGCCAGGAAGTACAACAGGCAATGCAGTTTGTAAAGTGCACCGCCGTGACTATGCTGGCTGTTGCCATAGCGAATGCAGATAACACTGCTGCCAATGGTCTCCTACCGAATAGGAGTCTGGCTGTTCTTAACAATCACTTACTAATAGACTAAATAACCGTCTCGAAGACAAGCGACAGTAAACAGTTGCATAGCTACAAATTTGTCACTGAAAGCTACCTCAAGCAATCACTGGTTGTGGTGCCAATTTGTTTCTTTGTGGGTGAATTCCCAATTTTGCGTTAGCGATTACTGTGAGTTACACACACTAAATTAACCGTTTTTGTAGCTTTTGTATCGTGTACCCACAGTCTCGTGCCTTTCTTAATGAAAGGCACAAAATTGCGTTCTGTTGAACTCAATGCGTTTTACGGCAGCGTTTCCTTGCACACAACCAGATCTGAAAGAATACCCTGCACCAGGGTTTACTAGAATTAAGGTCATGCTTAAATTTTTCTTATGTTAATGATGCTAGTCATGGGACTGGCAATATTGTTGTTGCAGCACAATATGGGTATTGTTATGGGTGTGTGTTTGCTTGCAGGTGCATTGGAAGGTTCTGTTGTGACAGTGGTGGCCAGCTACACTAAGCAGAACACATTTTCAGTCATGTACAACAGCAATAAATGTCCTACAAATATTTTCCCCTTCAAAGTAGCGCATTCTAGGTTCCCGTGGTGCATACTTGCGAGTTTAGTGCGCATTTCCTTGCCCCTCAAAGTGGTAGGATTTCACTGTTCAGACTGATTCGGGAAACATATTTTCTCACCTTGTCTTTGTTATTATTGTTCGCTCCAGTTTCTGTACAGAGTAACATGACACGCAGCAACAAAAAAGCATCTTCATAGTAGTGTCAGCGTCCGAGCGGAGACACGTGCACTTGAAACACTCGACATGGGTTGACAGTGGTCAGCCCCAGCACCCGCTTGTAGATTTGAAAAGCCACTGTCAGGTAGGGTCCCGGATTTCGCGGGACTGTCCCGACTTTTCATAAAGCGTCCCGAGTCCCGCATCGTTCCTTTGGGAAAGGTATACGCCCCTGATTTGGTCCAGACAGTCCAGTTAGAAATCTTATATGTGATCCAACGTACGCCGAAGCAATGCTGCGGTGTCTAGCGTTGACTGCGAGGCTTTAGCCACTTGGATGCAAGAGCAATGGCAAGCAGGAAATTGCAGCGGGTGCCTGTTATCACCATCATCATTTGTATAAGCCCCTTTGTATCTCCCTTCCCGTCCCTTGCAATGCACCCTGCACTCCCCCCCCCCCCCCCCCCCCCCCCCGCCCCCGCAGGCACGACGTATCAAGGGGGCCGCACCTTCCCCCCCCCCCTGAAACCTTCCCTTTTGCTGGGGCCTCCTCTCCCCACTCCCCCTCATACAGGATTTTGTCATGGGTGCCCCCCCCTTCCCCTCCCCAATCAAAGTCCTGGCTACATGCCCTTGTCCCGACTTCCTTCTTTGAAGAGTTGGTAACCCTACCGCCAGGGAGTGCAAAACAGATGGAAGGGTCTAATATGTAATAGAAGGGGGGGGGGGGGGGTGTCAAGCTGGTTTTTGAAGTAATATAGTTGGTGCTTGATACTGAACAGGCATAAACATCAGATGTCATATCAACTCTTAGTTTCAAGAATGATAAAGATGAATCTGCTTCTTGCTTCATTGATTTTATTCATTGTAATTTACTGATATTTGTTCTACCGGCGGTTTGCCCACGTGATGCTTCCTGTGTCAGCCACCGTTTCTACACTTAATGTCCACATTTTTCTTTCTTTCTTTCTGTGCTGCTAGAGAGACAGGCATGAGATTGAGATAGTCTTCATGTATAATTTTGTTGCAGAAGTGCAATAGAATTTTTTCTAGACATAGCAAAGTGAAAGTGTGGTTGGGCCTAAAATATAATGTAATTGCGTGGATTACGGGAGGAACATAGACAGGGCTGCTGTTATGATGTGCACAGGAAATACGGGAGCGGAGGCAACAAATCTATGGATGAGGGCTCAGCAGTGTATGGATGCATTTCAAACATTTTTTTTACGAGATTTTATTCATGCAGGGGTGTAACGATAGGACAGTGTTATAAAACAATCCTTTATCACCATGCATATACCATTCACCGTAATATTGTTGCCTAATAAACCTTTAGGGGCCTATTGAATTTTAGGGCTTGCTGAGCTCTTGTTTTGGTTTCGATCAGATAATCAGATGTCTTGAGGGTTCTCCTCTTCACAAACAATCTGACAAGCAGTGTCTTCTGGCGAGTTAAAAATGACCATTTTGTTAATGTTTGATAAGAATATGTAACAGGAGTGACGAAAAACAACAAAAAAAAAAGGATGAATCTCTAAACATGTTTTAGTAAATTTATAGTGGAAGCCCTCTATTTCGCAAACAATGATGTTAGGCCGGTGAGTTCAAGTGATCGCTTAGGACGAGGATGGTGCACACTGTAATTGTAATGTCTGTTGGTCATGCAGACAGCAGTTCCATAAAAACAGGATGTCTAATTGGTCCATCCCTTCATGGGGATGGTCAGCTTGGCTGTGCCTTGTATGACCCTTCTGTGCATGCCCACTGTACTGGTACTATCCTTAGCGGTGCTGTGAGAACAATGGTTACTGAGTGTAAGCTCACTACATGTTTGACAAAGGTATAGAAAAAAATAGCCCAGTGGGCAAAGAAAACAGTCGAATAGTAGCTTCTGGGTGTCCAATTTGTCTAAGAGGCCCTGTTGATAAGTTGATTCTTTCTCTTGGGACTTCTGTTTGTTGCACAAAGGATTAAGGGAAATTAGCATTTGCTCCAACCTACAGTATCTTCGGGGTGTGGCCCTGGGTTAGGATTATCTGGCCATCCTAGACGTGTTATCTTGACTGAGTCATTTGAAAAAGGAGCAGCGTTGCTTGCCTGTTTTTTTTCCTGTGAGTCGGGGCTAGTAGGCATCTAAGCACACATTTTCACTTACTGCAGTATCTGGTCCTGTATCTTTTTCTAAATTGGTTGGGAATAAATTTGTAACAAAGTGTTAGTTTTTCTTTGTACGTGCTAAGGTTGACTCTTAAATTCACAAATTCTAGGCAAAAGAGCCTCAGTAAGATTATTAACAAAACATGTTAAGACATACATTCTTGATTAGCAGTCACCAAAAGGAGTGGAACTGAAAACATTCTTATATGCTTATCAATGTTAGTTTGCACACAGAAAAAAAAAATTGCAGCTTACCAATTTTAGAAAGATATCACAAGGGGTGCAATCGGGGTTTCAAATGTTTACTAGGCATTTTGGAGTGAAAGAAACAGGGGCACTGTTGTTCATACTACAAAAGCTGCTCGGTACTGTTTTAACCTGTGCCATTCATAAAGATGTTCAGTATTCGGATGAAGTTCAGAACTTCTCTTATGAAGTTGCAGATCGCTCCCGGTGCCACTCTTGGATATTACCCTCATTGCTCACAAATGCTGCCAAAAGTTGCATTTTGTAGGTTTGTTGGATTTTTGTATGAGACTACAAACAAAGTCTAGGTCATTATCAACTTTTTAATACTGTTAGTGAGCAAGGCAGGTTCTATTTTCCGACAGAACATACATGTAGCAACTCATTTTAATATGCTGAATGAGCCCATCGAATTACAAAGCCCAGTGGTAGTCAGTGCCTCCTCACTTTTGTGTGGGAGCATTGCTTCCGTCTCATCAGTTGCTTGGATGCCATGGCGCCATAGCCTGGAATATAATCAGGGTTCTGAACTCTCGACTCTGGGAGATGGCGAAACGCTGATTTTGAATGTCAGCTTAGTTGTGGGGCTCTGCCAGAGACATTTACAGTGAGCGACAAGCACAATTAATTTTTATTGCTATGATGCAGTTTTTATTAATTTGCTGTTTATTGACCTAACACAAATTCTTCACTGACTGCTGGAGGGGGCAGTTTCTAATGGCTCCTAGGCATTTTAACAAAACCGAAAAGTTCTAATGTCTTAGAAACTAAAATATTTAAAAGATGGCCAGTTTAGAAGGCAAATAGATCAGTCATTTGCTATCACCCGATTATAAGCTGATTTTAGAAGTTAATGCTGAAAACCAAGACAAAAAGAGCGTACTTCTATGACTTGTATAAGTCGCAGTGTAAAATTGATCAGTCTTTGTAAAGCTGAAATTTTGTCACCTCTATCTAAACCATTTCTGTGGCTGTGACATTGTTTATTCTTTAATACCAACATAGTGAGGCTTCATAAAACAAAGCTCTACCAAATACAGGGCCCATTTGTCAGATCCACACTGCTATTCACAAGCTTTAATTCTGAATCTGGCAGTGGCAGTTGGCTTGTAGCAAAAATCTGATGATTTTTTTCTTTATGACAGGATGGAAACCCAGTGGATACTGTTATAGTGCATCACTATAGTTGGTGACAGGTTAAGAGTAAAGTGGAAGCTCCGCCTACCCCTTTCCACTTTAGCAGATTGAAGGCTGCAGAGGAGGTCGCCTCCTCTGCAGCGGTCACTCTGCTAAGGTGGAAAAAGGTGGGAGAAGCTTCCACTTCGTTCTTGACCTGTCCCCACAGTAAATACTAGGACAAATGAAAAAAAAAAAAAATTAATGGGCAACAAAAGTGGATACAGAGGTGGGATGCCAACATGTTGTTATGGGATAGGCTGGGCGGGCTGAGACATATTTACAGATTGTGTAGAATCTGCCAGTGCTTGTATTGAATAGATTTAGGTCAATTCACTAGGGTATGTCAGTAGCACAGTCTGCACTTTGCTTTTTTGTGTGTCCGGGCATGGCCAACCACATAGTATTAATAAATACAAGAGCACTGTGCGGTCCTACTTTTTGGGGCCCGGCCTGGGCCAGGCCCAATGAGAGGCCGAGGCCTGCCTCATCTCTTAAATTCAAAGGTGCCTTGAGGAGGAGTTGCTGCATTTGATTTGTTTACTAACTTTCATAAAAGACGCTGTCATATCACTGTCACGTGGTAAACATTAGAAATCTTACACAAATATAAAACATGCTTATCTTTGTTAGCAAGAGGGCCTTTTTTTCTTCAAAAGTTTGAAAAGGAAAGGGGAAGACAGTCATACTGTCCCCTGTGACCGGATTGCCTTCGTTTTCTTGCCTGCCGGCAGCTGTCCCACTATGCTGATGGAATCTCAAGGATTCTCTGTATCTTCTTTCGGGCTTAGCATAAATAAGCTTTCCTTATTTCTAAGATTATTTTAGTGGCATCCTAGCGAGATGGCACTTATGTTTTTTTTTGTTTCTTTCAAATCTAAACGATCAATGCGCTAGCGTTTTCTTCTCAGCGTTTTAGAAAGTGTGCTACACCATTGCGCGAGCCCGGCATGGGCCCGGAAAGAATCCGTGCTACCCGGCCCGTGCCCAGACCGAACCGAGAAACATTCGGTGCTACCCGGCCCGGCCCTCGTTCTGTGCCGAGTTTGGGTTTTCGGGTAGGCCCGGCTTCGTGCAGAGCTCGAATAAATACTCCTTGCTGATCCCGTTGCTACACAAGTAGCATGGGTTACTGTGGCTAAGGCAGCTTTTGTTTTTTTGTTTCTAAGCTACCAAGGGGGTGGGAAAGTCTTACATGGTCCCTTTAAAAGGCTACTGACAACATTTTTTGTCATTATTGTATCGCTTTTATATTTTCAGTTGAATCAGGTATTCAGAAATCACACTTTTTACCCGGATGAAACAGTTCCTTGAACACTAAAATCACTTATCAAGACTGGATATGCTGGCTTCCTCTTCCTCCTCTTTCTTTTCTGATTTGTGATGTTGTACCCAACTTCCTGAATCTTCACTAGCGATGGGGCAAGACACTTGGTGTTCGGTCTCAGGCTGTTTGGGAAAGTTCCAAACCTTTGTGATAAAATTATGGCAGTTTCAGCATTTTGGGAGGGTTTGCCTTAAATTTATTATGTTCTTTTAAGGTGAAAACCTTACTTGTCCCAGTGCGCGAAAAAGCGGCGTTGTCATACCCGAAAGATGGCCATGAAAATATGTCATCAGACACGTGCCGCTCAATCATAAGCTCAAGGGTGGCGCCGTCTTTGAAATCGTCCTAGGCGTCGTCCTCTAGGCGTCGTCCTTGAGGTCATTCTAGAGGTTATCGTAGACGTCGTCCTCTATGAGTCGTCCTAGAAGTCGTCTGAGAGGTTGTCCTTGGCATCATCTTAGGCGCCGTCCTAGAGGTCGTCCTAACACCATACTTGGTGTCGATCTCTAGGACGTCGTTCGAAACTTTAATACATGTAGAAACATTACTCGAAAACATTTCTCTCGCTGGACTATAATGCTTTCGCCTTCCTAGACGAAAGCAGTCTTAAATGTCTTCCTGTAATGTTTTTTTTTTCTTTTTGTCCAGTGACAGATTAGCATGACAAAAGTAAAATACTAAATTTTGGGGGAATTATGGGTCGTAGCACTTCTAAAGAAATGTGTGGAATCTTAAAACAGCTGCTAGCTGGGTTCAGGTTTGTACTGGTTGATTGGTGGTTGATTACATTTTCTAGTATTGCTATTGTAACTATTGGCCATCAGCACAGTGAATATGGGTGTCTTTCTGCCTCCAAACCTGTGAAATTTATGAAATGAAAGCCTTCATTCTTTTATTCTTTCCTTAACAAATTCAAACTTGGGGAAACATGCGCAATTCAAGGCACCAGATGTGAAACATTGTGTTGCATATTCCAGACAACCTATTAAAAATGTGACAGGGAGAGTGTCTTAGACTTGGTGCACTGCATTTATTTAATTAGAAGTCACCGATCAATCGCCATGGACGTCGGTCTTGTCTAGTCTGTTGGTTACGTGATGATGTGGTGCTCCGTCGCTTCCAATCCTTTCTTCTGTTTTGACGTCATGAATACAGACACATAATATGATGAAAGGAATAACTTGAACGTCGATCTTGCCGCTGATTTTCTTCTCGACAAAAAGCACTCCTTCGGGTGAATGCAGGGGACAATGTTTGTCGGGTCTGTCCTCAAATTGCAAGGCTTTGATTGCATGTTTTCTAATATATGGTGGTTGTGAAATCAAAACTACTTTGACTGTCGTGGTTCCCTTGTTTACTTATCCAAAATTCCATTGAGAGCGACTTATTTTATTGAAGCTTGTATTTTTATTCAGGGTGTTTACCAACCTGGAAAATCTTGAAAGCTTGGAGTTGTCAGGAAATTTCAAAGCACCTGGAAAAGTCTGGGAATTTTCAGGGAACTGTCGGGGAAATCATCAGAAGATTAGTTAAGTCGGAGAAAATGACGTGACGTGGGCGAGGCACAGTGACATGCAACAAAGCAGGGGTGGTGTACGGTGGCGGGGATCATTTTGGCAACAAGTGACAGTTGCACGAGGCATCACCTTGCAGCATAAGCCACTACCTGATTTGCCAGATTTAATAGGAGCAGCTGCTGCAACCCCGTCTTCTGCATTTTCTTATGTAATGGTCAGGGAATTTTATCAAAATACTCGGGAAAAGCCTGGGGAGGTCAGGGGTCATTATTTTATGTGGTTCATAAGATTTCTCGTTAGAAAAAGTTGTAATTCTCACGCCTGTAGTCTGGCTGTGCCCTGAAACTATCCAAACCTACCTGAAGCAGTGGAGCTTTGGCCGCTCTTACAAAACTTTGCAAAACTCGGGTTTTGGGCCCGAAACCTGTTTCTGAGAAAGTTTCGCTCCATCGCTAATACTCACAGAATCAGAGGCTATTTTTCCATTTAGTATAATGCCCATGAAAGTTTTTTTTTTGTTTTTGTTTTTTTGTTTTTGGGGCTATCAAGGAAACACTTAATTATTTTATAATGTAAAAAATCACCCCGAAAAAAAAAAAAAAAAATGGAATGCTCTCAATTGTTTGCATTATGCCACATTGACAGTACCTTGGGCCTACTTCTACAATTTCAATTGTTATATGGGAAAACAACACTGCTCGATTGTATTTTTCCTCAATATAGCCTCGGATGAATCGAATTCCGAGTCACAGGGGATTTAAAGAAACAGCTAACATACAACACAACACTTTTGGGGGGGGGGGGGGGGGGGGGTTACTGAAAATGTTTTGATGTCACACACAATCAGTCTTGAAGGAAACTGCATTGAGTGTGTTAAGATCCTTTAAGCAACCTTGAAACCTGCATGCACATGCAGTAGCAGATAAGTGCCCGACATTCTCTCTTCCCCCAAGAAGGGTCTTGACTGCTGTAAAATACTGAGCATCCTCCCATTCTACAATAAGTGCTCACCCCTCCATTTTGTAACCTTTGGAAGATACACAAAGGAAATGTATCTTTACATACTGTTAACCTAAGGAGCGCCTATCCCCCAGTTTTACATGATTATCTCCAAATTTTGAGGACGCTTGCTCAGGATTTTACAATATGTTAGTCGCCTAATTGGGTGATGAAAGGGGGCCATCAGGTATCAAATATAGATTTGATTGCTCTGCCAAACTGCACTCAAGGGGCTCTCCATGCTACGTTATGCTACATTTCGCAAAGATGTGCAGAATTCGCATCAAGTGCGATTTCACTTTCTCGGTACTGAAATTAACACCTCTGACCCCGTTACAGATCTGGATCGTTGCAGTGGGCTTGTGCAATTTTTCAAAACTTTTGATTGTCTCTTTGCATAACACACTACTTATATTGATTTTTGTATCGAACACCGACCATACTCAAAAGTTCTGCAGTATTCCCAAGTGTTTGTGTGCCTGTTCGGATGGGTAGCTAGCTGCATTAAGCGTGTTTGTCACTAAGCGTCAGTGTACTGCGGAGAGGCAACAGCTAAGGGAGAGACATCGCAATCCTGCTTATTTTGCTTCGCTGCGGCAGCTGCAGGCTTAGAGGTAAAGCACTCCTCCAGTGTGGGACGGTGCATGCATACACGTGCCAAATATTGAAAAAAAGAAACTTGGTGATTATCGATGTGACGACCGTACCTTTCAGTAAAATCTTCAAAATGAAACCGCAGATATCTTATAATTAGACAGCAATAATTTGATCAGTTCTGTGCATCACTGGTCACAATTTTGTTAATTCAGGATTGAGATACGAGGAAGGATCCTTGGGTATGGTGATAGAATTTCTAAACAGCCTTGGATCAGGTGTAGCTGGACAGCATACCAGTCTAATTTTCGTGTCGAATTCCTCATTTAAGTACTACTCATATTGGTGAGGACTTCAAACTGCGGTGCTCGCTTTGTCCAACTTGTTTTTCCACAAAGCTCAGGGTTTACTCGACACAATGCTCCGTGGACGACTGTCTACATCAGCTTCTTCGAGCGACTTTGGGCGCGCAGATTGGACGCGAGTGCCTCGTCTGCGTTTGGTTGGGGACTTGCGCTCAGTTTGTGCTTCACCGATGGAACACAAGCCCCGGCCAAGCGCTGCATCAGAAACGCATACATTGTTGTTGTTCACATGGGCGTAGTCTTCCACTTATCCTCAAGGGCACAGCTGTTCAGTATCCTACCTTATGGGCTTGCTCTGTTCGCGAGGAGGGCGTAAGAGCTCTCTGCAAGAAGTGGCCACACATTGTTGGCATAAAGTGGTACCATAGCTCCGATTATGTTCGAGCTACAATTGTGTACAAGCATTTGTTAGTGTCTGTCCATGCATGCTGACGGATTTATATCAACTGGTGTAATCCTGCCAGCTTAGCTTTCGTGAGCGATATAAGCGAGCGTGAAGACGCGCGGCCGAAACATGATCTAAAAATATTGTATAGTGGTTGTCAGAGGCACTGCTCAAAACTTGGGAGGCCTCTTACTCTTCGAGGGTGCAACCAGTGAAAGTTGACTTAAAACTAAATAAGCCCTAGCTGTGGATGAGTCAAAGCTAGGGAAAATCCCTAAGTTGAGATGAAGTTTTCAGAAATTCATATTTATCACCCTCTTGCCGATTTCTGCATCGCCGTAAGGCTCTACATGTTAAAAGCCATTGATGCATGTATTTATGTAACAATAGCTTTGTTAAGTAAATTAAAAAGTGCAGTATTTTGTAACCTTCAGAATTGTGACTAGACAGCCAATTTTGTACTGTGAACTTTTTATTTTAGCAGGATATCAGTGAAGTATACTATTTTATTTGCATTTGATTTCATACATTTAAATCATCATTCACAGACGTTTGTGCTATGTCCTTCATCAGCTAAAAAGTGTTCAAAAGTGACGACTGCAATGGGGCTTTTCAAACTAAAAGTGGGACTCTTGTGTAACTATTCTTGCTGCCGTGCTGGGTGCTTCGAAGCACAACTAAGCAGCTAGTCGAGCATTTCAGTTAATCCAACTGTCTGCTATGCAGTGGATGCTAATCATTGCTTGCAGAGGAGTGGGAAAGCAAAGAAGGCACGATCTTATGGTTCTATTAACAAACATATATTTCTCGGTGTATAAGTCACATTTATTTTTTCCCCCAATTTCCGTCGGTGCATCTTATGCAATGGTGCAACTTACATGCGGACCTCAAGTTCGAAAATTTGCCACAAGGGTCATATATCTCGTTCGATTCGTTGACAAAAATATTGAAACTTGCTCTTGCTTGCGCATATATCAAGATCATAATACACACACGGGGTTTTTTCAGTGCAATCACTATGCACTGACCGTACAAATATATGCATACCTGCCAACTCTTCCGAATTTTTCGCAAAATGTACGAATTGGGACTAATTTTACGATTTTACGAATCTTGCTTCAAATTTTACAAAAAACAACAACAAATTATATTAAAAAAATATTACCTTTTTTTTTTTGTATAATTGTTGCTGGCGGTATCTTGCACCGCCACAAGAGGGCGATAGGTACCGTCTACGGCAGCGTCGTAGTTTTTACTATCCGCCTCTCTGGTGGCCACGGATCCAAAATCAATCCAAAGCCCAAAGCCTTTGTTCGTGTGTTCGGCGGCGCACGTTGGTTCGGCGTGTCCAGACGTGGTTGGGCCAGTTGGGTGTCTCTGTTTCGGCCAGTTTCGAGGCGAGAAGTGCGGCGTCTGTGTTTGTTGCACATGTAATCGTAGCATTTCCCTGGTCGCGGTGGCTTCGCGGCGCAATGGCGAACTCCAAACCTCAAAAGAGGTACTTTCAGGTGTTCATGAAGTCCTACACGTCGGAATTCCCGTGCCTCGTGCCATATAAAAAGGGAGAGAAGTTTGGATTCTGTAACACGTGCACGTGTGATGTAAGCGTTTCGCACGGTGGCAAGGCTGACATTAAGCTGCACATCGCTTCGCTTAAACCCCCCCCCCCCCCCCTCCCGGCGGCGGCGAGAGTTTCACGAATTCGAAAGTTCACAGGTTGGCAGGTATGTATATGGGTGCAACTTATGCTACAAAGGTGCAGCTTACGAACCAGAAAATACAGTAGCACTGCAAAGGTTTGAGAATGAGGTAAATGCTTGTGCTGCAAAAGGTCTCTTTGCTGCTTTAAAATTTCTCGGGTCAATCTGATCACTAACCCAAAGCACAGGTAGTGTGAAATCAACAATAGTTTCAAAGGGTTCCTTAGTGACTGGCTGCCTTAGAACAACAGGGGGTGTCTTTGTTGCCCTGCCTGCCCCCTGTGCAAGCTCCCTACAATGTTCTCGCATTGCGTAAGCCTCGAGCTGGCACGCATGTTTGAGACACCTCGAAAAGCTTCAGGCTCGTACTGAGCAGAACAACTGCAAGGCATCCTTGTCACCGTAAAGTCGTCCGTGACTATAAAGCTCTTTTTTGTCATTTTTAATGATTCAATATCTTTCCTGACCTACATACTTGTATTTAAGGTGTTTTGTAGAGGTAGTAGAAACTATGATGTTGCAAGTGTCATAAACAACACAAACAAACATGCAGGTGGGTTCTACTTGCTTTGGAGCGTAAACAATGCTGCCTTATTTTTTTTTGCCACGCCCACCAACAAAATCTTAATCTGTTATGTGGTGCACAAAAACCAATAGGAATAAGGTGTTCATGGAAACGTAAGCCCACTAATAAAGCTTAAAACAGAATAGAAAGATCAAATGATGCTTGACCCACCCGTACATGCTGAGGTAAAGGATATCTGTTAGTGTATGTATGAGAGAAGGTGAGGCAAACAAAAATTTTGAGGTTAAAAGCCTCGTAGGTTATTTAAATTCTTGATAAAAGGTATACTAGGACCTGCGAGAAAGGAAAAAGCTGACACACGCCTGCTGAGCTGAGACGAAAGGTGGAAATTTATGGCCCGTAATGAATCTACCGTATTTGCCTTTCCGTGAACAAATCTGTGCAAAAATATGAAATGTTACACTGCCTCTTCGCAATTTTCCGCAGCACGGCTTGTGCAATGAAAATCGATGAACTGATATTTTGTAATTGCAGGAATGCCTCTCCCCAATGTGGTTGGCCTAGCTCGAGACCTAAAAATTTGCAGCGTGCAAAAGGTTGATGAGAGTTGACAATGTAATTATGAAATTATGCCCAACATTCTTAACGCTGCCTTTGTGGTTATAACCATGATTAATGAAAGAAACCATGTCTCTGTGTTGGGTGCTGTACTCTTGTGTAGCATATTGTTGCTTTTCCTGGGACTGTAGGTGCAACGCTGCAGGCTGTAAGGGCAATTCTGTGACCTTCGTTCCTATTTTGTATGCTCCAGGATCCACGCAGCTGAGGTGCTTTCGCCCAATCTGATAAATCATTTATGACGGACGACAAAGGCACGGTGTTGGCACAGTCCCACATGACTCATTCTTGTTGGCCCAATAGTAACTGGCACTACAAACTTCCAAATGTAGTCTGTACTAAGGATTCCCTCAAGTTGATTACGGATTATTCAGCATAGCGAAGCATTGAATTTCCATTTAAAGCTACTGTATCAACATGCTTTTTTTTTTTTTTTCTGTGGTAACTTTTAAGGATGATGAAGCTACTGCCTGATACTACCAAATAGGATGCTGCACAGGGGTATACTGTAAAATACTGGGGAAGCACCCACCCTACTTTGACTTAAAACTGGGTTAACCTAGACATGGGTGCTTGTCTGGTCAAATTGGGCACTTAACATATAACTTAAAGAAAGGGAAATGTTACTAGTGGGCGCTTCTGCAGTATTTTACATTTTTTTATAACCTCGGTGCATGGGACCTAAAAGGGATGATGTCCAAATATTTGTTTTTAGTTTGTCAAAGTTTCAGAAGGAGCAGCAATTTGAGATAAATGAAAATTATAGTTGAAGGCTCCAAGTGGTTTTGGGGCTGCTTGACCAGATTTTGCATGTTTTTCACTGACAAGGGGGGGGGGGGGGGGGGGGGGGGGACATGTATTTGTTGGTCCACTTGCTTGTTTCATCCATCATTTTCTTAATTTGTTTATGTTTAGTAGTAACACTTTTTTATGGATAGTATGATGCACATACTAAGTTGTTCTTCATTGTAAGAATCTGTATGATAGAGGGGGGGGGGGGGGGGGGGGGCTTTGGCACTTCATTCTTCCCTGAAAACATTTGAGGATAGCAAATAATATTGTTATATTTTTTTTAGAATATTTGAAACAAAATCAGCATACTCCCTTTAGACCCAAGAATAATGAATAGCACTTTGCTTATTGTGGGCATTTAAGAGGAGACACTGTTCTTTGAGGCAAAAAATTAAGAAGAAACACATTTTTGAAGTTGTGCTTTTGAAGATTGCTTGTGTTGTCAGTGATGTGATTGCTGTGCCATTTGCACCAAAGGGCCCTGCTCCATTTAGCCAAAATATGAAGGATCTGCGCCAACATTGCACCAAAACTTGATTTAACTTTATGAATACTGAAAATAGAAAAGCTGAGTCCCCCTTACGCATCCAGAATGTTATGGCAGACTTGTGCAAATTTTCAAAATTTTTGATTATTGCTGCGAATAACTACTATTCAATTTGATCTCTCTGTCAAACACTGACTATACTCTGAATTTTCGCAATATAAAGTCATGTTCGCAGTCCGCCCTGGCGGGTAAGAGCATTGTTGAGTATGCTTCTCACCGCTCTCTTCTGTACTGCAGTGAAAGAACCGCGAAGTAAGCATAGCGATTTTGCTCATCTTGCTTCGCTGCCGTGTGCCTGCATGCTAAGAGGAAAGCGTTCCCCCCAAAGCGGGATATGTTGAACAGGCAGGGATTGGGTTTATTAAAAAGGGAGTGAACTTGGTGAGTGTTAATATAACAACTCTACTTTGCAATAAAAATTTCTGAATAAGACTGTTGCTATTATTTATGAAATACAGCAATGTTTTGGCAACATCTTTTTCCAATTCTATAGTTAGCAAGGGTACTTGCGAGAAACTTTATATGAACTGCTCTATAGGTTTATCCTTGATTTGAACTGTCTTGTTTAGTTACCATCTTTATATAGGTAATACATGTTTGAGGTACAGTCATTAAAATGAATTAAAACTAAATAAGATTAAGCAGTTGAAAGAGGCTTGGGAATAAGCTTAGCCAGTTTGGCTGGATTGTTTTTAAACAGTATATTTATCATTCACATGCCGATTTTTGTTATGCAGTTCTACGTATAAAACATAATTTATGTTCATAATCCAATAACAAAAGTTTTTTTTTAATCTGAATTAAGTAAGTTTACTTTTATTACAACCTTCAGAACTCAAATGAAGCATCAATTTGTGTGCTCAAGGTTCCTTTATTCTAACATTATTTCAGAAAAATAAACTATTTGGTTTATATTTTATTTCATACCTACAATAGCCAGCGTCTTGTTGCCATGCATATATACACCAACTCAACTCTCCTACGTCACGCCGCGGTGGTGGCGCGTCGGACGCACTTCCGGTCTGGGGCGGTGGGCAGAAGTCGCCGTGCGAAACATGCATTCTTGTGTTCTTTTCGGACAAACCAGACAAAAAACCTGCGTTCTCGTCAAAATGCTGGGACGGGGGCTGTGCCAAAAGAGTCTGGAAAGGTTTGAGATCAGTTTTCATGTGTGTTCTGCCCGCTCCGTTCGTCCGAGTACTTGTATAGTAGCCGTGAAAAAAGTAAACCAGACGCTGTCGAACTACGATTGCTTGTGCGGGCAACACTTTGTGGTCGCCAGATGTATTTGTTTTGTTCCAACATGAACGAGAGAAAACCGCCAAGTTGTCCGGGCCACCCGCGGGTTCAGTGCGTCTTCAAATTCACACGGCCGCCTGATTGTTCGAACTTTCGTCTGCTCTTTCCAACTTGTCTGCTTTTTGTCGTCTGCTCGTTCAAACGAAAGAGGCCCGCAGACCAAACTTTGACCCGGTGATTACAATAAGAAATAATTGCAGACCTCAAACGACTTAAGTAGGCTCGATGTAAACAGTACATACAAGATGTTGATCATTGGTACCAGTGGCCATCACCAACTTGTTACGCTTGGTCTGTTTCCGCTTCCGAATTTCAGTATCGACGTTGATCATCGCCGCTACCTTCTACACTTTTGCAGCACGAGCGACGTCGCGACCGAAAATATCTAGATTCTCATCGTGGTTTTGGCGTCCATACTGTGGTGTTCATGCGAATGAATCGCCGCACGTCAAATTATTTACGCAAAGTTTAGCGGTGTAACGAGCCTTGATAGTTTCGCTCAGGCGATTAAAGTGGCAAGACATTGCTATGGGGACGTAGATTCGACAATTCCAACGCGAAAAAGAGTGTGCAGACTCACACAGACGCCGACAACGTGACATTCCAAAGGTTTGTGGACGCGGGACGCGGTGCTTCTTGCCCGCACTCCATTTCGCATGCGTTCGAACTGTCGTCTGCTCTTTCAAACTTGTCTGCTTTTTGTCGTCAGCGCGTTCAAATAACAGCGGCCCGTAAACCAAACGTTGACCCGGTAATTGCGATAAGAACTAAGTGCAGGCCTCGAAACACTTTTGAAGGTTGGTTGGGGTAAGTAGGCTAAGTGTAAACAGTAGATGCAAGATGTTGATCATTGTTATCAGTGGCCATCACCGATTTTGTAATGCCCGATTCTACTTGCGGTTTTCAGTATCGACGTCCACCATCTCAGCTAGGGTCCACGCTTTTGCAGCCCGAGCTACGTCGCGACTGAAAACAGCGAGCAGAATCTCATCGTGGGAGTCAGGCTTTAGCGCCCATTCTGCGGCGTCCACGTGAAATGAATCGCCGCAAGTCACATTATTCACGCAAAGTTTTGCCTCGTTAATTTTGCTGAAGCCGCTCAAGTAGTCAGCGATTGTTACGAGGACGTAAAATCAACAATTCCAACGCGAAAAAGAGCACGGGGAATCCCACCGACGCCGAAAACAACGCAATGCAATGGTTTGTTTATGGGCGACGGCGGGTTTCTTGCCCACCATCCACCGCGCATGCGCGGCGCCGGTGGCGTCCGCTAGGGGCGCTCCGGTTTGTTTGTAAACATGAGTTGGTGTATAGTGTTTCTGTGTACAATCAAACAGCCATTTTGTGTTTGAGGAAATCAAACCTGCTGTGCAGTTGATGCTAACATAAGGATGCACAAAAGTGAAAGGGTAAGGTAGTTATGTCTTTTAGTAAAATATGCCAACACAACAATCTTAACATATAATATTCACAGTGGTATGAATAAAATTGAAGTCTGTGCATGTGCTCCAAAAGTACTTTTTGCTGTTGCAAAATGGAGTTTTGGCTGCTCCAAAAATGACTCGGGCTAATCACATCACTGTGTTATCCTGAAAGGTTTTTGTGTAATAAGTCTTACTTTGAAATATTGACTTCAGAAAATGGTAAAATGAGTCCGTGCATGTTTATTGCCATTATTTCAGAAAACTATTTACACACTATTCTATTTATGGGAGTCGTATCTCCACTTGCACATGTCTAGTCTTCATTATTTTCTTCTTTCTCTAATAAGTGCATGTGTAAGGTATCCAGTAAGGGGTATGAATATGTTAAAAATGCCAGCAGGTATTGTTTAGATGCCTTTTATACCTCCTGCAATTAATAACTGAAACTGGAAAACTCAGAAATGTCATAAAAGAGCTTAATAAATCTAGAGCTTTCATTTATACCATATTGGATTGCAAAAGCCTTTCAGTTTTTATAGGTTTATTTTTTGATTTCAGTATTTTGATTTGTATTAATCTTTCCCATAATATTTGCAAATAAAACTCAATATCAACAAACTAATTAGGCTATGCCAAAGCCATGTACATATTTGTAGTTAGATTGTAAAGGCAGATCATTTATGTAAATTTCATTTGAACTGGACCACAAGGTATATAAATATTGTGATACAAAGGCAGGGAGGTTAGTTTTCAATCATAACAGTATGAGTTGCAGCTTTGCACCTGCGCTAAATTCTGGCAGATCAGTTCCTAACAAATGGACAGCTGCAGCGTGAATGGGACAAGACCCGGACATGACTAAAAGTGCACTCGACTCCGTATGCGATACAGTGAAACCAGAACACTAATATCCTTGTTGAAGTTCCCTTATCAGTTGACCTTTGTGCCTTAGGACACGGTGGTATTTGTGAAGTGCTTTGGTCAGGCCGTTAACGCAACTTTAGAAAATCTGATAAGTAGATGTCTGCCTACCTTTAGATTATCTGAATATTTGGGCATCACCAAAGAACCTTGCGAATAGCGGATTGACTGCAGTGCCCGAAATTCACCCACTGAACGGGTGTGCAGAGTCCGCGAAGCTCTGCGGGTTGTACCAACGGGTGGCTGTTCTGGTCACGTAATGTGGTTTATCTGTGGTTTTGTTGCCTCCTCCCGGTCCACCACCCCTGGACATTTGCTAAGCTTTTCGTCTGGCTTGTATTACGCTTTTGGCGGCACATGGCGTTTGGTATTTTTAAGTTTAAGAGCTGTGTTTTTGTATAACAATGGAAAAGTGAAATGCATAGGTACTCTAAAACAACTGTATGTTCGTAGGCTTTGATATTTTGCAAAGCACAATTTTCGGGAATATTTTGCAAGCATGATGCTGTAGACGACTTTATTTTCGCAGGCTCAGTATTTCAAGAATTTTGTGATGTGTAATTTTCAAGAATATCTTGCAGACACAAAAGTTGTTTTTTTTTTATTTTTATTTTAAGTGATTTGTTATGGGATGCTAATTCATGCATCGTTTTTTTTCTTTTTGCGATAGGTTTCAAGTTGAGAAATTTGTGAAGCTAAGTTTACAGGATTTTGTGGTAGGGTGTGTTGTGCTACATATTGGTCACTATGAAATGATGTACACAATTGATAAATTTTTCGCAATATCTTTAAAAAGCGAGAAATTTGCAAAAGTGACGTACTTAGGAAAATGTAGCAATTTGCAGTATATGGCATCTGGAAGGTATAGTTTCCCCATGCGCATCAGATATACTTTTCAAGTCATAAATCAGACTGTAGGTCGTGTGTGAGGCTCTGCTATGAACCCCAAGGCATCATTCTACTAGTCTTTGCAAGTGCCTCTCAGGTTTTGACATTTGTTTTGGAAGCCTCAGAATTTCCTTGAACTGGCGATGGGCTTGCACGACTTTGAAGGTGCACTTCCTTTTTCATCCAAGTTGAGGGTCGGATCGGGCTTCATGGGAAATACATAGATGTTAAGCCGAACGTCGCTGGTGTGGGCCAGCAGCTTCCTCCCTGAACGAAGGCTGACATGCAATAAATTAAAATTTGCAATAAATTTTAAGTAACCAGGAACATATGGGGACATTAATTGGGGAAAACCAGTCCCATGTTCTTATCATACTTTGCTAATAGGTTAGACATTGGCAGGTTTTACTGGAAGTTTACATTTGGAGCTTTGTTGTGGTTACATATTGTGTGGTTACAATTAGAATGATGTGGGCAAATTACTTTTAGGGGTTATGGGCTACCTGGAATGCTTTCAGTTGGCCAGTAAATGACAACACTTGAGGTTTGTGTCATGTCACAAAATTATGTCAATCCAACTTGGGGATGTTTAGGAAACATACTCTCTGGTTTGGACACGAGTAATGTTTACTAAAGCAAGAGTGCAGGCAAGCTGGTTTCTTCTGTTTCTTCTACATGCACTGAAAGAGAAAATTAATTTTAGGGGCGGAAGCTCCTTAGGGGCTAGCCATGTCCGTCTGCCGTCGGGTGCACGTGCTCTTGCTCGTGAGCTCACACACTCACGTGCTCACAAGCATGTGAGCACGTGCTCCCGTGCTCGTGTAGGGCAAAAAAACAAACAAAAAAAACTCATCTCCACATGGTGAATGATGTTGATTGGGGCGAAGCTCTGGTAGTGCTTGTCTGCGTAGACAGTGAGCCGCAGCATGCCGAGCCTTTCGTTTGTTTTCATCCATGGAAGAAAGAGAGTGTGTGGTATGGGAACCTGGTTATATACGCATTTGAGCATTTGACCGCAGCGTGACATGGATGAAAACGAACGAAAGGCTTGGCATGCTGTGGCTCAGCGTCTATGCAGACAAGCACCACCAGAGCTTCGCCCCAATCAACATCATTCACCACGTGGAGATGTGGTTGTTTTTTTATTCATGCATGCCCAAGGGGCATAAATCATGACAGACCCCACTGCTCTGATTAAAAGGCATTTAACAGTGATGCCTCATTAATACGGACACCTCCATACCCCCAAAAAGCGTTCATAAAGTGGGTTGTCTGTAACAGTGAAACAAAAATGTGTGTATTTACCCAATTCATCCCCAAAAATGTTGTCTCCATAGCAGGTATTCACATTAACGGGGCCCATATTGACGCGACACGACCGGATGTGCTTGATGAAGTGTACTTTTGTATGCCTTGCCTCCGCCATTGCAGAAGTATTATACATTATAGAATGGATAAGTAACTAACCAATACACAGAACACAAAATACAAACATAATGTTGGTATAGTGTTTACACTAGTAGTTGTTAAAATGTCTCAAGATGATGGAGGCACTACAGCTTAACAGGGAGTTCACAAATGGCAAATTTGTTTACAATTTGAGGTGTGCAGTGACATACCCATGGATCAGAACATAATGTGAATCATTTACACATTCTTGTGAGATTTCTGAGCATGGCCAGTGGACCGACTGCTCTATCGGTCAGATTGCTCAGCTGGACTTGTATCTCCCGTCATGATGGCACCCGTGACTCAAAAAGAAACGACGCTTGCCTTACTCACAGGAACATCACCTGCAGCGTGCCATCTCCGCACAGCAAGCGTTTGGTCACACAGGAGAGCTGGTCATCCCCACGCCCGAAGTGTACACCATCGGAGATGATGTATTTGACGCATTCTACCCCCCAAATTACAAGCTGTCCAGGCAACTCATTCACATGCAACGTGAGTAGCACATGCATTCGACATCATATAAAATGGCCAGTTTATGCACCTTTGCTGAAATTGCGTGTTCAGTTTTGTTGAACTGGACTGGCTTTGTTCATACATAAGCTTATGTTTACCCTGTCGCAGGTTGAGAAAAGCCTGCTCTCGCGAAGCCCTTCCATCTTTTCAGATTAGCAGAGTGAATGCTGAAGAGAAGGTGAGGAGTGACTTGGGCCTCCTCTCCGGCATTCGCTCTGCTGGGCGGCAAAGGGCAGAAGGGACTTGTTCTACGTTTGTTAACCTGCATCAGGCTGTAGTATTCACTCGATGCCACTTGCTAGGTGCATTGGCATCAAGCGTCGCGGCCGCCACTTCCGAAATCTCTCTCTCATTCTGCATGGTGCTGCGCCTGCCGTTTGCCCGTGTTGGACGTAAGCCAGGATTGCCAAAATTTTATAGGTTTCAAGGTGTCTTGTGACATTCAAGGTTCTGTTTCTACTTCTGAAATCTCTCTCTCTCGTTCTGCATGGTACTGTGCCTGCCGTTTGCCCGTGTTGGACGTAAGCCAGGATTGCCGAAATTTTATAGGTTTCAAGGTGTCTTGTGACATTCAAGGTTCTGTTTCTACTTTGGCGCTTTTGTAGTGCAATTGGATCATTTTCTGCTTGTTTTATTGTTAGCGTACACGGCCACTGGGGCCATTGATGCGTGTTGCTCTGCGTCATGTCCACGTTGATCGTCTCTCTGCACAATTGCACCGTGCAGCTTCCCGCGTTAGTTGGTGATCCATTGATGGAAGTGCTGCACCATTTGTGCCAAATTATGCCATGAACGAAAGTCGGCCACATCTTGCGCCAAGTGCCACTTTTGCTAAGAATAATGCCACACCTGCGCCAAGATGGGCAAAGAAAAAAAAAACAAGAAAATATTTAATTATTCGTTGACCCTAATATTTGGAGCAGTACGAGGAAAGGAAAACAGTACAAATATGTATTTCACTGCATCTCTACTCACCCTCTAGTTTGTTTCATCTTGGATAGTCGAAGGCTCAAACAGACATACAAGAAAAGTTACGGGACATCCACTTTAGCCAATGAAAGAACATGTAAAGGAAAATAGAGGAATGCCATGATGTCACACTTCGATACTGTTTTGGTTGGTCCTAGAGTCACTGCATGTTCCCAGAGTACCGAATTCCATCCAACCCGCTTACCGGAAGTCAATCCCCACAGATTCCAGTTCTGATTGGCGGTGCTCTTGCCCGTGGTGGAAGTTATCAGTTGGCCATTTTGGGGATGGGCCCTTGGCAACATAAAAACATATATAAAACGTTTCCGCGTTGCCATGGCTATGACGGGTACGTTATGGGTGGGAGCGCTGGGCATCAATGAGTGAGGACCAAACAGAAGGTGCATTAATTTTCTGTTCCTTTTTTTTTTATATATATATATATATATATATATATATATATATATATATATATATATATCAAGTAGCTGCTAATCTGGTTTGCCAAGGAAGATTGCTGGCATGTTCACTCGCTCCGGCTGCGCTAGTGTTGCGTTTCATTCTCTACTCCTCAGACACTAAGCCTAACACTTTGATGTGTTTCGAGGCGAGAGAGAGAGAGAGATGGGGACAGCGAGGAAGAAGTCACGTTCCTCTCGGAACGAAGGAAAGAACTTTTATCAAAACAAAGCAGCGTTGACACAGACAAGGAAAGTAAATTGAAGAGCTCACACGAAAACGAACGCTACACAGTACGCGCTTCGCTTCGACTGCATATTGGGGATGGGTTGGAGTGCGACTGCTGCGCCGTGACTCAGTTCCGAAACGAAGCTTGGAAGTTTTTGGCACTCTTGGAACATCCAGTGACTCGAGTTGGTCCTATTGGCTCGTAGTGTTGGGTGCGCTTTAACTTAGGTGAAACGAAGTATTGAAATCGCTCGCCAACCGCGCTAGTCGTTTAATGCACTGGTGGGTTGATTACTGGCGTCTAAATTTCCAGACAATGTCGGCGTTGTCGGGAGCGAAAAGTTGGGCTCGCATGACATATGAGAGCCCAACTACCCAGAAAAGAATTTGCGACTCGAACTTTGTTTTTTTTTCGCTCGAAAACCGCTGATCGAAAACTGGCCGGTTAGAGTCGTGCTCACTCTCTTTTTCGTGGTCTTGGGCCGTTTTCTAGACACGACTCCCAAATTTAATCAAAGTCGTGAGTCATTGAAGGCACACAGTCAATATTAAAATATAAAAAAAAATATGAAACCCATTTTTTGTGACTTCCAAAGAGCTGCCAATATGTTGATTGAAAAAAGGTTGCACATACAACCGGAAGAATATTGTGTGTTCACTGCATAATTCTCAACATGGCGTCGTTTTGCGTATTGTGGGACTCGCGGATGGCAGTGGACGGCGGGCGTGGGACCTCTACTTCAGAACTGTCGTTCGCGGTACCAGCGAATTTTGTCTTCCTTCTAAAGAGAAATTTTGGACCTGTCAAAAGAATTGGTATTCATTCCGTACGACACGCCCAACCACCAAGCCGAATGCACGAAGACGTTGCCGAGCCGTCGCTCCTTCTTGTGGCTGAAGACATCGCTTGCACAAGCATCAAGCACGAAGTGCGTACTTCGAGTTGAATATGCACGAGTATGATTTCTTTACTAGGTGCGAATGTGGCCAATGCATGGTGCTCCCCGACTTCGAGCCGGGAGTGCATGTATTGAAGGGAAATCGGCAGCAAACTTCCGACATACAGTCGACCGGCTGCATTATTACGAACGAGAGAGAGAGAGTTCTCTCAGTAGCTCAGTGGAAAGACGTCTGCCTCACAGCAGGCACAAGTTCAATCCCTAACGTGGGCGTACCTTTTTTTTTTTTTTGTGTCATACATTTTGCTATGTTTTACGTTTCTTTTTTTTTTTTTTTTACAATTATCACTGAAAAAAAACAAAAGTTGTGGATGAAATGTCGCTGAAATAAGTGGTATGGGATTCCTTTTTTGGCACCTGCGAACTCAATGTGGTCACTTTCCACAAAATGCAAGGAGCATGTAAATTGGGTAGCGTCTGCTTTCCGAGGTGCCCGTAATAGTCCTAAGGGAATTGCAGTTGATCTTTCGGAAACTTGTGCAGACTCTGCTGCACAATGCTGCTTTCAGATGCAGGACATGTGAAGCAGCTCTTCAAGCAACATCTTGGGGGTATTCTTTTCGGAGCCGATCATGGGAATTCAACACGGGCATTACTCACTACTAATTTCCAACACTTCACTGTACAAAACAACTCATCTTGAAGTACAGAACCATGAGCGGATCAAACATAACTCGAAAGGAATAGCGCGGCAAACAATTCCCACAACACAATTCGTCTGCTGCGCGTGGAAAAAAACAGAAAAGCGCACAGTTGGTTGTAGCCACGTGACTTTTGACAGTCTCTCATCCTCTATATTTCTCTGACCTCCATGCAAAAGTTTCGGTTTCAAGCAGTTGCGTTTTTTGGCTTTATTAAAAATATACGTGACTCTGTAGCAGTATATTAATTAGGTAGTCTTCCGACACCATTATGAATCGCCTGGCAAAAAATTAAAAACAAACTTTTGGTGGGTGTTAGTGTCCCTTTAAAGCGCAAGTGTAGGTTTTCCTAATCTTTGTGGGTGCTTGTTTTTGCTGTTTATAATGTTAAGGTCTTGAGTTTGGTAGTCTCATCGAATTTGAGAGGCACTTTTTTTTATAGGTAGATGTGTTAGCCGATATGCCGGTTTTTGCTGGCTGATTTCAGATAAGATCGACCAAAGGGTGACTGGTTGACATTTTTAAATCAACTGATATTTTTATATGCCATTGTCTGGTGTCTGGTATAAACGAATCCACACTTTGTTTTGACCAGAAAAAACATTTGGGTACAGGAAAAGTCGTAAGGTATAGAGGTGGACTAAAGCGTTAACTAAAACAGTAAAATTAGGAGAATTCTAATACTTTTTAGAAAGAATGTATGTGTACTGCTTGCTTGTAATATATAGCAATAATATTTATTTACATTATATTTCTTTTTACTTACAATTTACATTAAATTGCAAAACATGCCTGCTTGAACGACAAATGGCAAAATTCGGGGGCCTGTATTTCATGAAATAATTTATTCACCACCATATACTTTTCAGACGCTATTTTACTTACATATGGCTATTATTTAATATATATATATATATATATATTAGATATCTTAGTGATACGGTTGTCGTCATATATTTTGGCAAACATGGAAAAAAAATCAAGCAAAACATTCCGATGCAAATTAAAAAAAAAAAAAAAAAACGCCACCTTCGATTTTTTTTAAATTTGGGTACCCTGTCATACTCTATTTTGGCATTCATTTCTATGTAAGACATGTTGCATTATATGATTGAAAAAGAATACATAACTCCCAAAAGTAGGGTCTTTTTTCAAAGCCTACACTTAGCAGTGCCCTATACGAGAAGTTATTCCGAGTTCCAGTTTCATGAAACTAACACCCATCTTTTATATATTTTTATTCAGATGAGGCCATTGATAACTGTAGCAATCGTTCACGCAGTAAAAGTGAGGAGAAACCACTGCATACATAGAGGTATCATAATATGGACTAGTGATCTGACAAAAAGATCATGCAGCCTTTGGCCACGGGGAACTTTGTTTACTTTACTGTCCTGGGCCACTATATGCTCCTCTCTCTTCCCCTGTATCTCCATCTCTCTCTCTCTCATATAAATCCCTGACTTATATCTAGAATAAAAACATATTCAAGCATTTTCTTTCCGCAAGATAGTGCTCTGTGACTAGCAGGGTGGTAACGTACCTAGGTACAAGTAACTGAAAATCAATATCTAGGTACTTTTGTTGTACCTGAGGTACAAACCTAGGTACTTTCATTTCTCAGTATCTGTATCTGTATTCTAGGTACATTTTCCAGGAACTTGTAACTAAGTGAAGTTACTTCTTATAGGTACTTTTCGATTCACTTCGTCAAAATGGTAGAAACTATAAATCTTGAAGTATTAACACATCCATGTGCCGTAATAAACGTTGTGTTGGGTACGACCTGGGAGGCAGGCATGTATCCAATGGGGTCCCGTGGGGCCTGCACCCCCCCTCCCCCCAAATCTTCCATTTTCCTGGGGTCTCCTCTGGCTGTGCCGCTGGTTTGCAGGGAGTGAGCTCCTCAGCCTCGGACTTGTCACTTGTCCATTCAACATTTGTTTCACTTGGCAATTAATTATGGGCCATCAGTTTGAGTTTAATTTCGATTATTTATGTATACGTTATGAAGACGTTCTGGAGCTCCGAACGAGTGTTTTGTGCAGATTACTTTTGCAGGCACAAAAAGAGTATACCAAAGCAGAGGAATTTTCAAAGTGTTGGCGAGCTGAACGTAAACTCTTTCGAAGCAAATTCTTCCACCAAGTGTTGGCAAACTGGACCTAACTCTTTTGAAGCAAATTCTTCCACCTGACTTTTCCACCAAAGTGAGTGCGACGGACTACTTCTGCTACAATTGCTTCATCCACATCACTAAGGAGATCTTGATGCAGAGCTCAGAGCCATGCTCTGACATGTTTGTGCCAGCTGAAGAAAGAGAAGATCTAAACCGCAGCATACTACCTATGGATGTGTTGCCGCTATGACAACTAAGCGTCGTAAGAAGTCGGAATAGGCCTGCCTATGTCAAAAGAAAGCAGACAGGACTGGAGCAGGTTGCTGTCAAGTAAGTATGTTCAAGGCTACGTATTGCATACGACAGAGACGCACCATCGGTGTCACCGGAACCAACGTGCTCCACATGCACTGAGTGGGTGGACAACTTTCGGGTATGCCTTTGAAACCACCACCTCTCTCTGGGAACATTGTCAACTGCTTACTCGCCTGCTGTCAACACTGACGAAGAATGAGGTTCAGAATATGATTCCACAGGCATCGATGTACCTCTTGAGTGAATCCCGGAAACTCAAGGAAAAGCATGGCGTGTGGTATCAGCTGGGTCCTTAAACGAGGTGCAAGGCGAGCCCTGAGAACGTGTCTGCTGCCCTAGAGTACTTCATGAAAGATACAATGTTCGTGGCAAAGTCCCAGCCAGAAGGACGTCATCTCTGTCATGCTCAACTGGGAGAAAACGTTTGAGCGGCTTCATAGCACGCTCAATCCCAGAGGCCTTTCGTGTATACAAAGACAAGCATCCTGATTCCGGCGTTGGGCTAACGAAATTTTATTCCTCATGCTTTAGGTGGGTCAGATGTATTTCACACCAGAAAGTATGTTTTGTGTGTGCTGTGCCAATTATTACCTTTGTATTGCTGCTCTAGAGAACGTTGCAGGCTCAACATTCAACACTGGTGAAATGAACTCAGCATTTCTGTGCAACCCACTAACAAGTCTGTGTTTTCAAGGAGACTGTGATCACTGCCCAAAAGGCCAGTCTCTTACACTTCAGGAACTTTATATCCCAGAGGATGAAGAGATTGTTCTTGCAGCATGGGAGCCCAGTAACCTTGTGAAAAAAAACATTGGATCCTGAGACTTTTCTAAAAGTCGTTCAGTGAACGGTTGGAAGTTGGATATTTCACAACCATATCCGACAAACGCAAGGTAAAGCGATCTACGATGAAAAGCAGTCCTGGCCAAATTCAAGCAAACCACTGAAAAAAAAGAAACAAAAAAAGAAGAAAAGTTTAGATATTTACATGTGTAGTGACGACAAGAAAATCTACAAACAGCTTTGCCATCATCAGTGAGGACCTATATCACGCCGCCGCTCACGCTTGCTTGGCTCTAGAAAAAGTGAAAAAGTGGGTTGACGACAATGTTGCAGTATACTCGTACGTGACATATGTAAGTGACGGGGCTGCCAGACATTTTAAAAGTCGCTATCAGCTTTACCAGTTTGCACAGAACGATTGCCCACAAGCCCAGTGGTTATTCTCTGCATCTGGACATGGGATAAATGCATGTGACGGAGTTGGTGGACTCGTTAAAAACCAGGTCACGCTGAACAATCTGAAGGAATGTTCAAGAAATGCAATTCAGACGGCCAGGACAATGGTGAGCATTCTATCTGAGAAACTGAAAGGCGTGCATCTTGTGTGTCTGGACGAAAATAAGGTTGTTCGGTATTGTGAACAAAAAAAAGGAGAGTGGCTGACGGTGCGCGCTTTGATTTGTGACGTATACGTAGCACGGACAGTCAGATCGTTTTGGAAGAAACTTTATTAAATGGATACAACAAGGAAAGCCTTAGCGCAAAGTGCCAAATTCGATTCCCCAAGTACTGCTCATTTTGAATGCAGGGACATCTTATTTATCACACTTTTCTTAGTAAGGTATTTAACCTACTGCTTTAGCTGGTCATTGCCTAAAATCTTTATCCGTTCACCATGCGAGAGACACAAAATGTTATCCTCGCGCAGGATAAAATATCTTGGCTTGCCAGGATCCATTCGTACACCGAAAGTACCAGAGTTGCTCCAGGCAGGTGCAGTGGCACTCCTCACCTGAAATTGTTCGTACTTAGAAACATATAGCCAACCTAAACAATTTTTTTCTTCTATCTATATTTTTCTGTGTGGAAGTAAAGTTATTTCTTTCATTCTATATATAAAATATACTGGAAAGTAAAACTTCACACTGCATCATCTCTTCTCGAACTACTAGTCTTTAATATGGTACCTCTATGTACTCTGTATGTAAAATGCTGTATATAGCTTCTCCTCACTTCTAGTGTGTGACCGATTGCTCTAGCATAGCCTCCTATATATTGACAAAGCCTGGCAAATCGCCACGAGAAGCGGCCGCCAAAATGGAAAAGGTAGAGTGGCAGACAACGGATGAGGGGAGACGGGAGCCGGGTGACTGGTGCCCCGCTGCAGCGAGACGCCAAAACATACTTCTCCCAAGTGAACAAGAGTGTTTCGGGTCTTCGCCGCTGCAAAAGCTGTGCGCTGACATCCAGGTTCCCCGAGAATGGCTCTTTGATGCTCCTGTGCTACCAGATTCTCGCTCTCCAGATCTGCGACCGGACACTCTATGGCTCTGTCGTTGAACTGCCAGGCTTTGTGAGTATAGAGAAGGGTATGGCTCTAGTTATCAATGACCTTGTCAGCGGTGTTCTATAAACACCGGAGGAAAAATGCAGGCGTCCGAACCAGAGCTTTGGCTAGAGTCAACTTCCTTTTAGGGGCGAAGCTCCTTAGGGTCTAGCCTTGTCCATCCGGCATCCGTGCTCACATCGATGTTGCTGATGCTCCTGCTCGTGATCGTGCTCGTGAGCTCACATGCTCGTGTAGGGCAAAAAAAAAAGAAAAATGTTTGTGCAGTCGACAGGATTTGGGCCTGTGCGGGGAGACCCCAATGGATTTCTAGTCCATCGCCTTAACCACTCGGCCACGACTGCGGGCTGAGCTTAGTGCCATAGACAAGCTCGGCTGAGGTGCAAGTGATGTCTGCTTTTAAAGGGAAGATGGGGCACTTCTACATTTGAGAAATAACGCTTGAATTGCGTTCATTTGGCCTTTAGATTGACAGATATCAAAATTGTATTTCAATGCGACGCGCCGTAGAGCCATACGAGCAATTTCAAAATAGCACTGAAGCCCCGCCTCCCTAGCCTTGGGCAGCCAAAAGAGCCGTCGATGACGTCACGGGCAGCGACTGTCTTTCACGTTTTTCTCGCGTTTACCAATACTTACGCAGCAAATGGTTTGGGTATTCGGGTTCACGGGGTAAAAATACACTAGAATTCACTTCTAACTCATTTTTTCCAAGAAGCTCCGTAGCTTCCCTTTAAAGTAGAACGGATTCCAAGGAGGACGAGAGGAAGGTGGCTAACCCAATGAGCGCGATCTTCTTTCGTCATCAGTGCTGCCTTGAGTTGGTGATGCAGCCGTTCAATTATTCCATTGGATGAAGGGTGCTATGCAGTGGTGTGTACGTGGCGTACACCCAGGGCCGTGAAAAATTTACGTTGAAACTGTCGGCCACGGTCGGTCGTGACTGTAGACGAACAGCCAAACCGCGCGATCCACGTAGATAGGAAGGTGTGGGCGACTGTCTCCACTGTTATGTCAGTGAATGGAACAGCTTTCCGGCCATCGCATGAACCTGTCTACACATGAAAGAACATATCGGAAACCGCTTGACGATGGTAAAGGTCCCACAATATCAATGTGGACGTGATCAAATCTGGCATCTGGAGGTCAAAATGCATGCAACGGTGTCGTGTGTCGAAGTACTTTGGAACGCTGACATTTGCTGCATGTTTTGGTCCATCGATGGATGTCAGCGTTAATCCGGGGCCAGATGTATCATGCCGTAACGAGGCGTTGCATTGCACGAATGCCCGAAGGACTAAGATCATGAATGGAGTGGAAGATAGCTTGTCGAAACCGTTGGGGTATGTATGGCCTAGGTGTACCGGTTGACACGTCGCAGACAAGCTCGCAGTTGGCGAGTGGCAGTGTGACGAGTTGAAGCTGCAGAGATGTAGAGGACGCTTGTAGCTTTTGCTGCTCCGAGTCTTCCTATTGTGCGGAGGCCAGTTCCGAAAAACTGACAACAGGAGGTGCTGAAACACCATCAATGCGTGAGAGTGCGTCTGCTGGCATGTTGTCCGTTCCGGCGACATGGCGTAGATCAGTGGTATATTCGGAAATGTACGAGAGGTGTCGAATTTCTCTGGTGGAGTAGGAATTGTGATTTCCTGCGAATGCGTAAATCAGGGGCTTACGGTCAGTTAGCACGTGGAAAACTCTGCCTTCCAAAAAGTACCGGAAGTGCCAAACGGTCGCTTAAATTGCAAAGAGCTCGCTTCCAAACGTGCTGTAGCGTGTTTCCACGGGTTTGAGCTTCTGTGAGAAAAATCCAAGCGAATTCCACCCATTTTTGCCGTACTGCTGCAAGACAGCGCCGACAGCAACATCGGACGCGTGCACAAGTAGTGTGGCATCAGCAAGGGTTTGCTCACAGCTCGGAGCAAGTCTGTGAGAGGCTGAATGATTTGTGCACAATGTGGGATGAAACGCCGAGGAAAATTAATGAGGGCCAGAAATTCCTGCAGCTTACTAAAGATTTGGGTTGTGGGAAGTCTCGTATGGCTTCCACCTTAGATTGAAGAGGTTCGACGTCATCGGGGAGCGATGCGGTGCCCTAAAAATTCCAGTGCTGTAATACCAAAGGTACACTTCGCCACATTGATTGCAAGCCCGTAATCGCGAAGGCGTTCGAAGAGCAGGCGCAGATGTGTTCTGTGCTCCTTGTGGGATGTGCTCGCGATCAGCAAGTCATCCACGTAAGCAACTACAAAAGGCAGTCTATGAAGAACTTCGTGGATAAATCTTAAAGGTTTGCGTGGCGTTTCTCAATCCAAAAGGCATACGAACATACTCGAAGAGGCCAAATGCTGTTGTGATGGCTGTCTTCGGAATATCTGCAGGCTCGATTGGGATGTGGTGAAACGCCTTCGCTATGTTGATTTTGCGAAATATAGAGGTTCCTGTCAGGTGTTCGGCGAAGTTGTGTATGTGAGTTAGTGGGTAGTGATCAGGTTGTGTATGGGTGTTTAGCGCCCTGTAATCACCACACAGGCTCCAGTCCCCTGGGTCTTACTTAAGAACCATGTGGAGTGGTGATGCCCAAGAGCTGTTGGATGGTCGAGTTATGCCTAGTTCTAGCATATGCTCGAACTCTCGCCGTGCTACTTGCAGGCTTTCGCCAGACGGACGACAAAGGTGAGCAAAAACGGGAGGGCTGGAGGTGACGATGGTGGTGTGTCACTGTATGCGGTGGCGGCTGTGCCATGTTGGACGACTTCGTGATTTCAGGAAATTCTTTAAGAATATCTGAGAATCTCGAAGGAGGCAGGATGTTCCGGATGCAAAGGGGAGGTAGAGTTGTGGACACGCCATTAACAGCGAGATGAGTGTTCCTGTCAATAAGGCGTTCATGATGCATGCTGACATCCACATCGAAGTGTGAAAGAAAATCTGAGCCTAAGATGGGGTAGGTCACGTCGGCAATGATGAAAATCCATCGAAAGGTCTTACGAAGCCCTAAGTCCAGGGTCAGAGATTGTCTGCCATATGTTGGAATGTTTGATCCATTTGCCGCGACGAGATGCGAACCGGGCAATGGACGTCGCCTCTCTGCATGTGTAAATGGAATTGCACACATTTGAGCTCCTGTGCCGACCAGGAAATGGCGGCCCGTTATTCGGTCAGTGACGAAAAACAGACGGCTTGTTGTTGGGTCGACGTCACTTGCCGCCTCTAGTGATGGGCCTGAGCGTTTGCCTGCCATTCGCATGGCTGTTGGCACTTACGTGCGTCGCTACCGAATTTCTGGTGGTACCAGCAGAGAACATCTGTCCGTCGTTGTGAAGGACTGCGACATCGAAAGGATCTACTTCTCCGACGACGTCGCGAGTCATATCTCTCTGTGCTGAGTGCTGCGACGGCTGTTGTGAGGGCGTCGATGCGGGCTTGAAGGGCTTGCATGTCGGAACACTGATGAGAGTTATCCGTGACGCTTGACAGTGCAGGCGCAGCATACTTCGCGACGTAGTCAGCCATCTCGGCAAGGCGATCTAGTGGAAGATCGGTGGCTGGTGCAAGCGTCATGCGAATGCCTTGTGGCAAGCGCTGGAGAAACAATTCCCGTAAAATCAGATTGTTCGCGTTCGAAGCTTGCTCACCTAACAACTGGCGCATGCCGTGAAGTAGCTGAGAGGGTCGACAGTTGCCGAGCTCCTCTGTGTTCAGGAGCCGCTGTAGCCTTGAAGCCTCTGACTTCGTCTTCCTAGCGAGGATTGTCCGCTTGATGTAGTTGTAGGCGTCGTCAAGAGGGGGAGACGCCAGTACGTCGTCCAGCTCATCAGCCACCTCTGGGGGAAGAGTGGAAACCACATGGTAGTAGCGGGTGGTCTGGCTTGTGATGCACCGCAGGTGGAACTGTGCTTCCACTTGGGAAAATCAGGCCCGAGGGTTTTTCGCCCAGAAGGCTGGAAAGCGGAGGTGGGCGGTGGAGAAAGCTCTGTCACCGTTGGAAGAGGTGCCAGCAGCACTCTGCTTCATCTTTGTCGACGTCCGGAGTCACCAGTTTGTCGGCGGTGTTCTATAAACGCCGGAGGAAAAATGCAGGCGTCCGAACCAGAGCTTTGGTTAGAGTCAACTTCATTTACTTTATTTCCCTGGCTCCCAAGCCACGAGCGCTGGCAGAGGCTGGCGCTCGTGATAGCCAGCATTGCGAGCCTAGTGCATCTGTCTGTGTCACCATAACCTCATCTGAATAAAAATATATAAAAGATCTGTGTTAGTTTCATGAAAGTGGAACTCAGAATCACTTCTCGTATAGAGCAGTGCTAGGTGTAGACTTTGAAAAAGGACCCTGCTTTGGGGAGTTGCGTATTCTTTCTCAATCATATAATGCAACATGTTTTTAATAGAAATGAACGCCGAAATAGAGTATGACAGTATACCCAAATTTAATGTGGTGTTTCTTTTTTAGTTTGCATCGAAATTTTTCGTTGTTTGAATTTTTACCTATGTTTCCCTAAATATATCACGACTACCGTATCACTGAGATATCTAATATATATGTTAAGTAATAGCCATATATAAGTAGAATACTGTTTGAAAAGTATATGATGGTGATTAAATTATTTAATGAAATACAGGCCTCCGAATTTTGCTTTTTGTCGTTCAACCAGGCATGTTTTGCAATTTTTAAAAAAAGAAATATAATGTAAATAAATATTATTACTATACATGACAAGCAATCTTTCCCCATGCTTTGTTTCTAAAAAGTATTAGAATTTTCCAAATTTTATCGTTTTAGTTATTCACTTCAAAACGTGCCCCCTCCATCAGTGCACATTAATGCAACTGTCCACCCCTTCATGCTTACTTTTCCTGTCCCCTAATTTTTTTTTCTGGTCAAAACTAAGTGTGGGTTTGTTTATATCAGACACCAGACAATGGCATACAAAAACATTAGTTGATTTAAAAATGTTGACCAGCCACCCTTTGGTTGATCTTATCTGTAATCACCCAGAAATTATATTCACAAACCAAATAAACTATTAGGTGTAGAAGTAGGGGGGGGGGGCGGGGGGGGGGGGGGGGGGGGGGGGGAAAGAGAGAGAAAAGCTTTATCCCAACCGAAGCGTAGTGCTATGACTCATTTTTAATGCATTTTTAGTGCCTATTGTAAATGGAAGCTATTCTGACCAGAGCCTTATTTCTATCTCTATAAAGAAAGCTCTGTTTTCCTTTTGCGCTCTATCTATTCCTATTACATTAGGTAATAATTAATAAGTTCCAGTATCAAAGAGGAACCCTCAGTCATTATCAAAGATGAGTTCATTTAGTGATGCAATCGCTTTTTCATTTTCAAGCGATGTGCTAACAGCTAATGGCATCTGCTTCAAAAGCATCAGTGGGTGCTCCAAAGGAATATTTTGCCCTCCCCAGAAGCTGTTACAAAAAGGTCAAATGCCACTTCTATGACCTAGATAATGATTAATGTGGCTAAGTGATTTCCTGGTGCAAAAAAGATTGTTATTTGTACAAGGTGCTGCAGCATTGACCTCATCGCCTTGTGAGGCAGTGAGATGGTGCGTAAGGGCAGACTGTTTCTGCTTGTAGAGTTACCAATATTAAGAATTACCTCATTTATGTAACAAGCCTTCTGACAAGGCACGGAGTGATCCCCGTGGAATGAGCAGCACACTTGATGATAACCGTGCGCCGGTTTCGGTGGAACAACCACTAGGCCCTTCTCTTGGAAGTTAATGTCGCTGTGTTCTCACACTGGCAAGTGTTCACTTTTGAGATGAGGAAAAAGGCCACCTTCGTGAAGTTTTCATTGGTAGGCTTTTTTTGCGAGCGGTTAGAACACCGCCAACAACGCAGTTCACCATCCCTCAAATGAATATGCGGTGCTAATAACTCCTGCAGTGGCAGCAAAAAAAAAAAAGCCGCAATAGGTTTTTCTTTTTTTCTTTTTTATGATCAACGAAACGTTTTTAGCTGTAGCAATTGCTTTAATACACAGCCGACCACGGTGTCGAGCCATCAGGCTTCACCAGCCAAATAAGAAAAACTGAAAACGCAACCTTTAAGATGGTGGCTTGACGGTGGCACTTTCTGGCAAAATTGAACCTGCAGGCTTGGTGAATACCACGTATACAAGGGTTGCGAATAGTATTTTTTTTTTTTTAATTAATTATGTGTCAGCTGACAAGTAGAAAGGTGAGCTGCCACTCTCGGTTAGCCAGCAGCTGTCTCTTCGTTTACAGGTCAACTCTGGCAATGGTGTAAATGAAGGTGATTTCTTTGTTGACTTAATGGAGCATCTGCAGGCACCTTAGTAGCACCAGTATGTGCAATTTGTTTAGTCTGATTCAGGCCTTTGTTTTATTTTGTCTCTGCAGCCTTTGCGATGGATCAGGACATCCCCGACTACGATATGGACTCCGAGGACGAAAAGTGGCTCAACCAGCAAGCGAAGAAGATGGAAATTCACCACAATCAGTTTGAAGAGATGATGGACCGGTTAGAAAAGGGCAGCGGCCAACAGGTCAGTGTGCAGCCTTTGTTCCAGCCCAGGTTGGACGCCTTGTTTGTGAACTTTGTCACCAAGTGGCTGGTTGTTACACTGCATGAGACAGTCGGCCGATAACATTTAGCGTGAACGCTGCATCGGCGGTTTTTCACATTTTATTAAGACCGTCAATGCTGCCACAACCCCCCCCCCCCCCCCCCCAAAAAAAAAAGAAGCATTCTACAGATCAAGTTTATTTTGAAAAATGCCATACATCCACCAACATCTAAAGAGTATTCTCAGAAAGTTTCATTTGTTTGCACTCCATAGTTATTATTTTATAAATTATGTTTAGTCCAGTGATATAAAAAAGGAGGTAGAAGTTCCTAGCACTTTGAACTTGTTTTTCTCCCTTCCACTTTTTAACTTAAATTTCACTTTAGGAAAACTATTGTTTGGTAATGGGACAAAAGTGAAGGCTCACTGATTATTTTTCCTAACTGCAATTTAATGGGCAATGCAACTGTGGCTTTGTTTTTTTACTTTGTGGATGTCTTTTATAAAAAATGTTAAAATATTGTTGACATAAAAGGCAGAAAATAAATTTGATTTTTCAGTTCAATGTGATCATAAAATAAATTACTTTTTTTTTTCACAGTTGCACTTTCAGGCATTCTGCTTCATATCTAAAGAAAAAAAAATCTTGGGTATTTCATTAGTTTTCCAACGATGGTTTTCTTAATCAATGTCAGTGTGTTCCTGATAAAAACGACTAATTTATTTCACAATTCATGTACACTGATAAAACTTTGCACTGCTTTCTGTCTCATAACTGCCAGTGTATACTGTCAATTTCATTCATATTAAGCCAAAGGTTCAAAAGTTGACTCTTTTGGGTAGTGTCCTCCCTTGAAAGGCAAGTCCACTTCATTTTGTTTTTGAAAAAAAACAACAATGCAGTCTTCATTATCGCCTAGAAAGACCACGTAAAATATTACGACCTTGTTCTGTCTAAATGTTTAACGATCTGGCAAACTTAGCAACTCGTCAAGTTGCCGAAATCGGCTCACTGAATTAGGCGAATGGAGGTGCAACCAACAGCGAAGTCATGGCTATGGCATTGGAGTAGCCAACATTGAGATAAACATCTTCACCCTTTTTGCTTGTTTTTACTCCTCCGGACAACCGCAACTGGTATCGTCAGCAATGTTTCCTCTCGGTGCTCAGCAGTGTCCACGTGATTGGCATAACGCACCTACGCAGCGCGCTTCTTGAGAGCCATCTGGCCATCTCGCCGTTGTCCCGCAGTTACTGCCGTCTCCTGCGTCACAACTGCGTCGTCGTCTCACCGTTCGTGATTATTGTCTCGGAGTTTCGTTCACACTACGGACACTACTTGCACAGACTTATGCTTATACTCATAAACACCAAAATGTGATGAAGAGTGCGGTGCAGACGACACTTGCGCCTGGTACACACCACCCCAATCCTGCCCGTCCTTACGTAGAAAATCGCGTAACATCTCATACCCCGTGATAGCCATGTTCATGGCGGCCCGAGGCCAATGTTGCCGGTTCAAGTCCAAGTTCCGGTTTCTATTTCTGCCCGTGTTTAAAATTAGACTTAACAATATAGGTCCCATTTTTCGCGAAGCCAATGACGTAGTGTCTTTTACTAGTGCTTTTTAATGCGAAATCACGCATTATCTCAAAATCTTTGGAATTGAGCGGAGGCGGAGCTGCCCTTTAGTGGTTTTTTTGTAAGAGTTCAGTGGTTTTTAGTGTTGTTCTTTTGGAAGAAATTGCTCTTTTGCAGATGGTTGTTTTTTTTTGGCAGTTTTAGCTCACATGGGAACTTTCTCCGGGAGGTTATATGTTCTATAGTTTCTACTTAGGAATCATAATAAATAGCTTAAGGTCAGGGGTAAGCTAGAGTCCTGTAGGGTTATCATCTTTACTTACTCCGAGCAAAATTGTGGTCAGTGATAGTCAGTGATAGTAATATTTGTCATGCTACAGAGATATTGCGGAGACAAACATTGGAACGATTTGTGCATGGATGAATGAATGCATGTTCCAAATCTGCCAGATGAAATGGGCCCAGTGAGTTATGTGCAGATATAAGACAAAAAGCGAATGTAGGCTCCCAAATTTCTTTAAGACTGGTTATCAAAAGTTGTGAGCAACGTTGGATGAGTCAGGTACCGCCACTGCAAAGCAGGGCTTTCTGCAAAGCGTGCGAATTTGGTTGCTGCACGTTTGAGCTGCCACCACACGTCACAGAAAAAGGGGGAACGATGGAAGTGCATGTCGGTGGATAAGGCTAAAGGGGATATTTACGCTTGGAGTATTGGCGCTGCATTCCCCGATCTTGTGGGTGCCGCCATTTCGGTCTTTAGTTTAGAGCGGGCGAAATCAATCGACCACGGTTACAATTCTAAAATGCGACTTCGTGAACTTCAGACACGCTGCCTAGAAGCTCGGGCGATTTCGTTTTCCTCTGTTGCGGACTGCTCTAACGTTCCTGGAGGACAGAAAGGCGTTTTCTACGATTTCAGACAAAGCTTCAGATATCTGGCAACGGCAGTTTTAAGCACTGAGGGAAGTGCTGCACCATTTGCTCCAAAATGTAATTTTTGCTAAGAATTACGCCACACCTGTGCTGAAGTCGATGTCTATCTCAAGAACTAAGATTCTCGAGAAAACTTAGTAAAGCAGTAGGATTGCTGGTTGCGGGTACTGTGATAAAACAGAACCAGCGTCTTGTACTCCTGATAAGATCACTCGATTATTGTATCTGCCATATGCTTTCGTTCCGTGGCTGCAAAGCGCCGTGGCACTTGCGCCACTTGCGTCAACTTTCACCTTTCACCAGCATGCATGCGTCGAGCTTCACCGCTTTGCACCGGAGTGCTAGGTGCAGAGACTGATCTGGGGGAGCGCCTGGCTTAGTGCGATAGGCATGCAAATTATGCTCAGGATTATTACGGGTCGCCCTTCTTTGTTCTAAACGTAAGTTGACCTCTAAATATATAAAAAAAAAAATTGAGCATTAAAAGAGAGAGAGAGAAATAAAACGAAACACGACTCTACATATATTTGAATAAATATGGTAGTTATGGTGCAGTTCTTGATCGAAAGAGCAGCGAACTGTGACGTAACTCTGGTTCCTATGCTGCTAAAGAGCAGTGTCACCTTTAAAGATTGAGTGTAGGCTTTTATAGTTTCGGGTGGTTGTTTTTGCAGTTTATGATATTAGAGTCTCGAACTTGATAGGTTCATTAAACCTACGGGACGCATTTTTATTGGTGGGCGCGTTAGCAGATATGCTGGTTTTTGCTGGCATTTTACAAAATGTATATTTACGGACTAAACAAACTACTGAGTGTAAAATGGAGAGGGGATAGAGTATTTATCCCAGTGAAATGTTGCACTATGATACACTTTTCAACCATCTTTTAATACCCATTGTAAATGAAACCTGCTCTGACTACAGCTCTATTAAAGAAAACTGTTCCTTTTACGCCTTATCGATTGTTATCACAAGCGGAAATAAGTCATATGCTGAGTATCAAAGAAGACCCCTCGATCACTATCATAAATGAACTCATTTAGACATGCAATCACATTTTCATTCTCAAGTGATGTGCTAACAGATGTCGGCATCTGCTCCAAAAGCGTCAGTGGCTGCTCCAAACCAATATTTTGCCTGCTACGGAATCTGTTACAAAAGGTCAAATGCCTAGTGATGCAAAGCTATCGATAAATTAACTATCGATGCTATCAATAGTTTTTCCAAAACTATCGATAGTGTCGCAGAACTATCGTTAGTTTTTCTACACTCGACTATGGATAGTACAGTAAAACCTCGTTATAACGAAGCTGAAGGAGCGGTCATAATTATTTCGTTATAACCATTAGTTTGTTATAGCCACTGTCCATTTCTTCCCACTTTTAGCAAACAAGGGGAATTATGATTGCTTTTTTATATCCATTAGTTTGTTATATCCCATTTTGTTATAACGAGTTTGTTATAACTCGTTATAACAAACTCGTTATAGTTATTATAACTGTACTATCGATAGTCGGCTATTGATAGTACTATTGATAGTTCTTTTACTATCAATAGTCAGATTCCGGCGACTATCAATACTGTCCAATGTACAATCGATAGTTTTGCACTACTGGAGCGAACACAGTTCCTGAACTGCCGCTCGCCTCCCTTCCTCCTCTCTTCGCCCAAACTCCCATCTTCGTCAGCACTGAAAGCTGAATCAAAGTTGGGATGGTAAGTGCTTGGCCTAGTTGGTGTCCCATTTGAAAAAAAAAAAAAAAAAGCGAGAAAAAGAGAAGAGAGAGGGACGTAAACTACTAGTATCGCAAAACTATCGATAGTAAACTGTCAATGGTGCTATCGATAGGTTTACAATAGTCGACTATCGATAGTTTTCTGATAGTCGATTAGCGATAATTTTCCGATAGTCGACTATCGATCGTACTATCCATAGATTTTTGATAGTCAACTATCGATAGTACAATCGAAAGTTTTTCGGTAGTCGACTATCGATATAATCGATAGTACTATCAATAGTCTTGCATCACTGCAAATGCTGCTTCCATGACTGTTTAAGCATCAAGGCTAGGTGGCGCAAGCTACTGCTCATTATAAGGGGTACAGCCGTTGGCATCTATCCGTCCATCCATCTGATGGCCGAAGCATTGTAACTCTGAAGCTTAGCTTATTTAGCAGCTCTAGGTGTGGCAACACGTCCGGTAACATCAAGCTGTAGCAGTGAACATTCTGTGAGTAAACGAGGTCCGAGTCAAAACGGAGAGCTTCCATCTGAGAGTTATTTTATTTATTATACTGTTTGTAGACTAATTATAGTGCTAAATTGGATTAAAAAGTCATCCTTGCCTCGTGTCGCAAAATTTAGTGGTTTTTCGGGACGGCTGTTGCAGGATTTTTATTTTCGAGTTGGCAACGCTGCGGGGTATTGACATGCCCCAAATTTGAGCTCACCACATAAGTCACCTTCACCGCACTATTTGATGTCGGCAGTTTAATTCGAAGAGACGAACAGGAAAAGAAACTGGCAAAAACTTGTTCATGCTGGCTGTATGGTGCTGTGTACGCAAATATCAGGGAATAGGGTCATTTTATTTAAACGTGGAAAACTGAGCTGACCTGGATGCGAAAAATAAGGACATAATTGAAGAGGAGAATGGGCATGGTTACACATAATGCCAAGACGAAGGTAAATGAAAGAGGAACATAGTCGTCTCCGAGTGCATCCGCAACGTCAATCCCGTGGTTTGTTTTCTTTTGTTTTTTTAGTTTGTCGTGCAGTCACGTCTTGTAGCCAAAGGCTTGCTGCCATTGTAAAATATCCCAAGATTTTTTTTTTCTTCCCGAGTTTTGTATAGAGGTTTTTGTTAGTTTAAGTGCTTCGTTAAAAACAGAATTTAAGCTCTTGCTGTGTGCTCTGCCTCGAGCCTTCATCATCGACGATGATGGAGGAAAATTTAAAATGATAGGAATGCAGAGAAACGGGAAGGTTCCATTGTTCGAATCCCGGAGAAAAGCTCACCGGAGAAAAGCTCACCGGAGATTAGCTCACCGAAGAGAAGCTCACCGCAAAACCGGCGGATGCGGAGAAAAGCTCACCGGCCATTGAGCGTATACGCGGAGAAAGGCTCACCGATATTTTTTCTTCTTTTTATATGAGGCTGTTGGATCGTGCGTAACATATATCAATTTATTATCACTAAAATTCGTCAGCTTAGTAAAAAAAAAGTCCTTTTTTGTAACCTATGTTAAGCTTATTGGGTATATTGCTCCCAAATTAATAATTGCGGGCGAGTGTTTTTTGTGGCTTACTCTCTAGGCAATGAAAGCCTAACTAAAAACTTTACTTGAAGAACAGGAACAAGTAAAAAAAAAACAAAAAAACTTAATGATGTTTGCCTAAAACCTAAAAATCAAAGCTGTAAATGCCGAAAATCTAAAAGTGCATGCGCAACAACGCGGTGCCTGAAATTCTCTTTGAAGCTTTTGTTAACCTTTGAAAACAGGATAAAACATTCAATACGATATTGAGGCTTCTTTCTTCCACGGATATACATGCTTTCTGGCCTTCCGTACTGGTGTTTCCACACGTTCCCTTCGTGTGACAGTGCCCTTCTACGGTGAGCCACCGATGACCTTCGGAGCTGCACACTGGCACCGTTGTTACTCGTGACCTATATAAGTAGTAGTCTTCTGTATGGTAGCGAATTGGGCGAGTTGGTGAACGTTATACGCCTCGCAAGTGGGCTCATTTTCGTCTTCTGCGCATAAGAAAGGAAGTAGCGGTGACGTCAGAACGCCGAACTCTGATTGGCTGATCGCGCCCCCCTATCTCAGCGTCGTCTGCTCCTTTGCAACGTCGTCTGCTCGCAACGTCGTCTGCGTCTGTCTTACCTTTCCTGCAACTTTCGGAGCGAACTCGACCTCGCCTTTAAGAGAGGGCAGACGAAATAACTCGAGCGTTACGTTGTTTTTAGTCTAACAACTAGCAGACGCGCATCAAGGAGGGAAGTCAAAGGACTTCCTGGCGAGGTGTCCCGGGGCGCCGAGGTTTTTTTGCTTAGAACCGAGGCAAGTTCCCTCCCAAATACTTTTTCCCTCCATTCGTGTGCGGCGAGACCCCTCACTCTTTAACGGCGTCGGCGGGTTGGCGCAGTTAACGTCGTCTGCTTTACGTCTGCTAGTCAAAGCGGTCAAAGCGATGGCTGCTTTACCTTTGCTGCGTCTGTCGGAGATTCACCGCTTTTTCATCGGCGAGAGTCACCGTTGCCTCGGGAAACAAGGAGATAACAAGAGGAAGAAATTGACCCCTTAATCTAAAATTGAGGTCACCAATCAAAATATTATACGGGAAGGGTTCACAAAAGTCGCGCGGGCATATTCCACTCAGCACGCCAGCCGGTCGTGGGCAGACGGTCGCCGAGTCGCGGAGAGCCTGCTAGGCCTAACTGCCCAGCTCGTTTGGTCGCGTTCGGTGGGATCGTGGCCGTGGGAGCTTTTCCCGGGTGTTTGTGGATCCAGCGTTCTTGTTCGTCGTGGTCTGTTTCAAGTACTTTTTACTTTTTTCTTGCTGCTTGAAGTCGGGACGCGTCAGAACCGCACGTAAAAAAATAAACGTCCGTGGGTCGTCGCGACCGCGACGTTGTCGGCCATGCTGATTTGATCGTAAGAAGTGCGTAAGACAGCTTCGGAGCTGTCGTAGGATTTTGTCGTAACCTGCGCAAAACTTGCGAAAATTTCGTTTCGTGAATACGAATTTGTTCTTAAGTTTTGTCTTACGCACATTTTTGGCGTACGATCGTTTCGTGAATCTGGCCTCCGCACTTCCGAAAGTCGCAGGAAAGGTAAGACAGACGCAGACGACGTTGCAAAGGAGCAGACGACGCTCAGATAGGGGGGCGCGATCAGCCAATCAGGGCTCGGCGTTCTGACGTCACCGCTACCCCCTGCGCGAGAAGCAGACGAACTTGCCCTCCGCATACATGGTGAAAACCGCTCAAACGACGACGACAGAGGGAAGACAACAAACACGACACGACGAAGCTGTTCTAGCAAGTAAAGTTTTGTTTGTGAAATTAGCAGAAAAAAAAAAAAAAAACAGCGTAGCCGACACTGATTATATCAACAAACACTTAGTTATCTATTAGGCACTACACTATATTTGGAGCTGAAACGGTTCGTACACCGCTATTCATTCAGCTCGCAAGGAGCAAACCTCTTTATCTGACAGAGCTAGCGACGGCGCACTGTCAGGTGTCAATAAATTGTTGCCTTTTTTACCGGTGTACGATGTTCTGATTTTATACCCTTGCGGCTTTATTAATATACAAAATGGGTTATTACTAATTCCTGAGGAATTAGTAATATCCCCAATGAACTTCAAGAATACTACAAAAAAGAGGACATATTTTTAATGAAGTGACGAATGCGAATTGTGTTGAATTGCCACGTTTGACGCAGAATCAAGCTAAGCTAAAAAAATATCGGTGAGCTTTTCTCCGCATCTGCCGGTTTTGCGGTGAGCTTTTCTCCGGTGAGCTTATCTCCGGTGAGCTTATCTCCGGTGAACTTTTCTCCGATGAGCTTTTCTCCGGTGAGCTTTTCTCCGCCGCCCCCATTGTTCATTGATCACAGAGCAGGGAATAAGGGTAGAGGGTGATGAGGGCAAGGTAATTTATTAAACAAACAATTGAGACAACATTCCGAGAACTTGAAACGAACCATTGAATGTAGGGAACGTGTCGCGTCCGGCCTTGTGCGACAAGAAAGGCTCGGATGCCGGCTAGCTGGTGAACACCACCACGGTGGTGAACACAGTTGTCCCCGCGGTGATGCGACGACAGGCCTTTGTACAGGTACGGTGTGTGGCTCCCTCGGTCCACGCCGCGGACGTCGCTCTCTCGTTTTCGGAAGGGCGGGGGAGACGGGCGATTCCCCGCGCGCAACGAGCCGGTCGTTTTCGACGGCGTGGCGGCGGCGTTCGGCGAAGTGCCTGCCGCCGCGCTGTTCAAGGACGCGATCTCGTGCACGGGAGAGAGGGCGGGGGAGGCAGAGAAAAAGGTGACGCCGTGTTTTTGCGTGACGTCGGCGTCTCGCCCGTCGTCTCACGTGCCTTTCTGCTCCCTTTCTCCTTCCTCGTTTCTTTCTCTGTCTCTGTGCAGAGAACTTTTGTTTCTATTTTTTCGATCGGTCGTTTCTTGGCGTTGTTTACTTCCCCAACTGGTAGATGGCTTTCGTCACGCCGGTTTCGTTCTCCGGGCCTTGAAATAGAGGGGGGGGGAGTTTTGTTTATTTTTGTGAGCTCTTGGAAACAAAAGCACGAAAACGGCTGTCGAGGTTTTTGCCCACTTTGAAGGGGGTTGAATTTTCTCGTTCATCAGTTTGAATTAGAAAACGATATAGGGGGGGAATTAATTTAAAATATTGCCGATTCTTTTTTTTTTTTTAAGTACCAAGCGACTTTGCATTAATGGTTATTCATGTTTTAAGGATGTTCGTTCAGGCCTTTGCCTGTAATGCCTATTATGTCTTCTTGCTGATTTTTTTTAGTTGATTCGTTTCGCAGTAAATGTATTTCCTTCTGTAATAACTATCCAGCAGTGTTTGCAAACCGAGGATAATTGTGCATGATGAGGGGTTTCATTTAGTTCAGTCCTTGGGTTAGCTTCTTACTTACCCATTGTTCAGGTCCTGTGCTCGAGTAATTTTCTTGGCACCTCTTTTTTTAGTGGAAGTCATTGTGGTTGTGGACAGTTTGTTCTTTTTATGTTTGGACATGTTGATTACCGTACAATAAGTTGGCGAGCTGTGGACGCTAGGGCCCTGCGACCGAATGAGACCTTCGGAGCTAGGCAGGTCACCCGGCGTCAAGGGGGCATTTGTGTCACCACTCCAAATGGAGGCCCGAGGCCCGGAGCAATCGACTGTCGTCTGCTAGCCAAGAGTCGTCTGCTCTGAAACAAACCAACTTCGGATGAATGACCAACGCAGCAACATTTCCACCCTCTAGAGTAGCGAGCACTGTGGGAACTGTTCATGAGACAACCATACACTCAATTTAGCTGCGAATCTGACGGGTGCTAATGCCAGGACATAGTGTAATCTTTTGATCGGAAATGGACATAGTGTAATCTTTTGATCGGAAATGGACATAGTGTAATCTTTTGATCGGAAATGGCCAGTCACGGCGCTTTAAGGCAAAAGAAAGAATAAAGCAGATACGGATGTGGCGTCACTTTTTTTAACTGAAACTCATAAATTTGTGATTATTTACTCACCCCACTTTCATTGAAAACTAGGTTAATGTAGACATGGCCACTTCTCCAGTCAAATCGGGCACTTAGCGTATAATTTGCAAAATTCCTAGGTTTGGGAAATGTTAATAGTTGGCTCTTGAACGAAGTGTGCACTTTCACGGTATTTTACAGTAGGTTTTTCTCGTCACAGTCACACATGATGGTAGAGGGGTTGTGACTCGTGAGAATATTCTATTCACAAATTGAATCAAGGCAAGCATGACACTTGAAACGTCAGAACACATAGTTTGGAAGGTGCAAAAAATGGCTAGCTTGTACTCGTTCAATGATATCTTAATCCTCAAGAAACCATGAGAAGTAATGGCAAAAGCGACGTCGTCAATTTCATCATTACTTCAGAAAAAGTTATAGAACTGCAGTTACAAGTCACATTTTGAAACATTAATGTGTTACAGTAAAAAACTACCGAAAAAGTAACAAACTTACTCATAGCGTGTTACGACCCCGACTGCTTGTGCCTTCTTTGGCAACCCAAGAATGCTGTGAACTGTCTGCCTCCTGGCCCATGGCTGCCATCACTCTACATTGTTGCTTCCCCGTTTGCAGCCATATTTTTTTTAACTATTCGTCTTGTTGCTTTATGCACTCATTTCACTTATTCCAGTGTATCTATATTCTTTGAAAGTATTATGCTTTTATTTTCTAGATAATTCTCTTTTTTAGGGGTGAAGCTCTTTAGGGTCTAGCCTTGTCCGTCTGGCATCCGTGCTCACATCGATCTTGCTGGTGCTCATGCTGGTGACCTCACATGCTCATGTGCTCGTGTAAAGCAAAAAAAAAAAAAAAATGTTTGCGCAGTCGACAGGATTCAAACCTGTGCGGGGAGACCCTAAAGGATTTTTAGTCCATCGCCTTAACCACTCGGCCACGACTGCGGGATGAGTAGGGGTCTCCGAGATCTGGTAGTAACACAAGAGCTGGGGATGTTATGGATGAAACGTTGCATGTAGCTGCTCAACGTCTATGCAGGAGAGGGCGCTGCGGTCAAATGCGTATATAATCGCGTTAAACTTAGCATGCATTGGCTCAACGTTTATAGACGAGAGGGCGCTGCGGTCAAATGCTCAAATACGTATAAAACCATGTTCCATACCACACATTCTCTTTCTGACATGGATGAAAACGAACGAAAGGCTTGGCTTCTGCGGCTCACCGTCTACGCGGACAAGCACCACCAGAGCTTCGCCCCAGTCAACATTATTCACCGCGTAGAGATGCGGTCAATTCTTTTTTTATCCATGGCATCACTTTTTTGTGACTCACTGATATTTTATGACTACCTTACTGGGAAAGTGGTGCCAAGAGGTCTGCGACTTGATTTAATTTATCCGTAGAACACACGTTTTGTTGATTATAAAAGAGTTTGAGAAAGTGTGTAGATTGCAGTATTTAATAGGTTTCAGCTGCTTATAATTATCTCAGTTAGAAACGAGTGGAAGCTATAGGAACAACAGCATACATACAAGCTTGTATGCCACCCTTCCGTTTTCTACAGATCTATGTTGGCGTGCTTGCTGAGGTGTTCTAGTATGTCAGATTTGATTTTTTTGCTTGGAATGCTTCCTTTAAGATGCATGCAGTGATGTGATTGCGGCACCAATTATGGATGCCGCGAACCACCCTAGGTTCGAGTTTGAATGGTTTCGATATTTTCGAATCAAACTGATGTTCGATTTCGAGAGGTTTCGATATTTTCGACCATACGGAGGTTCGAATTTGAAAATTTCACAACTTTCCAAAATCGTGAAGTTTCGAATTTGAAAAGTTCGAAGCTTTTACGGTTTGTAAAAGTTCGGGTTTGATTATTTTGAATATTTGTTTACTTGAGGTTCGAGAAATTCGAAGATTTTGAATCTCGCTAATTTAAAACTCGAGAGATTCGAATCTTTCGAATTTTTCTGGATCTGAAATTCGAAGAATTCAAACATTCGAATTCTTCAAGACATAAAGTTCAATAAATTTGAATATTTCGGATTTCTTTCTACATAAAGTTCGAAAAGTTGGAAGGTTTTGATTCTCCTTTGGGGCTAAATTCGAAAAAAAAAACTTCGAAGGTTTCCGATTTCTTTCAAGTCCAAGCGCACAAAGTTCGAAGTCCGGTTTTCATGTTTCGCCACAGTTTCAATTTCAAATAACGTTTTCACGCCTCACTGGTTTTCACAAAATCAGGTTTAGAAAAGTCGGGCGTGATATTTAGACTGCGCAAAGTTGGTCAGGCAATTAAATGAGGCGACGAGTGTCCCGGATGTGCTGGAATATTTGCCAGTGCAGAGTGACGTGTGACAGTAGATCAGCAATTGTGACCGCCAGCCCAGGGTGGTCATTAATGGCATCACGAAGTAGTGATCACATGAACGCACTGCTTAACGATACTCATCCAGTTCGAAACGGCGAGGGGCAGGCAGGTAGTTGAGGCTCAGAAAAACCTTGAAGCGATCTGGCAAACTGCCCCCTACCCCCTTGCACGCTGGTAGTAATCCGATCGAACGCCTCCCGAGTGACAAGTTTAGTTTGTACACAATGCAAAATCCTGAGACTGGGAATGAAATTTGAAAGAAAAAGTGTAAGAAGACAGAAAAAAGGAAACAGGACAACACCCCAAACACAGCTCTGGAAATGAAATTTGAAAGAAAAAGTGTAAGAATACCGAAAAAAGGGGACAGGACAACATCTCAAACTCAATTCAACTGAAAACTCAGCTCAGGACAACGTCTCAAACTCAACTAAGCTGAGTTTGAGACGTTCTGTCCCATTTTTCTTTCTTCTTACACTATTTCTTTCGAATTTCATTCCCAGTCTCGGGATTTAGCATCATGATCAACATACACCAGCTCGCCTGCACCCAAAAAGCACAGAAGCTGACACAACTTGACAACTTGAGCTCAAGGAGTGTTCTAACCATACCATTGGCGTCGGAAGAGGAAAAACGGGGGGGGGGGGGGGGGGGGGGCTGGCTGGCTGGCTGGCTCCAATCCCCCCCCGCAGATGTTTCGGACTGTTAAAGAAAACAATACGGAGAAAGAGGGCACGGTTGAGCTTATTTTAATCGGAAATTATTTATGCATATGTATAGCTACTGTCGCTCTTCACTGCATGAAAGATCGCGTAGATGGTCATTGTTAGAAACTCGTTGTCAGAAGGCACTACTCGTCGCATGCTCAGTGGCTCGGAAGTTCAAAGCTATGTCTTTTCGACCTAAATAACTGTGTCATTGGTAAAAAATAATCAATAAATAAACATAACAATAAATGCAAAAATAAGAAGCTGGAAAGAAAAAAAAAACTATCAAGAACTTACCGGAAGTGTTGTATTCTTGCATATTCAGAGACCCAGAACTATGGAACAAGGTTCTCCTACCAAAATGTGTACAGGTCAAAAGAAACACGTCCCAAAAACGCGAAATAAAAAAAAATATAGTTATATATATTTTTTTTTTTATGACGTGCTGAAATTGAACAATTTTGGTAATCTTTCCCCATGAGTTAATTTATTCCTTAACATGAAAAAAAAAATAAATAAATAAATACATTATCTTGTATTCTGCAGATGGTAGTGACATGTACGGTCTGTGGTGTTAATTTAAATGCAGTACCTCAGACAATGTAGGCGAAAAAAATTACCAAGTTTAGGGCATAATTGCCCGTAGATACATGTTTGGATATTTCTTCGAAACTCATCTTGAACAACAATAATCATATCTTAAGACGACACTCATCTAGGCTATACACAGATCTTAAAATGTTTAACATCTCTACCATAAATAGCTACGGCTATAGCGCGCTTCAAATATGGCACAAGCGACAATTGTCAAAAACCCGTCGTCCTTCCTCGCTCCTTCGGGAATCTATTTCTTTAAAACCAAGCATGCCAGATGATTGAAATAAACGGCACTGTCTTTCGCAAGGAATGCGGCACCACATGTAAAATTGAGAAAAAAAAAAATTACGAATGTACCTCACTGCTTGAATCCAAATGAAACTGCCCGCCGGTCTTTCGAAGTTCGACGAACTTCAAACTTTTGCCCTAAAAGTTCGAAGTTCGTCGAACTTTTAACTTCTCAGGAATGGAAATTTCGACAATTTTCGATTTAGATTAATAAGTTTGAAAATTATTGATTTTCTTAGTGTAGGAAGTTCGAAAATTCGAAAAATTTCGAACTTTTTAGTGCATGAAGTTTGAAAATCATAGAGTTTTTTAGTCTATCAAATTCGAAAGTTCGACAAGCATCGAATTTTGCAGCGTAATAAGTTCGAAATTTCGAGAAGCGTCGAACTTCTTAGTCTAACAAGTTCGAAAATTCGACTTCCGTCGAATTTCTTGATATGGAAAGTTCGAAAATTCGAATTCTTTTGAACCTTTCGAACCACTTGATTCAATTATCGAACCTTCGGTTCGAAAATAGTTTGCAGCATGCCTAGTGCCAATCGTGCCAAACTGTGCCAGGGGGCTAACCCTGATACATCCTGCTCCATTTTGCCAAAATATGGGTTGCAACTAAACTGAGTACCGTAATTGAGCATGCCTGTGTTATGTGGCGCAAGCAGCTGCCCAGCACAAAGTACCTTGCATCAATTGTCCATCCGGTCTTGCATGGTTTTCCCGCCGCCTCGCGTTTCGTGCTCTCGTCCTGTCATGGGTCTCGTCTCGCAACTTTTTTAAAAATATTTTAAACGATAGACGCGGGTGTGGTCGAACGCTCCGACACTAGCTGCCGGGTGCCAGCCATGCCGTCATGCTGTGAAACGAAACCACGTTATTGCGCGGCAGGAGTTACTTCGTGAGCTTAAAGGGGTACGGAAACATGAATTGAAATATTCAAATTTCGTTCGGAAATGACTCAAGCATGACGGATAATAACCGTAAATCATAATCGCACGTTTGTATTTTGAACGATTGGCTATATTTTTCGTTCTAAACGGTGCACTCGAGCAAGCGCTCGAAGAGAAGCGAGCGGAGAGCGCGATGCGTCATGGGATGTCCGGCGCAAACAAAAACAGAAAGAAAAGATTTCCCGCGTTCGTGGAGTAGTAAGGCAAGCGTGGTTATGAGCTTTGCCCTTGGTGGCGTTGTCAGCATTGTGGTGGTGTCAATAGCGTCAGTGCGTTACAACCTAGCCTCTCGAAGTACCCTTGGGGTGACGAGCTTGTGGCTGGCCCAAGGAGCACGTAGCTTCCACAACACTGTCAGCTTAGGGCTGAACGGGGTGGGGAAAGCAACTTTTGTTCGAGTTTTGAGCGACGAGCTAATCTTCTAGGGGGAGAATGGCTGTTTCCGGTTGCACGAACGAGGCTTCCAGAAAGAAGGGAGTCCTTCCTTTCCGTCTTCTTGGACCGTTTGGTACAATGCGCGATTTGTGAGTTCAGGAGGAAAGCTAAGAAGGAAAACGTTAAAATGCCAAAGGGCGGCGCTGCTCCGAAGGAATCTGCTACGTCACGACTACGTAGCAGTTTCCACAACGTTGCTAGACTACCTCCCAAATAGGCTCCGCATGCATCCACCAGGTGCACATCGAAAGATTGTTTATTTACTTTAAAATTAGTTTTCTGGTTCTTTTCAACGGAAGACTGGTGTTCTTGAGGTTAGGGTGCAACATGCAACACATTAAAGCTAGAAAATGAGCGCTGAAATTTCGTTTCCCTACCCCTTTAAGCACTTGCTCCTGAAAGCAATGGCCGTGAAAAACTAGATTTTGTCCCCCCTACCTTTTAGTCAGCGTGGTCACGCAACGTCGGGTGTTGCGGCCCCCACGTCGCTGCAGATGTGGCGCTTTCTAATATGAAACTAAGTACCGCCGCATGTTCATCAACATTCCTGTTTTTGTTTAAATCATACGTTACTACAAATTCCTCTTTAACTCAAAGACTGCTGTTTTCAAAGTATTGATTACCGAAGTTTCTCTCGGTGGGCTTCCTTTTGAGAGGGACCCTGGTACGTGAAAAATCTGCCGCGGGAAAAAGTGGGTGAAGAGAAGTGAGCTAAAACAGAGAAGGGAATGTTTGCACGCTGAACCCGCACAGCGCGCTTGTTTGTCTCGAGTTCAGTCGTTGCACAAAGCGGTCCAAGAACTTTTTGACCCTGGCTCGCGAAGTCTTGCATTGATGCGCTCAGGTCCTTTTTTGTGTGTGTGTTTAGTTTGTACCATGTTTTGCCGGCCTGGCAAGCACACGCCGCTGGACTGTTTTTTGTCGTAAGCTCGACAGTTACATTTTGCGTACAATTTTGGGAAGCAGTTGGTGACGGAATGGAGTGGCATGGCTTCAGTTTCGATCAAACAGCTGTTATCTCCGCTCGCGCGACGAAGCACGTGCAACTACAAGCCTGCCGAAGTTGCCCTCACGTGCATGCGAACATGATTGCACGACAGAGGCACCAGCCGGGACGCTTGCAATTCATCATTTCACATTTGCTTCCTTTTGACGAAAATTTGGCACATCGGGAACCAGTAAAGCGGTGGCAAGTGGTTTTTTGGAATTGCTCGGCAATGCCTACAGCACTGTACACTTTTGGGATGTCTCAGCAGTAAAACTACAAGCAGCGAGTTCGGTCACAAGTCACATCAGAACACAGCACAACACAAAGTGCCCTTCATTTGTACAGCACTTACATTTGTACAGCACTTAAAATAAATATTTTTATTTTTCTAAGAATATCTGTTCTAAAAGCCACTTCTGCAGCTCCGAAACATTTTCTTGGCTGCTCCAAAAGCCACTTTTGCTGCTCCAAAACACTGTTTTGGTTGCTTCAAAGGCCACATTTGCTGCTCCAAAAAACTGTTTTGGCTGCTTCGAAAGGTGCTCCAAAATGGCTTAGGCTAACCACATCACTGTGCATCCAAACAGAAGAAGGCAAGTCAGGCTGCATCAGTGATGGGGAGGGGTCACACTGTTCTAAAACTTTCTGGGTGGCATGCATAAAACCTTTTGAATTTTATATGAACAGTCTGTTCATAGCTTGAAGGGCATCAACTGGCTTAGTAGGATGTAGTATTTGCTCTCCAGTGTCTCACATTAACCACCTCACATGCCCTGGCTGTCGTATCTGAAAAATATGGCAGCATGGCATTGCTTTATACAGCTTTGTCTACAGTGCTGATCTCAAGTTCTTTATTTTGGCATTTGTAGAAATGGCAGAGGCTGCGAGCAAGGCACACAGAGAATCGTGCGAAATTGTGTATGCCCTTTGCTTCCACAGGTGTGAGGGTGCAGTGCAGTTTTGCTTGCTTGCATCTTGCTAGCTTGCCTACGTTTCCTCTATCTCCTGCTCACTTCACCAGATGTTGCCTCTTCCACAACATTGAGACAGAACACAAAGCACCAAATGCACATCTTGTCTTGACAGTTCTGTCCAAAAGGCACAGCACAGATACGCAGAGGACGCGAGTACTGTAGCAAGCACACACACGGGATTGAGGAATTGTGAGGGAGGGGGTTGAGAGCCTCGGGTGATCAACACCCTTGCGTGCAGTCGTAGAGGCACAACGGGAGAGTGCGGGACCTGTACAGCTAATTTCCAGGATACCTTACTGCATCAGTCGAGGGTGTTGCTCAATTTGCGAAGTGGCTATTATTGCGTGTCTTCGCAGTTTTCTTAAATTAAGTAGTTCTAAAAGTGGGATGACGCTTTCATTTATTTCTGCACATTTTCTTACTTAGACTGAAAAACAAGTTTGTTGCTGTATGTGCTTTTTTCTTTTTTTGCTTCTGCCAGGTGGTGACACTCAACGAGGCAAAGACATTGCTAAAAGAAGACGATGATCTCATTATTGCGGTGTATGACTATTGGCTCAACAAACGGTTGCGGACGGTAAGAAACTCCGTTTGTTTGTTCCCACTGTATTGAATAGTGTTGCATTTGGGCATTCTTTCCTTATTCTACCATGCTTATTGCAATGCGCTGGTTTAATGACTTGAGGTTTCAGCCATTGCGAGTAGAATTATCGTATGAAATTGTCTTTGAGACACATTTTTGGCATTTTCTTTAAGATGGAATTTTTACGAGCTGACCATGGGTGCTTGTTTTGTTTGTCTTGCAGCAATGTCCATTGGTACCTCAAGTAAAATCAGAAAAGCGGGATGGATCAAATAACAGCAATCCTTATGTCGCATTCCGGAGAAGAACAGAAAAAATGCAAACAAGAAAAGTGAGTTGCTCACATTTTCACTCCCGCCTCTGGTGCTCAAATTTCTTGAAAGCATGACTTTTTCTTTATATTTTTTTCTCAGTATCTTTGTCTTGGGGCACCTCATAGAAGTGACCGTGATATTAGTCTCATACTTTAGACTTGAAACACAGAAATAACTTCTTGACATTCTGGTACTAACTTCCTTGGCAGGAGTGACCTGTTTATTACACTCTGGCTGCCTAATTAAAAGGGCTAGGCTGACACAATGCAGCCCGATCCAGTCTATTGCTATAATCTGACAAAACTTGTTATATCGCATCTCTAATTCTGTTGTGCACGACTCATTGCCTTGAACAGAGATGCCATCAGAGTTGGATGGTGGCATTGGGTGTTTTGTAGAGGTGTGCGAATATCAACATCTTACAAAGCGAATTGAATTGAATGTTAAAGGTTATTAATTAAATTGAATTTTTTCAAAAAAGAATAGTAGTATTGAACCAAAACATTTTTTAAAACAAATATTTTCTCTTTGATGTGCATTAAGCAAAAATGCTCAATCAAAGCAAAACTGGAATTTTTTTTTTCAATGAACATTTATGAAAAGGGTACTTTTATTGCAATAAGAAAAGTATCGCACATGGGAGTAATAAAAAACAGATGAAATAAAAGATCAGTCAGTAAAACACCATTCAAGGAGTAAAGTTACAGAAGTACACACGTGGAGGCGGGTCAGCAAGCCACAACCCAGTCGGAGATCACGTCGCAAATGAATGCAACCATGAGAGCATAAACAAAAGTACACAAGCAGTGGCGGGTCCGCAAGCCGCAATACAAAGTCGGAGATTGCTTTGCGGAGCTGCACCAATTTCGTGCAATCGCTTTTTACGTGGCTGAACTCAACCAAGTGAACGTAAACGGAAGTACACAAGTGAAGGCGGGTCGGCAGGCCACAGCAGAGTTGGAGATCGTGCAATCACGCTGCGCAGCCGCACTGTCTTAGCGCCATCTCTTTCTGTGTGCAATAGTTCTGTTGATAGAGGGCACCACAAAGAAGCTATAAATTAAGAATACATTGTTGTTTTCGCGGAGGGAGCAGGTCTCACTTTTACCAGTGAAAACGGGTAGAAATAAATAACAAAAGGAATACTGGCAAACTGATAAACCAGAAAATCAAGCGGAAAATAACACGAGCCAGAAGAAGAAGAGGAGGAAGAAAATAGATGGTGCTATGGAGAATTACACGAGCCAGATATCGCCGATAGCCAAGGTCAGCCGTAAATCCATATCCGAGTCCATGGCACCTTGGCTGCTGTAGTGACCGTAGGAAAGAGTGTAGAGTGGTCCGTTGCGTTTGTTCTCACGACGATGCACGTGCCATTGAAAATCATAGTCCTTCATAAAATCTATCGCAGCGTCTGAGCCACGACCACTTCGCCAACTCCGCAATCCAGACATCTTTGCCTGCAAAGGACAAATCTCGCTACCGCGTGCAAATAATTTTCCAGTGCTTCATACCAAAAGAAAGGCACTTTGGTTGGCTTTCTGGGTTTGCCAAGCTCGAAACCATACTGCACAATCTAAAAACAAAACAGAGAACTCGACCGCGAGTTGACACTAATCAGTGAGTTCTGCATTACTCTTAGTTTTCGAAGTATTCGAAGAACAACTCGGAATACTTCGAACAGCGAAAGTGCGAAGTGAATCGAATGGAAGAGCAAGCATTATTCGCGAAGTATTCAAAGTTTTGAATATTCGCACACCCCTAGTGTTTTGCGATTTCACGGTTGCGATAGGAGGTGTGTTGGAACTTTTAAAATGTATAGATCAATCTAAGGAAGTAGGCCCAGATGGAATCCCACCGAGAATTTTAAAACATTGTGCAGATGTAATTGCCTTGTACCTTTCTATAATATATAACAAATTGTTGCTTGATGGCCAGACAACTGTAAAGTGGCACACGTGCCGGTGCACAAGAAAGGGGCCAAAAAGGAAGTTTCTAATTACAGACCCATTTCACTAACGTTTATATGTTGTAAATTTCTAAAACATGTTTTATATTGTCACTTCATAAAGTATCCTATCACAATTTTTTCTTTGAATCACAACATGGATTTCGGAAAGGGCTCTCGTGTACTACAGAGCTGACTGAGCTATGTCATGATTTGGCCACGGCTGTTGACAAAGGTGGACAGATTGATTGTGTTTTCTTAGAATATAAAAAAAATGTTAGATACGGATCACTCGCACTATTATTACAAAAGTTAGGGTGCCTAAACTTTGACATGACTATCCTAAAGTGAATACAAGCATCACGTTAGCAGTGTGTTGTTTTAAATGGTAAAACTTCAAAATCTGTTAAGGTAACATCCGGTGTACTGCAGGGCACTGTTTTGGGACCTTTGTCATTTTTAATATTTGTTAATGACGGTGTAAATTCACGGGTATGTTTGTTCGCGGATCATTGTGTTGTTTACACAGGCATAACAGATGGGGAGAGTTCCAGATGGCTGCAGTGTGACCTCAACGGATTAGAACAATAGTGTAAAAAGTGGAAGATAAAATCAAATGTAAAAAAAATGTGTCCATATTAGTTTTACCCGTAAAACAAAAACAAAAGTTGAAACGTGTTATCAACTGAATGAAGAAACCGTACCAATAAAGCAAGCAGTTAAATATCTAGGCGTCACGCTATCAGCGGACTCCAATTGGAATACACATATTGACGATGTTGTTATGAAGGCCAAAAGAGCGCTTAGATTTTTAAATTGAAATTTAAAGAAATCATCTAACGCTATCAAGGAGCTTGCCTATCTCTCGTATGTACAACCAGTTTTAGAGTGTGCCTTCAACCTCTGGGATCCTTCTCAGCAAAGCCACAATGTTGCACTAGAAATAATTTAGAGTTGTGCTACACATTTAGTTCTGGCGCGGTATGACCGTTTTGCGAGTGTAACCGACATCATTAAAGAACTGGAATGGTCTACATCGTCTTTAAGACAAAGAAATTTATGCTTGAAGTTTTTATACAATATATATCACAATATAACTGGCATTAACACCTCATCTTACTTATTACCTCCAAATTATATCTCCCTAAGAATGGACCACATTCATAAGATAACACTGCACTAGGACTGAATTGGGCAAAAACTTTTTTTTTTGTTAAAACTAAACGAGTGGAATGCCTTGCCCAGCGAGATTGTGTGTGCCGCAAATTTGGAAATGTTTTTTTTTCAAGTTTATTTGCCCCTTGCGGTAATGCCTGATGGCACTGCAGGATCATGATGAATAAAATTATCAGGGTGTCTAGTGACCGGGAAAACCAGGAATTGTCAGGGAAATTTTAATTGCTTGGAAAAATCAGGGAATTGTCAGGGATATTGTCAAAAAGCGAGCCCAGTCACGAAAAATGAGCCGGAAACGCCATCGAGTGCCCTGAGCATGGGCTTGAGGACTGAGGGGCAGAAAAATGAGCATCAAATTCTGCTTAGAGCGGAGCGCAAGCTCTGCCCACCTGATGTAGAGTGTGCTCCCCGATGCAAAGGAAACAGCCGACAAATCCTGTCCAAGCCTTGGATTAGATTGGATTGAGGACGCGACACTAAGCTAGGTCTAGTTGGAGCTACTAGATTTAGTAACAAATGGGAAAGTCGCAGACCCCAATCCAATCCAAGTCGAAGGTATCCGAAAGTATGCATCTGGCGGCCATGCTGTCATTCGGTTATTGACGTGTGTGGTTGAGCGTCGTGGTTTCATCATGTTTCCAGGAGTGGCCTCTTCACTGACTATGTCGGCGGCAAAAAAGTGCTCGTTTAATTGTGACTGGAGGAGCCTGAATATTTTAGAATGTGCAAGTTGGATTAAGCCCGTGCAAAATGATTCTCAGAGTGCTCAATGCCATGTGTTGTAATGGTCTTATATATTTAACCGCCTCTAGAGCGGTCAGGGAATTTCACCTGAAATTGTCAGGGAAAGCCTGGAAAAGTCGGGGAATTTAAAAATAATAATTTGCTAGACACCCTGAATAGTAAAATAAAGAATCTTTGCGGGGTAGGTCAGACAACTCCTTTCCAGGAGGCTGCCGTTACGTTTTATTCCAAAAAAGATGTCGGGCTAAAGTTTTTTTGTATGCTACTGTGAAGGGGCTTCGATAAGGAATGCGCAGCTTGAGGGTGGTGCATCCATCTGAAACTACCTGAAATTTTTCTTTTCTCCGCAGAATCGGAAAAATGATGAGGCCTCGTACGAGAAGATGCTGAAGTTGCGGAGAGACTTAAGTAGAGCAGTGTAAGTGGGATCTATAGCTGAAGCATTGCTGTTGGAGTGTTCACTGTTACCGCCCCCAAAGGTGGTTGATGCTAGTCCCTGATGGTGTGCCCCTCCTTTTTAACGGAGAATGTGTTTTATCAGCTGAATACCAGGAGAAAAACGGCGCAAAAAACTCACGAAGGAGTGTCATGAAGAACTGTCACATCAATTTCCCCGCCAAATTTAGCGGGGAAATTGATGTCACGTGATCATGCCATGTGTTGTCAATTTCACAATTTAACGGGGAAATTGATGTCACGTGACCGGACCATGTAATTTCAATTTCCCAGCTAAATTATGCTGGTAAACTGACATTACTTGATGTGACCACATGACATGACTTCAGGTCACATGATGTTATAGTCGGTTACAAGTCAAGAAGGTAGGAGAAGCTCCTCCCACAAGTGTGATGCGCCCGTTTCAAATCTCTCCGCAGTCGAAAGAAGAGTTCACTGGAAACGCTCCTTGTTCCGCTTCAATGGATTCCCACTTGTCTCCGATCCCACTTTTTAAGAAAGCGACCTTTGTATTCATCGGAGAGGGAACCGAGCCCCTGAAAGCAGCCTTTGTATCCATCGGGGGGGAAGCTAATCCCCGAAAGTCGTATTTGTTTCCGTCGGTGGGGGAGAACTCTAATCTCCCTCTCGTGGCTTCTACAATGCTAGGTCAAAGTAGAAAGATAAAGCAAATATGTACAGAAAGGCAAGACCCTCCTCGCGCGTTGGCCGCGACGTCACGGAAACGGTGGAACGCTATTGGATGCGGAGGTGGCGGAGGGATATCTGATTCCCTTTGAGGGGCATTTGCCGCTACCTTCTTAACCTGTAACTGACTATAGTTTCTACGTGGTAGTTTGCGCTCAACACATCCATGCTTTCCAGTCTTTGTTAGCTTGATCAGGCTGGTATAAGTAATTTAGTTGTTTCTTTTTTCAGGACACTTCTAGAAATGGTGAAGAGAAGAGAGAAAACCAAGCGAGAACATCTTCATCTCACGATAGAGGTGTTTGAGAAGAGGTGTGTGCCGCGCTTTGCCTGCTCTCTTGCGCTAGACAATGCCTAACTCTGAATTATGTACCACTCTGGAGTAGCATCCAGAGTACAGCTGATTTAGCAGGAAGAGCTGGTCATGATTTCTTTTGAGGCCTTTGATGGTGGAGGTGTAATTTTATGGGTAGGGGAGGGGGGATCGCAGAGGTGAGGGAGATGATGTTCTTGCAGGGGTTGCATAACTGTTCTGCAACCCCTGCAAATGCCTGCCCTCCTTTTCCACAAATTATACCTCTACCAACATTCTATTGCAGCTTTTACAGTGATAGCTCTTAAGGCCCGTTCACACTCTTGCGACTGCTTGCGACCTCTTAAACCTGGGTTCCTTAAAACTTCATAAACCAGAGAACACACTGGCGCCATCTATTGGGAAGCAGTGTAAACTCGGCGGTCCGGCATATTTTTTTTTATTTCTCGCGCAATATCCTTTCTTTTTTGGCTCGAAAAACTTTTGTCAATGTTATAAACGAGCCTTTCTATGGGTATTACGCACATTTGACCTCGGAAATCCCGCAAAACCTTCGCTTTTGTGAAATGCAGTTCTAGGGTCACCGCATAGATGGCGCCACAATGTCAGTGTGTTCCCTCATTTTAGAAACATTTAAGAAGTTGTAACAGATCTCGTCTCTCTCAGTCGTACTCGGTCGCAAGAGTGTGAACGGGCCTTTATGGGCTCTTCCCATCACTGGAAAGGATGTCCGTTTTTGATGTTGTTGTAGTTGATGGCGAGGCGTCCGGTCGTCGATGTTGCCCAATTCTTAGAAAAAGATTCCCCGCCACCCGTGGGAATCGAACCTGGGTCCGCCACGTGCAATGTTGAGGCATAACCACTGAGCTATGCCATGCCGTTAAAAACAGCTTTATTCTTAAAGTTTTTGTAATACTAAAAACCCACTTGCGTTCTCTGGAAAAAAAAAAAAAAAAAAAAAAAAGATGGCTGATAACAAAATGCCGTTCTAGCACTGCCAATGCCAAGAGCTTGTGCGGGGAGACTCGCTTTCACATATTTCAGAACAAAGTGGTCAGATGTCTATTTTGTTCTGAACGCTCTTGTTCACGCACCCCGCAGTGCGGGAACACAACGCCGATTCCCAACGACTTCGCTGTGACTCCTCGCAGCCATTGCTGTGACTACTGCGGATGAACCGGGACTGCTGTCTTTTGTTAGGTCCTTTGCAGCTGCATGTTGTGGGTCTGCATGAGATGACTGGGTAGCTAAATGATCTCAATTAAGGCTATGGAAGGAAGTATGTGTAAATTGGCCTGCTGGTGAATGGGAACAAAATTTTACTCGAATTATTGAGTTTGCCAGGTGATCATGTTTTCTTAGGTTGGAATTATAGCTTTATTTATTTATTTATGTGGTTAGTCGCATTGCCCTTACTGGGGCATTATTGTAGAGAGTGCAGACAGTATCAAAATTTAAACATACAAAGTACAGTGGCTAGCGATATGAGCTAGAATGTGCAAACCGCCACCAAGCAGTACAATTTTCACAGTCTAGCAGGCAGCGAGCGGCGGGTCGAGACGGCAGCAAAGGTGTACCTGCCACGTGCGATACTTTTCTACCCTCGACGCACGTGCGGCAGCCTAATGGCAATGTGGATTCTACTGCCTGGTCACTGTCTGCACGTTCCGGCTTGTATCGCTAGCCACTGCACACATCTCTGATGCAAGGGTTTTGTTAAAGGGATACTGAACCAAAGAATTTAGTGCCCATAATAAGTGGCGCACGTTCTTTCCACCAGCCAGCAGCCGCGGGTGTGCGCGAGCACACTCAACAAAAATGACGTCACAGACCTCCATTCGCGGTTGAGATGACAGTGAAATGCATGGGCGTCGGACTAAAGGAGAATAAAGATAGGCTTTTCATCTCTACAAGTGAAAGCTACGTGCTTGTTAGACCAATTCATCGCTTACTTTTTACACCAGGCAACACTGTGTAGATGAAAAACTTGTCTTTATTCTCCTTTGGCCCGAAGCCCATACATTTCACTGTCATCTCAACCACGAATGGAGGTCTGTGACGTCATTTTTGTTGCGTGTGCTCGCACACACCGGCGGCTGCTGGCTCGTAGAAAGAATGTGCGCCACTTATTATGAACACTAAATTCCTTGGTTCAGTATCCCTTTAAGGGGAAACTGAAGCAGTTCTGTATTTGAAGACGCTTGAATTGCCTTCATTTGGCCTCCAGTATCACAATTCTCGAGACTATTTTTCAGTTTGGTGCACAGAGGCTGCAAAAAATAATTTTCAAAGTAGTACCGTTGAAGCCCCACCTCCCCAGAGCGTGACGTCATATCCAGAGTTGTCGGAATCTACACACTTGCGCATCTGCAGTGGCTATTGAAGCTATGCGTGCACACTCGCTGTTTTTAACGAGGTCAGAACAACAGAACAAGACATCACGAGTGGTGGCAGAGGGGGGAATATACCTGGCAAGCTTGCAATTGCACGCGTTGCCCACACGAGTGGCACGTGCTTGGCTGCCGAAAATCCGGGTATGACGTAACAACTGGTCGGAGGTTCTTCGTGTCATCTCGCGTTTAGTTACATCTTTGGGAAAAACGAACGTGATATTCAGATTCACGGGATAAAAGTACCCTAGAATTTTTTTTTTTTTTTTTTTCAAGAGCCTTAGTTTTTTTTAAGAAGAAGAAGCAAGAATTTAAGCAAAGCCAGTGTTCACAAGGGGTTGTTGTACTTCTCATTTGCTCGTAGTGTGTACACAGTCTAGTCAACTGGGTCAAGTAAAGGCTGATTTGGGTATTTCTATTTGAGTGTGACCTACCATGCTAGGGCTGCTTGTGACTGCTTATCACAATCGGGGTCACTTTTGGCAACCGAGGTTCACGCAATGCGTGTAGTGGAATGCAAGTAGTCGTAACGCAGTCGGTTACACTCAGACACAAATGTATGAACCAGTCTTTAGAGAACAGAAAGGCGATGGCGTGACGTATTGCGTCGTCGGACTGTTTCGAGCCCCACATAGTGTCGAGCCCCGCATAGTGTCGGTGGCAGCTCTTGGTGCCGATTTCAATAAGGGGTTAGGGTGCTGTTTTGTATTTGGGTTAGGATGCTACTAGACTTCAGCTGTCATATCAAGTTACGTAAAAGCGAACCAAAATCGTTGAATCGTCATTTGAGATTTCCATCCCTCCCGACTTGCAGGTACCAAGTGGGGGACTTCAGTGGCCAGATAATGGCGGAGGTGCTGGCGATGAAGAATTCCAGGCCAAGCTACGTTTCTGTAAATAATAGTCAATTGTCAAGGCAGGAGTCTAGGTTATCAAAGCACAGGGTGAGTAATCCGACATCTCCCATCGAAAGCGTCGTGCCACGTTTGGGTGTCGCCCTTATTCAAAAGATATTAGCCGCTTTAAATTTAGTGCTCCCAACACAGAGAAGTCTGTAGTCTGCTTTACTTTACACGAGGGCGAGGCCGAAGTTACGAGCGTGAGCCTGCCGTATCGAGCGACGCCTACACTGCACGAACGCGTGTGCTTGGCAGGGACGTTGCAATATTGGAGCCTCCTGTCGTAGCTTCCGCTATGTCCTAACCTAAAGTGAAGTGGAATATACAAATTGTATCTGTGCGGGTTCTCAAACTGGGTTCCTAGGAGCATGGGGGTTCCCCAGAGTACACCCGTGGGCTTCCCCGAGTTGCCATATTTCCTCGACCGTCCCCAGAGTAATGTATTTTCCCAGTTCAAACACTATCTTAGCAGATCTAAACCAAACTTTGATGCGTAACTGTGAGCCAAACACTTTCTAGTACCATAAAATACCGAGCATGCGCCCACTCAAAATGAGAAAATAATGGTAGAAAACTGGGGGGGGGGGGGGGGGGGGGGTTGGGGTTGGGCGCATGCTAGGTCTGAGAGCAAAACTGCAGGAGCAGCACACGGTCGGGCAAAGCCCTCTCTCGGTTTGCCCACCGAACTCGGAGCGGCTATCGTTTGCCGAGCTAGCCGAGTGTGCTAGCGCGTGGAAACAAAAACTTCTGTATTGTTTTCGCCAACAAAAAAGCGCCCTATGACGCTCGACGCAGTTTTCGCGTCGGCGGCACTCGGCAAGAAACTAACGCGCCCTTCGCTAGGCGTAACCACTTTCACGATTTCACTGTCCATAAATGGACCACGAGCCACGGCATGTTTGTTTGCATCGGTGTATCCGATGGATGAAGCATATCCGAGGGCCAGGTGGCTCCTCAACCCTAGTTTTGTTGGACGTACGCAACTTGCGCTTACACTGTTGATAGCTTTCGCAACTTCCGACTTGTGGAACTCGCGCACGTGTGCTGCCATACTTGGCTTGGCTTCGCCTGGCTGCTTGACGGCTTAATTGACTTCACGACTGCGCGGAAAAAGAGAAAAAAATTAATACCGACGGAAGTTCTGCAGGTGCATTCTTTATGCAAGTAAATGCGGTAACTAGTTTACCGAGAAAAATGCAATCGTGATTGATTGCTTACATTCTAGTCTTCGTCACTAAAATCGCTTCATTCGTGCTATGGCCGTGGGGCCCAGGGTGTCCACCGGTCGCGGACATAACAGCCGCTCACGACAACTGCCTTTGGTGCGTTTTTCGCATATTTTTGAACTCGCTTAAAATAGGGAAGTGGGCGTTCGATAAAACCTTTGATGATTTTTTTAGATGTTTTAAAAGTGGGGGGTAGGCGCTTATTACGACTTGGGCACACGCTTGGTATTTTACAGCATGCGCATTACTTTTTAAAAACTCCAAGTTTCTATACTGCTTTATTGCATTAATCCCAACACCAAGTGGGGTTTTCTCGGCCATTAATCTTGGTAATAGGCGTCCCTCGTGGTTGAAAAGTTAGAGAACCCCTGTGCTAAAGAATAGAAAAGAACTAACATTGTGGAATGTGGGTATATCCTTTCCATTGTCATATTTGTTTACGGGTCATTCGCGATGCGTGTCCCGTCATTCTTTGCTGTCACCTCTTCTTTATACACCGAAGCCCGTGTCATTAAAGTTCACATTGTGCCCATCTCTCCCGCAGTCTGAAGACGGTGTACCACGGAAGAAACGCGAGTACACAAAGCGCCGAAACAAAGAAATTCCTAGTCTGTCTCAGAGCCAAGTGAGCTACACCCGGTCGGAGGTAGAGCTCGGTCTCTCGGACATGCCCAGCTCGGACGACGAGCCGCTCTCCCCGGTCAGTGCTCCTCTTCACAAGTGTGATGTTGTCCTGCTTAAGGGGGGACGCTACCCAAAAGGGTCAGCTTTTTAACCTTCGGCTTCATAGGAATGAAATTTACAGTATGTACTGGCAGTTGTGAGGCAGCATGCAGTGCAGAGTTTCATCTGTGTACTACCTGAATTGTGAAAGAAATTGTAGTCATTTTTATCAGGAACAAACTATCGTTTGAAAACTAATGTAATACCCAACATTTTTCTACACTAGATATGCAGCAGGATGCCTGGCGAGTGCAACTGTGAAAACAAAATTTTCAAAAAATAATTGTTTTTTCTAAGGTCATGCTGAAAATTAAAATAATTTTTTTGCCTTTATGTTGTCAACAAAAGCTTAACATCTTTTATAAAAGACATCCTCAAAGTAAAAAAACAATGCTCCCTCTTAACTGAAAAAGCATGATGCAAACGACAAGTAGAAGGAGAACATGGGTTTAGAGTTGTCCAGTGTTCTCCTTCTGCTTGTCCTCGTCTCTTGTGCTGTTTTTTTTTTTTTTTTTTCTTGTCACGGTTAACAAACTAGCCCATCAGTTGATCTTAATTTCTTCGAGCTTCTTTCGGCACTTGGCGGATGTACAAGGTGGCATCCATGTAGGAATGCGCCGTGAAATTGCCCAGACGGATCGGCACCTCCAAGTTGCGAGCTGAAATTTTACTGCAGAGCTGTTAAGGGCTAGTTTCCCCAGGATAGTGTTTGCCAGCAAATTAATGTCGACACAACACCCCGGACAGCTACCGCCATCTATGAGCGACGGTGGCAACCTTTCCAGCCTTTCCACTCTGGCCCTAGTACGGCTTCGCTGGTCTTCCTTCTTCACCAGAGTGGAAAGGCTGAAAGTTTTACAGCGGAGCTGTTAAGGGCTACATGAAATTGAAAGAATAAAACATGGAGGACAAGCACAGGACAACCACGTTCTTCCATTTAGCAACGTCGTTGCTAAATGAAGGAATGTGGTTGTCCTGTGCTTGTCCTCCATGTTTTATTCCTTCAATTTTATGTATTCATGTTCAACCCGCTCACCCTTACCAGTTAAGGGCTAGGTTCCCCAGGATTGTGTCCACCAGCAAAGAAATTGTGACACCAAACTCTGGACAGCTACTGCCATCTATGAACGACGGCAGCAACCAGCGCCGTCGCTCATAGATGGCGGCAACCTTTTTTCGGAGGCACTGTTCCAAGGAAGAAGAGCGGTTCGGAGTGAGCGCCGATGTGCGCAACATCGCGAATAATTCTGCAATCGCCGAGAGGCCGCTATCGCCTAGAGTTTCATGGCGTCGAGCGCTCCGAGTTCCTTTGCGAAAAAAGAGCAGATTGCTCGCCTAGAAAGCCACCACCGAGAACAGAAGCTACAGCTCCGCTGTTCTTCCTTCTTCACCAGAGTGAAAAGGCTGAAAGTTTTTTGTGAGAGGTGTATCCTAGTGGTCGATTTTACTCCACGAAATGTTGAGGCGTCGGTCAGTTTAAGAGCGAAATGACTGGAAATTTGAACGCCGGACGCGGATGCAGGCGACAGACATTCATTTTCAGGCGCTCTCGTGAACAGCTGTCGCCACGTGTCGTTGAAAGCATATAACAGATAAGACGTGTGAGCTGTGAGGGTGCGATGTGTCTGGGGCAAATTTGCACATCTGTGTGTACCCTTTTCCTTTTTTCTTTCAACATTATTTTGATTGCATATGCTTGGCCTTTGGGAAAAGCGAGATTACACAAAGGTCTTAAATTTTATTAGCTGTGACCGTCACGGCACGTGCCTCCATCTCTGGATGGGACCAGACAACATGAGTGTGTTGGAATTCTGTATCCAATGTTCATACTACGAGCGATTAATTTTTTTTTTTTTTTTCAATCTGTGCAATATTTTATGATTTCCGAATGTAAAGCCAGTTGCTAAATAGACCCTCACGAAAATTTCTGCTCGCAACTTGGAGGTACAGAGCTTTCCAGGTCATATTATGGTATGTTCAAATGCCAATGTCACCTTATATTTTTCTCAACTCTCTGAAGTCTTTTAACACTGTTTTGATGGAGATGACAGAGTGAAGGAAGTTCCTTTTATTGGCATGTGGAAAGAAACACCTACAAGAGCTTAGCACCCTTTGGTTTGTTGTTATGGACAGTAAGATATTGACCACATATGCTCATGAGACGAATTTAGTGCAGTGTGCAGCAAAATTGCTGGTGGTGGTTAGGTGTGACTGAAGCACCCGAATTTGAACCTTGTACTGTTCCCTTTTCACTTTATTTGTTGCCAGGAATTAAAGGTCAACCAAAGAGATGATTGGGGATCCTTCTTTGCGTCTAGTTCCTTGATAGGAAGTTGGTTACTCAAACTCCCAAGTTTCCTTATACTATGACATCTTGTCCAAATAAGTCATATTTTGGTACCACAACTAAGCAGCCATGGCATTTTGGAAAAGCTGTTGTAGAACTTGGCTTATATTCTTAGTTTGAAGGACTGAACAAATGAAAGCATTCTGATCTCAGCAAGGACTACTCCGGTAGCTTTGAATACAACCAGAAATCTTTGAAAGGCTCAAACTCACCAATGCAAAGTTTACTTATCTTCCCAAAAATTAAGTGGTTTCTCAATGCGATAATTAACAAACATCCTATTCTATCATCACTTTTTTTATTTTTTTCCGTCGAGTCTTTTTTTTTTTTTTTTGTGAAGGCATTTTGTATTCAAAGCCTACACACTTTAACTATACAGTCCTATGGTGCAACCTAGTTTATGACCGTACCTTTCTGTGCTCTGCAGGTCACCTCACCGTCTGACAACGAGGACGAGAATGATCCTGACGGTCCTTACGCTTTCCGAAGAAAGAAGTACTGCAACTACCACGCTGTATGTTTCTTTCTGCTCGCTTCCTTATAACCCAATGAATTTAGTTGAAGATGGACAGGATTGTGGTTCTTTCATAGTTTTGTATAATCTGCCCTGGCATTGTGAACATTAGCACCAAATCTACAACTCTCCAGCATCCAGGAATTGTCACTGGTATACTGCAGAGTTACTTAATGTATGACTGGTTTCTTTGGCTGTTCTTCATTGTCCCGGTTCAAGATAGTAACTAAAAAGGCACTGGTTTTGCTGTTGTCATTGCAGCCACTCCTAGAAAGGCTAGGGAACTACCCCTGGTGTGGTCCGGAGGAGGGAGGCGCTGGTGACCGCAAGTACCGGTACTGCCTGACCACCCTGGCGGTACCCAAGCCCCACTGTGTAGGCTTTGCAAGACGGAGGATAGGCAGGGGTGGCAGGTGAGGATGATACTTCCACATTTCTCCAGGCTTCCTCGCTGTGTCTACTGTGTTGATGTGCAAACATCTTCAGAATTCTCTTGTGGAGCATTCTTGTTTGTTATCACCAAGTGTGTTCTTAGGGCATACTTGTTTTCTAATAACTTCTCCGGTATCCTAGCTATAGTCATCTAAAGGGAGACTACATTCTTTATTTCTTTATTTCTTGATTTGTCTTATTGTTGTTCTTCCCATTTTTTTCTTGCCTGTCTCCACATTCTTTTTTACAGCGGAGCTGTTAAGGGCTAGGTTCCCCAGGATCGTGTCCGGTATGCCGACACAAACCTAACTGGACAGCTACCGCCATCTATAAGCGACGGTGGCAAGCACACAACCAGTCTGGTTGCCGCCATCGCTCGTAGATGGCGCCAACCTTTCCAGCTAACATAGAAGAATAGATAGTTGGGCATGTTCGTGGGAATTCACCATAGGAAACAGCGCGAAAAACAGACGACGGCAAAGAAGAAGCACACATAACGAGCGCAGCGCTCGTCACGAGTGTTACTTCGTCCTCGTCTGTTTTGCGCGCTGTTTCCTAGGATGGGTTGGCCGCGCACCCTTTCGGGGAAAGAAGACTGGCTGCGGAAGGAGCGGCGACATATGCAGCAGTGCGAATGGGTCCGCAACCGCCGCAAAGCCACTGTCGCCACGACTTTCACTGTGTCGAGTGCTTCAGATTCCCTTGCCAAAGAAGAGCACTTTGCTCTCCTGAAAAGCCTCCGCTGAGAACAGAACCAGCGATGTAAAGGGCACCGGCGGGCCAATGCCACAGACGACGATCGTGCCACGGACGCCAAGCGCAAGCGCGAGGCCCGGCGACAACTGCACTCCACGCCGGCTGTGCAGTTCCGGGGCGCGACAGCGAGGTTCCGGAGGGAGTTCGTGGATTACCCGTTTGGCATCACATGTGCCGTGTGCCAGTGACTCTGGTCCTTGACTCTGGTTCACCGGAGACGTATCCACGATCGGCGGCGTGTCGGACGAAAAGAAGCAGGAAACGGGCGTGTGCGTGTTGTGGTAGTGTATTGAGTAGACCTCCGCTGGTCTTCCTTCTTTACGAGAGTGGAAAGGCTGAACGTTTTATTCTCCAAGCTTTCTTTTGTCCTATTCCTATGTACTTGCTGCACATTTGGGAAGAATCGATCGTTTGTGCATTAGGACTTCCACAAATGGATGGACTTTAAAAAGTATAGTACCATGAAACCTCATCGATACTTTTTTTATAGGGGTCCATGGGGAAACAAAACAGGGTTATCCGGGAAAACGTAAAAACGAGAAAGCCCCCAAGGGCTGGGAGCTCGGTGGGACCGGCAGTTTTGAATGTAAAAGCGGGGAAAAGTAAAAACTGAGAATGTACCAATGAGGTTCTACTGTAGTGAAGAGATATTTTAAAGCTCTTTAAAAAAGATTAAACATGCAAAAAACAAAAAAAAAAGAAAGGAATAACTATATTGTTAGACCCATTGGATGTTACTATACTTCGTTTCAGCTTCCGTCCGAGTGCAGCCAAAGCTACATGTGGCCGGAGCCAATCGCACGCCGGCGATTGGTCACGCGATCTTGCCTGCACTTTTGTATCACTCCGCTGCGCCGCTGGTCATCCGCGCCGCCCGCGCTCGCCGAATATTTCGTCTGCTACGGGAGTATCAACGGTATCGTCTGCTACAGGTTTAAAAAGTGCCCTTTCACTTTCTGAAATTTAGTCACAGGGGATGTCAGTATGTAGGCTGGCCGCTGGCGTCTGTGTCCGAGCTTTCAACCTGTCTGGCATTTCGGCATAGTTTCCAGATGTAAGTACACATTGCAAGGTGCCCGATGACCCGGCCGTTGATGTTTCCTTGTAATGTCTGGATATACCAGGGCTCGAGGCGCAGTCCTTTCCACCAGTTTATCGGCGTTCACTGTGGTCGGTAGGTAAAGGGGTGCCCTGATTTCGCCGCGTATCTGTGAATTGTAGTGGCCCAGAAGCTTTTCTTGTTTACAACGCATTCGCGGTACGACGCGGCCGGAGTCTCCTGCCGAATTTGAAAGTAGACATTCATCGCAACCGCTCGCGCCTGACGCCCAAACGTGCCTTTGCGAAAGGACGTTCGGAAGCGACTCGGTGAGGAAAGCAGCGAAGCATGGGAACGAAATCACACAGAAGAACCGAGCGCTGCAGCCGTGTTGCCAGCGGATGTATGCGTTTTCACCAAACCACGTGCATTTACATATATTAATAAAAATATAAACTTCAGATATTTAATTACTTTCGTTGCAAATCATTCTCAGCAGTGCACATCTGGAATGTTGTGCAATGTTTACGCACAAAACAGCTATTTTAAAAATATTATTTTTGCAGACTACTGTGTGGTGCATAGGAATGTTCTTCTCGAAGTTGTAAACCGTCCCTCAGCCTTTGGCTGCGCTCGGACGGAAGCTGAAACGAAGTATATATGTCTGCTAAATTCATTTTTTAAATGGCGCGTTAGTTTTCCGGGTAAATTGATTTATTTGCCGGATCCTAGGATCCGCCTCATTTGGGAAGGCCGCCACGTTTGCTTGGCCGGTGACGTACGTTGCCCACTGTCCCTGGCGGCGCGGCGTCCCTTTGCATACGCTCGCAGACCTGGCTCTCTCGGCGTCTCGGCTTCAACTTCCTCGTTCCCCTTCTGCATTTTGAGCACGCAGTTTTGAAACGACATCTACGGCATCGCTCGCTTTGTTAGAGTCTGCGACACTGATTGCAGCAGCAACGAGAGTGACGGTTATCGAGCGATGTTGGAAGCTGGTCATCTCGGCTTTGACCCGCCGGCAACCAGTTCCAGCGACGACGAGGAGATTGTCACAAACAAACTTGCCGTCGTCTGCGACGATCTCGCACGTAGGATTACTCGGCCGTTAAACAGTCCGACGGGGCCCAGCCATCGCAGATGACATCACATTTCCATGCCTCCTGCCACGCAGAATCTTTCGGAACCGATAATTCCAAAACCGGAAGCCGTTTCTCCTGTACATTCCGACACTCCACCGCACAACAGACTTCGCGCGATCTCTTTTGACACCCAGTGCGTGGGATCGGAGAGAAAACCGGCGAGCCGATGCCGAAGAACCGAGGGTAGCGAGCCAGCCAAGTGCACGTGCACGCCGGGCGGAAGGTCAGAGGGCAAGTGGGGGGAGCAAGAGCGGCGTTGGAGTAGCCGAGCAGCGAGAGAAGGTGTGATCGCACCATGGTAATGTGAGCTTGGGTGAGCATGGGGGCAATGAGAGAGCATTCAAGTATGCATCATGATCAAGTGGTTCCTGGACACGATGTGACCAACTTGGACAGTGTTGCTTGGTTGCCAGACGAAAATTAGGACGTTTTGGTCAAAATATAATGTGCATTACGCCTAAAAAGGACAATAAGAGTAATGTTACTGACTCTCCACGCAATTAACGATTTTCATTGGTCAAATTTTATGGAGGTGGTGGGTACCTGAGGATGGCCCCTCCGAGAGAAGAGCCCGTGTATTTTTATTGCTGCGAGTTGACTGGGATGTCTTGCCATCTAGAACTTCTCATTTTTATTGACTAAAATCCAACAAACAATATGCTATCAAAAACTAGCTTCTACAAAAAGAGCTTAAGCGCCCCTTTAAGAACAGGACTAAAGCTATCTGCCTTCGTCTCCACTCCACTCCTTGAAAGTGGAACGCCGGTGTCCGACGTTTGGCTCTGACATTTGAACGCATTCCACGAGTGCAGTGGAGAAAAAGACAGCTAGCTTTAGGTCTACCCACTAATCATTCAAACCAGAGCTCGGCACACAGTTGTAACTAAAATAAGTATGCCAACTTCACATAGCAAACAAAACAAATTCATTAAAAGGAACCTGAAGCGGTTTTGTATTTGAGGAAGAACACATGAATTATGTTTGTTTGGCTTCCAGAATCACGAATATCGAGATAATTTTTCAGTTTGGTGCACAGAGGCTGGAGAAATTAATTTTCAAGGTGCCGCTGGAGCACCTCTTTCTGGGGTGTGACATCGTATTAGGAGTTTTCGAAATCTCCACTCTCGCGCATCTTCAGCGCCTATCAAAGCTATGCATGCGCACTCTTGCTATTTTCAAAAAGGCCAGAAAGAGGCGTCACGACTGGTGTCAGTGCGGGGGAATATACCTGGCAAGCTTGCAATTGTATGCGCTGTCCACACGAGCGACATGCGCTTGGCAGCCCAAAGATCCTAGTGTGACGTCACGACTGGTCAGAGGTTTTTCGTGTTTTCTCGTGTTTTCTCATGTTTAGTTACATCTGCAAGGAAAACGAATGTGATATTCAGATTCACTGGATAATAATACGCCAGAATTCACTTCTAACTAATTTTTCTCAAAAAGTGTTTCAGCTTCCCTTTAAACGTTTTGCCTCCCGTGTGGGAGGCAAAACGTTTATAGCCACTGTCTGCCCGTTCTTATGGTTCTTCCAGTTGTTCTCGTGGTCCGTGTTTTTCGGGTGCGACCGCGAGGAGAGCGTCTGTTTGCCGTTCTTGTAGTCTTTGAGCGCGAAGCTTTTTGCCGATAGGCTTAGTATTAAAGCGAGCTTGGTGGACTAAACTTTGTCTCCAAATAATGACAAATGACGCCAACTTCAACTTCGCTGTTTGTGTCAACGAAGGCCCCGACAAAGTGCAGCACCGTGATCAAACAGATAAACAAAAAGTGAAAAGTGAACAATATAAAGCGGAAGTTGCACACAAACTTAAACTTGACATCAAGCAAGTGGAAAGTGGCCATTATGCAGTGGAATATTGATAGAAATGTGATAACTTGGCCGAAGTCGATTTTTCAGAACACTTGACTATTTGGACAATTTTGGGGTCCCCTCCGAGCTCGAAAAATCGGTCGGCGACTGTACAGTTCTATTTATCTTGAATAGTGCAAGATAAATAGAATTGTGTTGAGATGGATCCTTAACATTGGCTCTGTACCTACTGATGAAGCCTCCCGCACAAGAGGTGAAACGTTTCATGAATTTGTTTCGTTTGTCGTGCGAGGTCGGCATACTTATTTTAGTTACGACATCTCCCGGTTTCTGGGCTATTCTTGCATCTCTATAGTCGGTCTTCTACTCGAAAGTACATTTCAATGCTTTCTTTTTTACGCAACTTCGGGGCTCATTGGCGTTGGTGTTAGGCATCTGAAAAATAATTTTTTTTTTACAGCAAAGCTATTTATGGCTAGGGTTTCATGGGTTTTTCGTGTGCAGTAACTAAACATTCTACGCTCGCACCGCTGCACGAGCACGCCTTCCCCATATAAAAGATTCAAAGTAAATAACCAAAAAAAAGCATTGACGAACGTGCGTGCAATTCATTTGTTTTAGGCTTTTGCTTTAGAACAGTTAGGGCTGCAGACACCAGTATGTGCGGTGCGTGGAACACCATTCCCTGTATTCTCCTTGATGCTTGGGTAATTTAGCAGTAGGTCTGTCCAGTAGATTAGTTATCAATAGGCACCATTTTTAAGATCAGTACACTCTCAGCTAGGTAATAAAGGTTTCTCAAAGATTTGCCGCTGTGCAACCCACGTTAGCCATGTCCACGCTCGCACCGCCCTCTCTTTGTCATGGTTACAAGCGCTTGCATGCCTAGCTTCCTTTCCTTCCGCTCTCCCGGAATGGCGGTCCCGTCGTGCACGTCTACTAGTTTCTTCCGGCTCCTCAAAGCGGGTCTGTGTCGTGTGCTAAACAGCTTTGCTTGTCATCCACCCTCCCAGAGTGGAATGGTTCATGATTTTTTTCCTCTATTGTAAAGCCTCCATTCATAACATCCTCTACTTTAGCATAAGTAGTTGTGACAGCCGAGTTATTATCATTATCACGCATAAGTGAAGCGGATGCAGGACACACAAAGAAAGTCAGCATGGCTAATCAAAAAATTGCCCAGGATGAAAGTCAACAGTCCATCTGTGGTGCATCGACTATCCAATTCACGCAGCTTCGCTTGAAATTCCATTTGCTCTCTCTCCACAAACAGGATCTTGCTCGACCGGGCGTGGACACCACTAGAAGACTACTGGCCAGACCTGGACATAGCGCTGAACCAGTCCATGCCCAATGGCCTCCCTCCCAGCAACGACTTCTTGGCCGAGATCAAGAACGACTGGTAGGAAGCTCTCCCTGGCTCGACCCAAAATGAACTGCCTGGCCTCTTGGCACGGTTGAGCTCGACCCGTGCAACACGAACAGCCTGTGGAAGCAGTCTCGTTGAGCTTGCCTCGCACAAACTGTCGGAAACAGTACGAGAGGGAATGCCAAAGCATGTGTCAGTTTTACACAGTGTTACTAAAATACTCGGTTGGGAAACTCCACCTTGGAACCCGGACTGCTTGCGTCCATCGAGACCAAACTGGGTATGATTATAGCGCCGTCATTTAGAAGCAAGTCAAGACAAAAAAATTGCTTTATATAACTACTGCGACTTGGCACTGCGAGATGGCACCACCAGCCCTTGCGCGACTTGACTGAACCGATAGCTGCAGTTGTGCAGTTCCCGGTGTGGCCACTGCGGGAGAAATGGTGGCGTTGTGATCGCATCAAGTTTTTTTCTCAAGTACAGATCGGAGCTACGTTTTCAGAACAGGCTCCTATGGCAATGTTCCATCTGAGTTGTTCTAGTAACGTCGCTTTTACCCATGGCACCGATCTAGTGGCCTCTCATGGAAGTACTGCGCAGGTGCGAGAGACCTCTGCATCTGGCTATTATCCTTGCGCCCCCGCTTCTTCCACATGTTGTCTTAAAGTGCTTTTTTAGATCCTCGTTTTATGGTCATATCTCAATCTGCGAGCTCTAATCGTCCTGAAAACTCTTAAATTGCATTCATGCGCGTCCGATTTGCTTGTTGAAAAAGCGATCAAAGATCCCGACACTTACCATCAGCGCAGAACGACAGATGATGCTACCGAACCTTGCTGAATATGGTCGAACAACAGACGGCACTTGTCAGCCACTTGCAAGTATGGGTTCCCGCAGGGACGAGTAGCCAATCAGTCCCGCTCATCCACGCGGGAACCCATCGCTCACAAACGGCTGACAAGTGCCGTTTGTCATTTGGCCATATTCAGCAAGGTTTGGTAGCGCCATCTGTCGTTCTGCGCCGACTGTAAGTGTTGAGATTTTTTTATCACTTCTTTCATTTGCAAATTGATTGAGTATTTATGTAATTTCGGTTTTAGAATGACTAGAGCTTGTAGACAGAGGTGTTGCCATAGAACGAGGATCTCAAAAAAGCACTTTAGTGCCGCCTTAAAGACCAACGACCAATTCGCACTTCCTCCTCTCCCCCCTTCTGCCCTGTCCACCGTTGCCCGTTTCCTTTTCCCCCAGGGTGAGGAGGATATTCTGTTTTGCTGAATCTTGTGTCTGGTCATCAGCCTTTGAGCTTAGCTAAATTTCAATTTGCAGTTGTAGCAAACGAAACTGAAGTCAGCAGACAATAAATTCCTTAACTTTGGAACTTGGCGCCGGTTCCAGTTTCTCCGAAAAAGAAGAGCTTTGATTATTCATTTCATATTTTGCAAAGAAAATTTTTTATTGTCTGTTCAATTAATTGCAACAGCTGAGCAGTCATTCTGCATTTCATAATCACAAAAAAAAAAAAAAAAAAAAAAACATTCTTGGGGGAAAGGAACAAAATCGAGAACGGTTATTGAGTATCAACCAGTACAAAGACAGTTTGTGTAGCAGACGACCGATGGAAGGCAACAATTGCACTAGAAAGTGCACCTGGGTTTTTGTTTGCGAAACCGCACCCGATTCGTGCCGAAAGTTTGCAGAGACACTGCTAGAGCGGCTTGGCAGGTGGGAACAGCGTACGCTCCAGTGTTCTTTCTCATTTTCACTCGCGCTACTTCCGATGCCATGGCGACCAATAATTCGTATTGCCCCTGGTCTTCTATCGACTCGCCTTGTGGAGAGGGATGTAGCTTCAGATAACTTGGTCACCTTTTTCAACTTAGGTTATTTGATGTCCGTTGAAACAAGACACAGGATATGCATGTCTCATCGTTCTCAGTGCGAAACGCGCTTATTCTTGGGCAGCATGCTCTGTATATACACCTTTCCAAGAAACACTCGACCCCAGGGGCTGCAAACCGTTTTCGAGCCCAGTGACTGGGTCTGAGGCAACGTTACTAAAACACTCAGTTGGGAAACTCGCCGTTGGAACCTGGGCCGCTGGCGTCCACCGAGACCGAGCTAAATGCGACAACAGCGCCACTCTTTATCATTTGTCTGTACTGTGGTCACCTTGAGCTTTTTGAAAGCCTGTTTTTGCGTAAAAACAAACGAAAAAGACTCTTTTTGTACGAAATTTATTGGAGTTTAGTACAAGAAGAGGGGCGCGTTATGTTTTTAAAATCTTTAGTTTGCAGGGTTTTGCGGCACAATTAATATTGTTTTTATACAACCATGCCTCAGCGGGCCTTTCAGGTAGCGCATCCCGCCCTAGATGCATTTTAACTTCTATAGTCGAACGCGGCGCGTCCACCGGGAAGACGGGGGTGGCACCCCTGTAACCTCTACCGCTGTATCTGTTCTTTAAGCCAAAATAGAAGTCACGTGCAGTTTGTCGAGTGGCCGCTGTGGGAGAAATGGTGGCGTTGTGTTCGTCATTAGCTCGCTGCTCGGAGACAGATTGGGGCCACTTTTTCAAAGCTGTCTCTATGGGAGTTTCCCAACTGAGTGTTTTAGTAACGTTGCTCTGAGGCTAGATTCTCACTGAATTCTCTGCTAACCCTAACCAAGTGGACTGTGATTTTGATAGGTGCAGCCTGCATAGGCGTAGTTTCAAACACTGCTGGCGGCTAAATCCTCGTCTTTTCCCGCTGTATTTTGTGTTTTATGGCGCGTGTATTTTCCTGAGGACATTGAGCTCATGCGCGCGGCAGAACGAATGCGACTAAAAAGTTAGTTGAATTAAATACGACAAAATAAGCATTAATAAACCATTACAAGAATATTTACTAAGAACTCATATTGAAGCAAAAGACGGAGCAGTGCTTGAAGAATCTTATAAATCTATAGAAATTATAAAATTTTTTCTTTTTTTACGATAAGGTTTGACGGCGCCGCCCGATTAACTGCGTGTCAAACGACGAAGCGCTTAACTGTAGAAAATATTTTACAACAGAAGATAGAGATAATATAGTAAGGGTGCAGGCGAGCTGGGGAATGTTGAGACGTCGTCCTGTTCTTTTCTGTTCCTTCGACTTTTATGTTCATTTCTGCCCCAGTCTCGGGTTTATTCAACATGTTTAACAGAAGATAGCCGAAAGGCATGCATTTTTCATGCTCGCAAATAATGTGTTTACCCATGGAAAGGACACAGACGTACAGTTTAGCGAGTGTTAACATTCAAACAATATATTGTACGTACCACACGATGCAGCGTTATCTGAAAAGAATTTATTTGATAAAGATCTCAAATAACACAGTCACAGTGGACGACAGACATCTTGACGATCGGATGGAATCCAAGGTGACTTCATTTTGGGCAAAGGAACGAACGCGACTGACCCGTTTCCTATCCCAACCCGGACAACTATTTTCGGAGATGACTGAGGACTCTACGCAGATTATCTCGGGGAGGGAGGAGAACATTTGTCATTGTTCGCAAAATCGCGTCGAGGTCCGTTCGACGTCCTCCCCACCTTCGTTTCCGCAAATGTCGAGCAGAAAAGCTTGAATGGCAGGCACTTACCAGCCCTATTTCTCACAGTGGGAGATAACACAAAAAGTATATGCAGCACGCATAAAAAGAAATTAAGTGGAAACTTTCAAGAGAGGCCAGAAAATGTCGGTTGCAAAACCGCATAACATAGGTAGAGAATCACGCTGAGCGGTTTCCCACAGTCCAAGAAAGTGGCAGAAAATTTCTAGCTGATAGAGGGCGCGAGAGTCGCACCAGCCGCATCAGCATCAGCAACATGGCGGCGGCCTAGGAGCGTTTTTTTGGAAAGGTGTATAATGCCCATGATGCATCGGCATGACTGATATGATGATGATGATGAGTACATTCAGTGTGCCACCTAGCTGCCATCATTGTTGTCTTCTTAGCTTAACCCTTTCAGATGCTATGTACACAAATGTGTACATCTAAAACCCTCGCATTTTTGGGGGGGATTATATCGTATATTGAGTTACTTTAACAATTTTAGTAGAATTCTGTACTCTGTGTTGGGCAACCAGAGTCTGTGAAGAAACTTTTAGTGAAAAGTTTTTTCATGACCAAAGTTTGTATAGAAAATATTTTCCACGATAAATGGCATTTGAAAGGGTCAATGCTTGTGCCCGCTTTTTGATCTCCAATTAATAAAACATGAAAATGTTAGCCTGCTCTAAATATATTAGTCGCTGGAAGAAGTCCTGTCTGTCTCACGTAATTAATGTTTAGTAAGCATGGCTCGTGCTGGCTGATTTGTAATGTAACAACTTCAAACTCGGTTAGGTAATATGAATATTTGGGCACTATAGTCGGTGACATGTTCAAAATTCCATAGATGTTCTGCACCCACACTCATTCGTCACCTTCCTTCGCTTCAGCTCATTTTGGGGGCAAAGCCTCTACAAAATCCTTAACCTGTCACCGACCAAAGAAGTAACGCAGCATAATGAGCAACACATCTGACCGAGCACGTTTGCATGGGACAACAAATTTACCCACCTTGGAGAGGATAGGGCTTTTTTTTATCTTCACTCGGATTGTAAGGGTAGTTAGTTTTAGCTATGTGCAACAAGTTGCAGTGCCCAAGGGGGATCTCTAGGAAGGCTTCGGAGCAGCACCCGACAGTTCTCCAGAGGCCCTCGGCGAAACGTCAGTCGCCTCTCTGAGCCCTCCCATGGGTCCCTCTCGGGGTCGCCTTGCCAAGACGGGCTCATCCGGAGCTAGTCCATGCGTGTGCCACGAGGTTTGAGGCCGTCCCGACGTGACGTGCAGGGCTTGACACTGCCCGTGCAGGTTGCACTTCCGGCCGCAGCAGCGCAACAGTGCGGGCGGCCCCAGCGGCCCTGGCTGCAGCGGCGGTGGACCCACCTCGGGCACCCCTACCACCTCCGCCAGCACGGAACACCGGCAAGACGCGTCCGGCGGAACCCAGGCCGAAAACCCTCCTCCACCTGCGAGTGGTGCGCCGTCGTCTGGAACGTCGTCGACCACGGACTTTGAGAGCTTCCAGAGCCACCAGGAGGAGCTGTTTGAAATGCAGCGCAAGCAGCTGGAGAGGTTAAAAGGCGGCGGAGCCTCGAGCGGAGGAGGGAACGCTTCGGCGGGTGGCACTTCTTCAGAGGGAGCCTCGTCAGGCGGTGTTTCGTCGAGCGGGACTTTGTCGGCGGGCCAGGCTGGCCGCTCCGGGGGTTCGCACCTGACCCTGGACCCGGCCAGCGTGGAGTTTGCGGTGTCTGCTGTGATGAGCACCACGGAGATGTCCGGGATGATTCTCAACTCCCTCGTGTCCTCCTCGTCCTCCTCCTCATTGTGCACAGCCCAGGGAGACCACATGGTGGCCAGGCTGTCATCCTCTGCGGCGTCCAACGGTCCTTCTGCCGACGGTGCGTGTCTCGTTTTTGTCCTTCTAGTTGCACGACTCGGGTGCAGTCTCGCAGAACACTTTGTTTCCTCGGGTATGGCGCAAAGAGTGATTAGGCTGCCTCATGTTCGTGAGTTTGGTCGCATTTTACGAGCTTCCCACTTGTGTTAAGTATTTTTGCATTCATATCTGCACAGTCTGAAATCTGTTGGAGAATATTTGCACTGAGGAAGATGGGTCTGCTCATATGCATGCTGCCTGTCTTCTACAAAAACAATGTTGTTTATCACCAAAAAAAATTGTAGAGCCCTTCCACTTCACGTGAAAATGGAGAACCAGCAAAGCTGTTATCTTTGTGACGTCGAAGACAACCTCTAGGGTGACCTCAAGGACGACTTGTAGGATGACCTTGAGGACGATGCCTAGAGATAACAAGGGATCAGGACCTCCCATTTAATCCAGTGCCCCCCCCCCCCTTTTTTTTTTTTTTTCAAAAGGTAACTTAAAAGCGTGATATTTTATTTTATTTGAAGTTTTATTCCTCTAGTAATACAGACAAAATTTCAAAAGTTTATTACGCAAAATTCAGCGGCGGCGAAAAAAAAAAGAATGCGCCAACTAAAACGAGTGTTGCCATCTATGACCAGCACCGCAAACTACTCGGACGAGCCTAGCTCGACCGTGGAATTGAGGGCTTTTGAAAAAACGCTGCACGAGCTGAGCTCGTCCATGGCATTTTTAGCCAAAAAGCGGCCGACGAGCACAGCTCGTCCAAGGCACTTAAAGGGTTAATAATGCCAAAGAAGACTGACTCACGTTGGTTGCCCCCTCTTTTTATTTATTCATTCATACATTCTTGCCACAACCAATGGGGAGTTTTCTGTCGACATGTGAGGACACATTTTTTCCCTGACCCTAGCGTATAACAGCTTCCTCGTAAAATCCAGTATGCACCAGTTGCTTTGGACCTCGGCACTGAAGAGGAAAGGTACTACGTCGATTAGTGTGTACAGTTGAGCCCGGTTATATCACACTCGGGTATTTCGAATTACTGTTTATATCAAGAAGCAGTCCAAACATCCCCTTGAAAATCACATCTAAAAGTGTAGGAGCAATGTCTTTTTGTATCGAATTCCCATGGCAGGGACACTGGTTGCAGACGAAGCCCGGCCGCGCATTGCTTTTTCTCGCAATCCCATTGCGCCGGTGGCGAGCACATTGCTTGCGTTGCGGGGCTGGCAGTCCGCCAAGCAGTCATGGGCACGTTACCAGTAGAAAGTAACAGTGTTACAGTTACCTAGGGGGAAAAAGTAACTCTTACAGTTATAGTTATAGCAGTCATGGGCACGTTACCAGTAAAAAGTAACGTGTTACAATTACAGTTACTGCAAAAACAGTAATGCTGTTGCTTTCTCGTTACAGTACAAAAATTGGACACAAGAAATCACAAACCAAAGCAATATTATTCTATTTGTTACTGTATAGTGAGAAGAAAGGTAAACTGAGAAATTAGAAAAATTTAAACCCGAAGGGTGTTTCTTTTCTGCTTCATTCGCCGTTTCAGCATTTTGATGCGCATAATTTATTTGCAATATTTGTTATAACTTAGTATCAACTGTTTCTGGAAATTGTCATCGGCCCGCGTCAGTGAATGTTTTTGTTCATTTTTCACTCCGAAACAAATGGGGGCACAGATGGTCACATAATCACCTTATGGGATATACTCGGAAACGGGCCTAATTATAGCAGGTCAAACAGTTTCCAAAAAATAAAGGAGGAAAGGAGACAATTAGCCTCAGGTGCTTTACGAGTGTACGACGATCACAGCGGCGTCTATGTTTGAGACGCCAACTGTGGAAGTCGTGTTCACTCGAGCGGCTCCGAAGAGAATGAATAAGCTAAACAAGCACTGTCTTTCTGCATAATATGGGGACGGCTTCCTTGAAAACAAATAGGGATGAGGAAATGGCGAACGGCTGGGTGTAAATACGACAGCACGGAGATATCCCAGACGGAATACTTGGAGACATCGCACGACCACTGACACCCGCAGATGGTCCCCACAAGACAAGAGTGATCCGAAGTCGGTGAAACAGACATTATTTGCCACCCCTACCACTGCAGGCGCCGCTTCCTTTATCTCCCGGTTTCGTGCTGACTCGTCCGTCTACTCTTGGTCGTGGGCTAAACCAGGCAATTTTAGTTTGTTTAATGCATGGCCATGCTTCTTGTTTGTTTGTCTTTTTTTTTTTTGTCAGCGAGGAGTTTTGCGAATTATACTTCAAGATGGCAATTTCACCATGGGCAGTGGGTTCTCATTTATATAGTAAAAAAAAAGTAACTGTAACGGCCTAAACAGTCAGTTACCCAATAAAAAAGTAACAGTGCTACAGTTACAAGTCACCAGTATTAGAGAGTAACGTGTTACAGGTAAAAGGTACCGAAAAAGGAACTAGTTTCCGGTAACGCGTTACTAGCAACTAGTTACTGCCCAAGACTGCCGCCAAGCCAGCATACACGCGGTAAAAAACACAGCGAAAGAGCAGTTATAGGAAAAAGAAAAAAAAAAACAAACAATAAACTGTAAAAAAAAAGAAAAAAAAATGGAGGATGGCAAAAGCAAGGGGAAGGACACGCCCCTCCTAGGGAGAGGGGAGAGCAGGAAGTGCTGGCTGCGGGAATGGTAGCCCGCGCCCCTTCCCCGAACACTGCTGATGCAGCGCGACTCCCTAGCCCCCCCCCCCCCCCCCCCCCCCCAAAAAAAAAAAGAAATGAGCAAAAATAAAAAAAAAAAGTCTTAGGCAAGTTTAGTGTGTTGACAACGGTTGTGCAATCGCACTTGGACTGCCTTATCTTTGTTTACCTTTTTCTTTTGCGGTTATTCCTGCCTTTCTTTTTTTGCTGCCTGAATTTGTGAGCTTTCTTTTTTGCTGCTTGCTTAACTTTTTTTATGATTTTTTATGCGTCTCCATTTTCCTTTCCCATTTTTTTAAAAATTATATTGTGTTTTGTTGCTTATGTTATGCGGAGGCCCGGCCAGGTGTGCATGTAGGTAAGCGCAGCGGTGTTGGTGGTCTCCTGCCAACTACGCTTTACTGTATTTAGCAGCTCTTGGATGCTCTAGTTAGTAAGCTCTTGTTTGTCGTGACCTTCAGCATCAGTACAGACACCAGGAAATTTCAACTCGAGCTTAATTTAAAATATTTTTGTATATCAAATAATTGATATATCGAACTATTTTATGATCCCCTTTGAATTCAATATATCTGGGTTCGACTGTATGTCGACACGTCCCAAGATGCTTCTTTGTCACCTTAAGAGTCTGCCACAGTAACACCGTTTTTCGAGGGATCATCCATTCTGCCGTTATTGCGAGGTAGTCACAGTTTATTAAGCTGCCCTCGAAAGCACTGGTGGTGCCTCCTACGAATGGGCCGGTGCTGGGTGCAGGTCGTGCGGCCGAGGCGGATGTGTCGCGGGCGGGGCGCCGGCTGCCCACGGGGCCCGGCGGTGACCCTGGCACGGAGGCAGACTCGTGCGTGGCGGCCCTGATGCCTCCGGTGGAGCTGGGCACCAAGTTGCCGGCTTCCCTGGCCGACCTCCGCTTTCCCATCCTGGAGCAGAACGGCAACGAAGGGAACAAGTGAGTGACCAGAGCCTAAATCGCCACACAACCGTACAGATTGGCTCGCTGGAAGCCCTTGTTTTTTTGGGGGTAACTTGCCTCTCTCTGGATGATGGTGTGGGTTCCCAAACCGGATTCCTTGAAGAACCTTCCCAAATTTTCTTACCATCTCTGCACCCAAGTTAAGCATTCCCCAGTTTAAACACTATTTTACAAGATGTAAGTTGTCCATTGATGCAGAACTATATCTCACTAGCTGCACACAGTGCAGTCAAAGCCACGGGCGAGAAAAAGATAAAAGCCACTTTTGTGCGAAGAAAAATAATGTGAAGCTACATAAAAGAGAGTCCAGGTAAGAGGCAAGTTCCTCCTTCCTCTCCCATCCAATTGCTTGAGTTACACTCCCGCCCCTCTACAATTGATGGCACCACGCGCAACTAGCGAGATAGAGTATACAGTGATGTGATTGCTGCGCCAATTGCGCCAAACTGCGCCAAGGGGCTAACCCTGCTACATCCTGCTACATTTTGCCAGAATATGGGTAATCTGCGCCAAGCCTGCGCCAAAGGACCAGTTTTGGTCGCCTTTCAAGACCAAGACTAAACTGAGTACCGTAACTGAGCATGCGTGAGCTAGGTAGCGCAAGCGGCCACCCGACACAAAGTACCCTGCATCAATCGTGGCATTGTAACCGTGGAGCCGGGGAATAGAAGGGACGTAGGACAGGCACAAAACTCCTACGTCAGTAATTAACCAGCTCGCCTGCACTTGCTTTAGTTACATCAATCGTCCATCCGGTCTAGTATGGTTTTTCCCGCCGTCTCTTCTTTCGCGCACTAGTCGTCTCGGGAATCTCGTCTCGCGTTTTTAATTTTTCAACAATAGATGCAGGCGTGTGCGGACGCTCCGACGCTAACGTGCTGGGTACCAGCCATGCCGTCACGCTGTGAAACGAAATTACGTTTTTTTTGCGCGGCGGGAGTTACGTCTTGAGCTGAAGCACTCGCTTCTGAAAGCAACGGTCGGGGGAAAACTATTTGGTCCCTGCCGGTCAGTCCGCACGTCGCTACAGATATGGAGCTTTCTAAACTGAAACACAAGGCCCGCCGCATGTTCATCAACATTCCTGTTCTTGTTTAAAACATGCGCTACTACAAAAATTCTTTTTTAACTCGACTACTGCTGTTTGGAAGTATTGATTACCTAGGTTTCCCTTGGTTGGCTTTCTTTCGAGAGGGACCCCAGTACATGAAAAATCTGTCGCAAAAGAAAGTTGGTAAAGAGAAGTGAGCTAAAGCAAAGAAGGCAATATCTACACGCTGAACCCGCACAGCGCGCTTGTTTGTCTCGAGTTCAGTCGTTGCACAAAGCGCTCCAAGAACGTTTTGAAACTGACTCGCGATGTCCTGCATCGATGCGCTCAGGTTCTTTTTTTTTTTGTATGCTTAGCTTGTACCTCGCCGCAGGCCTTGCAAGCACGCGCCGCTGGCCTGTTTATTGTCGCATGCTGGGAAGTTACATTTTGCATACATTTTAGATGCGGAGCATCTCTTGCTCGGGTCTATGTCCCGCGGCGTCGTAGTCCGCACTCACACTACGCATGCGCAACTCTCCTCCTTCCCTCTCCCCAACAGCTGCGCGTTACTCTCTCCGCTCTCTCTCTCTACCAGCTGCGTGCACTTCGCGTGCGTCCGCTTCTACTCGCACCGCGCGCACATGCGCAACTCTCCTCCTCTAGTCTCCTCTCCTTCAAGTGTCAATATAAACAGCGGTAGCGCGCTCCGCGCGTTCCTCCTTTGATTTCCTTGCTCTCAAGACTCTGACTGACTGACTGGGCGCGTTCAGTTCACCCGCTGTTGACTCCACTTCACTCCGTTCTTCCGATGAAGTGTGATGGAAGCAACAGTCCCGTCAGTTAGTGGGTTGGCGCAAGCAAGCGTCAGCACCACCCCACAAACTAACGTAATAACACGCAAGTTAACAATGTTACTAACAAAGTTACTAACACCGTTAATAACGATCCGCGATGCTCCGCATCACCCCATGGTTCCCCTTGGGAAGATGGTGTAATTTTTTTGGAAACCATTTGGCGACAGAGCGGAGGGGCATGGTTTCGGTTTCGATCGAACAGCCGTCTCCGCTCGCGCGACGAAGCACGTGCAGCTGCAAGCCTGCAGAAGTTGCCCGGACGTACATGCAAACATGATTTCACGACGGAGGCACCAGCCGGGACGCTTGCAATGCACTGTTTTACGTTTAGTTTTGACAAAAATCTGGCACGTCAGGATTCAGTAAAACGGTGGCAAGCGGTTTCTTAAAATTGCTCGGCACGCGTACAGCACTGTACACTTACGGGATGTCTCAATTTCTCTTTGGAGACATTGAAAGTGGACATTCATTACTAGCCTAAGCCAAAGCGAAGCTTGCAGCAACTTCGCAGAAAGTTTCGAAAAGCAAAAAGTACCCAAAAGTTATAATGCACCTTTTTCCTGTGTGCATTTTCGCATTGCACTGCAGTAGCTATGCGTTTCATCAGTCGGAGACTGCTTCCATTTATTTTATTATATCACTAGTCAACCTGATGCTGTGATATTTACTACTAAGCTGGTTATTTTCAAATAAATTTTAATATGTGCAGTTTGGTTTTCAAATAAATTTTAATATGTGAAGTTTGGTTCTTATCTATCTGTAGTGGGTGGATATATATATGTGTAATTTAACTGAAGCATTGCAAGGTGTATCATGTCATTGACATTTCAGTTACACCTTGAAAGACTCCTAGGTGGTCGAACTTGACCATAATTCGTTTATTTCGGCGAGCGAAATGCCCTTCGTTTGTCCAGCACCTAAAACAAATATTTTTACCTTTCTAAGAATATCTGCTCCGAAAGCCGCTTTTTCTGCTCTGAAACACTGTTTTGGCTGCTCCAAAAGCCACTTTTCCTGCTCCAAAGCATTGTTTTGGCTGCGCCAAAGGCCACTTTTGGTGCTCCAAAACACTGTTTTGGCTGCTCCGAAAGGTGCTCCAAAACGGCTTAGGCCAATCACATCACTGAGTATAGTATGTGACAAACGTTCTATACATGTTAAGGTCTGTAGGCTTCTGGAGAGCTGCATGGCATCAGTGTCGAGATCGGGCGGAGCTCCTCTGCTGCCCAGGAGAGATTGCCTATCCTCGAGATTGAAAAGTTTAAAAACTGGGATATGGTGCCTGGCACCACATTTTCTAACCCTGGGGCTCTCCGACTTGTTGGCACCACTTTGTTTGCACCACATTTTCTAACCCTGGGGCTCTCCGACTTTTCCATCTCGAGGAACCCTGGTCACTCTTTTTGTTGATAGCCGAACAACCCTCCCCCCTCGCTCCGAGCCTTGTTGCCCAAAAGCGGTGCAGATGCCAATCCGTCTTGCAAACAATAATGCGTTGCGACTCTAGGAGTGTAGCTGACATTGTGATGGGCAACGAAACCTGGATCTACCTCTAAGATCCTCAAACAAAGTGCCGGTCATCCGTTTGGGTCTTTTCTGGGGAGACTTCAATGTTAAAGGTCAAGGAATATCGGAAAGAAAATGGTGGATACCTTCTTCTGAATCATTGGGCATGTGGTCGTGGTTTCTCTGGAAAACCAAATCACGGTACACCACATTTTGCCTGCCAACAGTCTTGGAGAATATCCAGGAGCTGACCTAGAACTGCCTTGGGGGAATGCCGCTGCATCACAACTATCGTAATATCCCTAGTCATCGCCCACCGCACGTTTTGGGCGGATATCGATTTCCAAAACAACACAGAGTGATCACCCACCCCTAGAGCTGCGAACATTCATCCTACCCGAATGACGCGGTCGCGGACCTTACGGTTGGAGGAAGACGTCCGTGACAAAGTAAAACGAAGGGAAAGACACTTTACTGTGTTTACGCATTTCCTCTCTAATTTCCGCGGCCCCGAAGTAGGTACATGCGTGCGAAAGGAAAAGGATGAAGATAACACAATGTAACCTTGCTTTGCTTATAAAAAAAAAGTATATATATATATATGTATGTATATATATATATATATATATACACACACACACGGACAAAAACGATATCGGGAAGATAACACAAGTATTAAAAGGATACTGAACCGAAATTTCGAGCTCGTTAAACAAGGCCGGGCGGATAGGCGGGAAGCTGCAAAACCAAAAAATATCACTCATACGGCGATATATCTGACGGATCGCCATATTTTTCGGAAAAGAAGTGCACGATCGAACCCGGCCGACGAGGCCCACGAGACAAGGCACGTCACGATTCCCATTCCCTCTCCTCCTCGCTACGTCCCGTCAAGCTGGTGAGCCGAAGCGAGGAGGAGAGAAGCGAGGCCGCTTCTCCTCATTCTCAAATTCTCCCGGAGGACAGTTACGTGAAAGAACTCGCTTGATCGCGCCCTTCTTTTCCAAAAGTATGGCCATCCGTTTGAGATATCGATGTACGAGTGATGTTTTGGAGTTCGTAGCGTCCCGTTCAACACTTCTGCAGCTTTACTTTGCGAAATCCAAATTTCGGTTCAGTATCCCTTTAAAGGGATCGTGAACCGAAATTTGGATTAAAAAAAAACAATGCTGGAGATGTAGGCGGGATGCTACAATCCCTACAACACTACTAGTAAGGCGATATCTCGAATGGACGGCAGTATTTTTGGAAAAAGAAGTCGAGATTCAACCAGGCCGACGAGGCGCGTGACCGTCAAGATACCTAGTTTCCTCCTCCCTTCGCTTCGCTCCCTCAAGGCCGCGAGGCGGAGAAGACGCGAGGCTGTTCCCTCTCCTTCTCGGAGAAACGTGACGTCAACATTCCTGCCAAATGCACCTCTTTTTTTTTTTTGAAAAATGCGGTCATCCGTTTGAGATATCGCTGTATGAGTAATGTTTTGGTGTTTGTAACATCCCGTTGCACGCTTTTGCCGCGTGTTTTGGGGAATCCAGATTTCGGTTCAGCATCCCTTTAAAGGACCCATGAAACGAATTTTGGGCTGGAGTAAATCAATTTATATTGGGATTTTACTAATAGCACATCGTTCAGTGGGCCAAACGAACAAAGGTAGAAAGTCAGAAGCCTGACTTTCGCTACGAAAATTTGCAAAACATAGCGGACTATTTCGTACCTCCTTCCCTTCGTAAACTCTCCGCCTTTTCACTGTGATACATCCGCGGACCCCGCAGCGCGTCACCGGGCTACTAGCCACCATAACCGGGCCCCCGCAGCGCGTCACCAGGGCCCAAGCGCACGTCACACGACACCGGAACTCACTTAATCCCTTTACCCCTAAGCTGACATTGCGGTGGAAGCTACGCGCTTGCCGGACCAATCAGCCGCCTCCCTTTCATCACCTGACCTCATTCTCTGCGGGTCGGTATGCGCGAGAGGGCGTGATCACGTGGAAAATGTGTGGCTGGCCCAACGAGCACGTAGCTTCCACAGCACTGTCAGCTTCGGGGTGAACGGGGTGGGGAAAGCAACTAGTCGGAATTTTGAGCGACGGGCTAATCTTCTAGGGGGACAATGGCCGTGTCCGGGCTACACAAGCGAGATTCCGAGCAAGAGGGGACTCCCTTCTTTCCGACTTCTTGAACTGTTTGGTACAATGCGCGATTTATGAGTTGAGGAGGAAAGCTAAACAGAAAAAAAGTTGAAAAAGCGTTTCATGACTCCTTTAACCAACTCCGGGATCGCGAAGTCAGCAAACGCCCCATATCCTGCAATGGAACCGAAGTCCGTCTCCTCCGAAATTACCGCGAACCCACTCCTTCTCCCTAAACATCGCGAGCGTGGTTGGTGAGGTTGTGCAATGTTCGAAACAAAGCCAACGGGTAAATGAAGATTGGCTGGGGTGCACACAGCTTCCCATTTCGAGCGCAGTGTTCGTGGTGCCGTCCACGCCACATAGAAACACCGCCTTGACCGTCATTGATAGCACGGACGCACGCAAGTATGCACGAACGAAGAAAGTCGCAGAAGAGCCTACCTGCTCCTTATGATTGACAAGGCACCCAACTTGGCCCGATGGCAAAGTATTTGCCAACGCGATCACCGCCTTCCCCGCTTCCCCAGCATCGCTCTTGGTTGCCTCTTTCGCTCGTTCCGCCTGGTTGGTTTTTCTATTTGCTTGTTTACTTTTTTTTTCTTCTTTCTAACGAAGAGAACATAGAAACATGCTTTCACGGAACAAACGTTGGCGCTGTATGCCGATCGGCGGCGTTCATTGCACGTACGGAAGCAACTGACTTTGCTTTAGTCAAAGGTTCTTTCGTGAGCATTTTTTGCATAAAACAATGAAACTAAATCGAGTTTTCAGTTTAATGTATTTCTTGAGCAGCCGTGCTAGATATGTACAAAACTGTGGCATTTTTACAGCGGAACTGTTAAAGGGACCATGAAATGACTTTTTTACTTTTTCCAGATAACTTTTACATTAAACCGTCAATGTTCACTGAATGCCGAACAGGCATCCGTTTTCGTCTCGGTTTATTAACTTCTACACAAAAAATTAATGAAATATCGACTTTTTCTTGACCGCAAAACAAGCCGTGACGTACGCTGCTTCCGGAACCGGAAGTTCTCTCGGCAGTTGGAGATGGGAGCGTTAGCGGCGACGAGTTGGGGTGTGCCGGTAGGTTTTACTGCGCCGATGTCACCGACGTATTTTCTGAATCGGCGCCTCTCATCGCCGCATCGCAGCTGAGCGAAATTCAATGAGATACGTTGCGCTACAGCGACAGCATGGGACTAGTCCCATACGCCGTTATGCCTGTTGGGAAGTGCAGCGAGTCTTCCGGTGAAGACTCCAGAAGTTAACCCAACTGTCATTGTTGGTAAAAGGCGGCCAGTGTCAGTCGTTTGCAAAGCGACGTAGATGGAAACAAATTGCCGCGGCGTTTTTCGCGGTCTCGGAGATGCAGGAGCGAGCCGACGTTAAAAAAGATACGTTTGAACTACGAGTGTCAGCAAGAGCCACGTAAATACCTGTTCACACTCGGAGCGGACGCGCGCGTTTGATGGAAGTGCTGTATTCGCGCTGTTGGTAAGCGCTTCGGGACCGATCTTTTACGATTGCAACTCGATACTGACGCGACACTCGGCAAAGAAAGGTTGGACCGGTATTGCGCGTATACCTCCCACGAACTGTTACAGCTCGACAGTGACGTGCAGTCTGTCAGAATAAAAATGGCATACCAATAACAAAGTGTACATACCGTGTTACGAAGGTAATCCATACAGCGTTTATTTCAGCTCTATATCACACAAAACAAGAAGAGAGAATTGACGAGGGTCCCTTTTCGACGAGTGTTCGTCAACCCTGCCTCGGAAAACAAGGGGAAGAGATTGACCTCACCTCTTAACCTAAAATTGAGGTCAGCGATCAAACTATAATACGGGAAGGGTCCACAAGGGTAGCGCGGGCATATTCCATTCAGCACGCCAGCCGGTCGTAGGCAGACAGACGGTCTTGCGACGAAGCAACGCTGCGCCGAGTCGGAGTGCCTGCTAGGCCTATATCCTGAGAGCTTCGTAGGAGCGGGATTCGCGGCTGTTGTCGCTCTTCTCGGGTGTTTGTGGATCCAGCGTTCTTGTTCGTCGTGGTCTGTTTTAAGTACATTTTTTTCTTGCTGCTTGAAGTCGGCCCGCGCGAGATGAAGACGTAGAAAAATAAACGTTCAGTCAGTCAGACTTCTGAGAGGAAGGAAACCAAAGGAAATAACCGTTCTGAACTCGGCCCTGCCCTACTGCGCACGCGCAGTGGTTGCTTCGTTTACCACACGATAGATGGCGCTTGGCTCTCAGCATTATCAAATTTGGCAATTTTCGCCACACATCTCTAATTATGCTACAAAATGTGGATCTGAATATTATTTAACAAAACTTTTAGGAAACATTCGCCGGCTATTTTTTGTTTACGATCGCGGTGCTGGTGAGGTAGGCTCTTACCCAATAGGCGACCTGGATTTGGCTGACGTGCTCCATTTCCGCGGATGCATCGTAGTGAACAGGCGAAGGAAGGAAGGCGCAAAAGAGTCCAGTTTTCTTTTAAAAGTTATAGTTCTATAGCAAATAATTTTTTTTGGCTCCCTAGTTTTGTGTTTCTTTTCACACCTTTTACGACGTGCGGTGGATGAAATTCGATTTTAAAATCATTTCATGGTCCCTTTAAGTGCTAGGTTCCCCAGGATTGTGTCCGGTATGTCGACGGCAACAAGCACACAACCAGTATGGTTTCCGTCGTCGCTCGTAGATGGCGGCAACCTTTCCAGCTATTAAGAAGAATTGATAGTTGGGCACGTTGGTGGGAATTCATCGTAGGAAACAGCGCGAAAAACGGACGACGACAAAGAAGAAGCAAGCACACGTACTGAGCGCAGCGCTCGTCCCGTTTGTTTTTTCGTCCTCGTCTGTTTTGCGCGCTGTTTCCTACGCTCATATCAGTTTCGGTTTGGACTCATGGTGGGTCGGCTGCGCGCCCTTTTGGGGAAAGGAGACAGGCTGCGGAAGGAGCGGCGACGTACGCAGCAGCGCGAATGGGTCCGCAACCGCCGCAAAGCCGCTGTCGCCTCGACTTCCACTGCGTCCAGCGCTTCAGGTTCCCTTGCCAAAGAAGAGCACATCGCTCGCCTGGAAAGCCTCCGCCGAGAACAGAACCAGCGATGTAAAGGGCACCGGTGGGCCAATACCACAGACGACGATCGTGCCACGGAGGCCAAGCGCAAGAAAGCTGCTGCGTGGTGCCCATTTTCATTGCTCACGTGTCCCCTGCTGAATAGTCCGAATTAGACAACTTCTTGGCCTGATGAACACACTTGGTTTTGTTTTGAGTTGTCATGTGCCTTCTAAACAGTCCACAATAAACAACATTTTTGAGAGATAAATAAACTTGCATCAAACATTTCGCAAATGTTTCACATGTGGCATACCTGCTTATAATCAGTAGGCCTATGTAGAGGAAATCATCGAATATCTGCTTTGTAGGTGTAGACATTTATATGGCAAATCACAATTTTATTTTGCATCCATACTTAGATTAATTTCTGATAATTCAAACAAAGTTTGTGGCTTCCTGGAGTTCGAATTAATGAGTCGACTGTACAAAGTAGTGTTTACTAGTAGTTGGGCATGAATGAGTGGATCGGATCTACTAAAATAAAAAATAGTATACTTAAACTGGAAAAACGCTTTTACAGGGGACGGTTGAGGAAGTTTGGGTACTTGGGGAACCCTGTTTGAGAACCCACACTTTACACTGCAAGTTTGGTCCTATACTGCCAGTTGCTAAACTGCCTCGGCCCGCATTCCCGCCTTGCAGGGCACGCCACGAACTGTCGAGCAGCCTGCCGAGGGTGAAGCTGGAACCCGTGGGCACGGCAGACGGGGCCCTCCCAATGGACGTGACCTGACAGCCGCCCGACGATGACAATAACAACGTACAAGCCACCGTCGCTCCAGACAAGAGTCTGCTGCTGCGGCCAAAGCCGAAACCGAAGCCAGAATGGGAGGAGCCGTTCCGGACAGGCCTTCCCTCGCTGCCTCGGCCGGGCACGGTTCCACACCCGCGAGTCGGTCGGGGCCAGCCCGACGCGGGCGGGTTGTCGCCTCCCGCTCCCTCGCTGGCGAACAGATACTGCTCCTCCTCCCTTTCCTCCCTCCCCCTGCCAGTCCTTCTCGTTTATCATTGTTCCTCCCCTCCCTCGAGGGAGCTGAATTCCCGTGCTCAACAAAGGCGCGTGGTTGTAGCCTTTTGGGACAAAGCTAAAAGAAAGGGTACAAAATATGATGTGATGCCGTCAGTCGTTTTGTACCATCCGGTCGTCGATAAGTTTCTTCTCGTCTAGGGGGAAGATGGTGTTGGCTGCGCAGTTTTGGCTGAAATTTGAAAGATCAATGGGAAGGGTCCTTCTCGGTCAGCGAGAATGCGGTTCTCGTGACCGGTGTCCGACTCGCCGAGTGTGGCATTCGTGTCGCCCAACCTGCGTGCGGCGTTGGTTGGGTTGCCCGGGCTTGGTTGTGGAGGGGGGCAAAAAGTGTACACTGCACTGCCAACACTGCAGGGAAGGGACAGTCTGCCTCGAGCATCTGAAACCTCTCTGCTGCTAGTTACGTTAAGCTTTCCCTCGCCATCGGTGCGAGAAAAAACTTGGCACCGTCAAGAGACAGAACACACACAGTTGTACTACCAGGTCACTGCAGGTTGCCGTCTAGATGCATTTTCCCTTTTCTGTGTATAGTAGTTTTGGACTGCAACTTCCTTCATTGCAAAATTTTCCGTAACATTTTGTTTTAAATGAAGAGCCTGACAGATTGCAGATGTGTAAAATGCAAGCTAAAGATCTTTGTGATTTTCTTTTTGTAAGGGGGAAAGGAAACATGGAGGAACTTGCTTTTTTTTTTTTCTTCCAGAACTGTTGTTGTGCACTTTGATTTATTTGCGGTGCATAATTACAATGGCCACACCCATGGCTAGGTTCTGTAGCTGTGATAATACCTCATAAACAGGGACTTCGATGGGAAAGGTTCTTTTTATTTCTTTTTTTTAATTTACCCTGGAGTGTGGGAGGGGGGAAATCAGAAATGATGGGGTTTCGTGCCCTTTCATCATGTTGTACAATGTGCTTGAAATGTGTGTGTGCATGTATGCATCTGTGTGCTTGTGTACACCCATTCTGTAACTAATGACTGTTCTAGATTCATGTGTTGGCGAGTATGGACTATGCATGCAATTGCATGTTTGAGTGTGCTTGTTTGTTTGTGTGTGGGTGTGTGCGTGTGTGTGTGCTGGAAACACATGTAGAACAAATTAAAAATATTAAGATAAAACAGTTGGCAAGGTATCAGAAAAAAAAAAAGATAAGAAAAAGTAAAGGTTTCTTTGAAGGTGCAGGGAAGTTCAGTGTTTTACAAGAAATAAAGAGTTAGCTGGCTTGGGGAAAATAACCATTCATATGTGCTGGTGTAGTTAGATTAACAACATTGATTATAATGAAAAGCTGCATACTTTAGCTGCACCAGTGACAAAATTTATCTGTATTCGAGTTGCCGTGACTCAAAAATGTTTCCTTGCAAGTGCTTTGCTGCGCTGCCTTTCTTCTGCAACGAAGCTTTGTTCAATTGCGCACAACCTGGCTGCTGCCCACAAATGTGAATTTAGGCAATTTGTGTTAGATGCAGCAAGTTAGCAAATCGTAGGGAGGGTTGTACAAGCAGTGGAGATTGGCTTTCTAAAGACACCTGAGCATTTCTTCTGTCGTTGGGTGCATGTGCAAGTTTGTAAAATCCATTTATTTCTAACTTTTCAAAATTTTTTCTTACTAAAAATAAAAAGATCTCAGGGGTTCAGTCTAGTTTATTAAAAATGTCTGTCGTCTATCCTAAACGGTTGTTCTGTTTTCTGGACTTTTAGTTGCAATCCTAACCCAACCACTAAGTCTTATTCAGATGTCTCCTTACAAGTGGGGTTAAAATGCTTGCAGTGATGAGCAACTTGCAGAACATGAACCAAACCCTAGCCTGTTGATATAAATCTCTAGTTAGGCAAATCTGTGTAAGACCATGTGTAATGCCAACCACATTGTAAAGAGGGGGAGAAAAAAAAATGCCAGGCATTTTCAGAGTACAATATTGTCTCATTGAAATATTGTATTGGCAGTTCTTTGGTGTGGATGTTTCTGTACATATGGTATTTCTTCTGCCAGAAAATTGTGGTGGATTCTTGGAAGAGCATTTTGTTGAACTCTTCAAGTTTGTATTATAGTTTTGTATTTACTTTGAAGGGTGAAATTGCGGGGGAAAAACTCCATTGTATCATTGTAAATAGCATGGTAGCCCTCATGGGATTAAAGACGATCTAACCACCTTGACCTGCGTCATATTCCTTCCATCAATCGCCACAATACTACTAGAGTGCGATTCATGCTGAACCATTTGCGGAACCCTGTTCTGCACCTTTTGCTCCAAAAAAGCAGATTCAGACTTCGTGCATGCATTTCATTTGCTAAAAGAAGGTAATTTATTCTTAGTAAAGTTCAGTGAACTAAACCCATCAAAAGGTGAGCATAATATCTCATGTTATACAGGGTGTTTTTCGTTTTAGTGGGACCAGGATTAAAAAGAAAGGGAACTTGTGTCAGGGTTCCTTTAGCCCTAGTAGCCACTGGGGTCACTAGAAAAGGGATGAAACGGTATCATTAACTAAAACTGATTAATTAAAAGTAATAAACATAATTTATTGGAGCATAATGTACTTGGAGAATTGACGCTGACCTCCCATGGCGTAACCGTGACATAAAATATTGATTAAAAAATTAGTAGCAGATGCTATGAGGCAAGAAAAAAATGTTATTCTTGTACCTGGGTTAAAACCAAAACTGCCGGCGAAGCACGGCAGTTTTGGTTTTAACCCAGGCACATGGGTTGTGGAGCTGGCACAGCGCAGGGGGTTAACGTCGTGAACATGCTTCGCTGGCTGTTTCGGTTTGAAGCTGTACGCAAAGATGCCATTTCTAGTACCGTAGTGCCCGCTACAAATTTTTTAAATCAAAATTTTGGATCACAGCTAAATTATATTGAGGCCGAACTTCAATTGTCCAACTAATTATGCCTCAAAGGCTTGAAGGAAGTATTTTATAAAATTCTTCCTCCAAGAAAGAAAAACAAAAAAACCTTTATATGCTTACATATACAGGCTGTTCCACAAAGCCAGGCCAACACTTTTCTGTGAAAACCACATTATACAGAGAAAGCTTGGCACAGCCAAAGGGCCTATTTGTCAAGCTGTGCAACATTTGGGTTAAGTAATTTGTTTTTAATATGGAGCTTTTTAGTTGGTACAGATAAAGGCATGGTTTAAATTGGAAACATCATGGGCAATTATCATAAATCACTATATACACTGCACCAAATTTTGGCATTGTATCAACGTTGGTGGCAAGCATTAATATGCAGCAGAAACTCCAGCGGTAATACATTCAAATTGGGTTTCTGGAGGGCGCAATCAAATGCTGCGCATGCCTCGACATCTCTAAAAGCAACTTTGTCTTTTCTTAGTATGCCCATCAAGACTCCTCTTGAAACAACGTTGTAGTCAAACTATGCAGGAAAATTAACCGCACCGATCGAATGGGAACGAAGTTTAGAAAGACGCTGAAAGACAATGGTGGTGGTGCTGGAATTCAAACTCCGGGTCCCCTCACTGCCGATGAGGCTTAACCATACCTCACTGGTAAGGAGGAGGCATAAAGTTTAAATCCCGGCACCGCCACGTTTTGTCTTTCGGCAGCTTTCTGACCTTTATTCTCGCACAATCAGTGCGGCTCATTCATCCGCATATTTCGACCAGTAGAGTTGAGTAGACTACAAAAAAGTGGCGAAAAATGACCCGTGAAATTATGCAGTATATTTACTTGCTGAAGATCGAAGGAACTTTAAAAACTGAAGATGAAAACAACTACTGCAAAAAGTGGCTTTTGGAAAGTTTGATTGCCAGGGGGGAAAAACGACTTTCTGCATTTGAAATTTCATGTTGCAAGGAACTATCAAATAACTGATCTTAAACAGATTCGTCAATATGGAGAGAAATTAGTAATGCTCTGCCATGAGCCAATATTTTCTATGTGGCTCTTTTGGTGAAAAGAAGTAAATAGGTGAATTATTCACAAACAACTTCACTATAACAAATGCTTGCACCCCAATTTATTTGATAGTGACCAATACAGCATGCATCTTCAATTTCAATGCATAGTTTCCTCAGGCAAACTGTGACCGTATTTTGTGTGTATGAACTGATCTACAGTAATCCATAAAAATATGTGTTAAGAAATATATACTGTAAACGACTTAATTTTCGCGAATTGCCTACAATTCGCGAAAAATAGGCCCCGCAACCAGTAAAATGTAAACACACTGGAATTATGTATATCGGGACCCTACCATGTCACGAAAATTGGAACCTGCAAATTATTCCAAAACTTCAGCTTAGACCTAAATTATGAAATATTGAGCCAATGAAAAACAAGTTGTTTACAATATATATATATATTTACTTTAAATCTGCAACTAGGTATGTTCAAAAGTAGTTGCGAAATTTATAATTATGTTGACCTGCACTGAAAAATTGAGCAGTCCTGCATTAATCCGGGGTACAGGCAGAAAATGGCTGCAACACGGCACGGGAAAGTCGTTGGGCATCGGCGTCCTGTTCATGCATGACGGGGTGCGTGAACAAAAGCGTTCGGAGCAAAATAGACATCTGACCATTTTGTTTCGACTGCTTTTGTTTCTTTTTTTGTTCCTGAGCATGTGAAAGCGCGTCTCCCGGCACGAGCTCTTGACATTGCTAAAACATTTTGTCACCAGCAAACATTTTTTTTTAAAGCGATAGCTTTAAGGAGTTTGTGTTGCGCCGGCCTTGGTGACGTCCCAGAAAAGCCGCGAAAATCCTGATTGGTCGATAAGGTCATGACATCGCAGCCACATGACTTCGTGCGGGAATTTCGAACAACCCACAATGCTCACGTGACACTACGCGTGGAATGGAAGTGATGAAAACGTGAAATGCAATGCGAATTAAAAGTTGCTGCATGCCTTTAATTATTTTACTTTATAAAGTAATTCATCTGCCTTAAGAGAAAATAGGAAGAATTTTAGGTGGAGGCAGGATTCGAACCCACAACCCTCCGGTTGCGAGCCAGATACGCTACCTACTAGGCCACGCAAACACGCTTCCATGGCTTGGGAGCGAGTGGGGGTTTATATGTGTAGCTATCACGTTCCACTCTTAAAGGTTAAGCTTAAGCGTCCGCCTGTAATTTTTTTTTCCAGAGAGTGCGAGCAGTCGGCATTTATGGCCGTCAGGTGCTACAAAAACCCTAAATATAAAGTGGGCTGTTAACGTTGTGGCGTAGCTCTGGGGTAACGCCTCCGCTTTGCGTGCCGCGGACCCAGGTTTGTTTCCCACTAGCGGTGGGCAATCTTTTTCAAGGATTTGGCAAGAATGACAACGGATACCCTACTATGCCAAACACAACATCAACAACGGGCATCATTTCCAGTTGTAAGAAAGGCCCATAACTGCTATCATTGTAAAATTGCATTTAGTTCTAAAACTAACAATCACAATATTCACAGACATCTATGGCCGGCACTTTCAACGGCCTCGAAATAATGCCCGACAGACTTGACAAGCAGGTTGACATAAATTCCTAAGTGAATTGAAGGTCTACATGCAATAGCGATGAAGGTTGCAGCCTGAATAAGGTCAAATAGGACATTATTTTTAAGTCAATCTCCAGGACCTGTATGCTTCATCAGTTTTTTTTTTGTTCAGGTGCTACTGTCACGCTCCTTGCCCTGCCTGTACCTTCCTTATCTTCTGTGTCCCAAAAACTATTTTCTCCAACATGTGCAACTCACCATTTGGTATTAGGTTGCCAGAGATTACACAGGCTAGTACAGGCAATTTCACTTCACAAGCAGCAGCCTTCAACAACTTGTACAACTCAATGGATACGGTAGGTATTGTTCCATAGTTATTGTTTCAGAAACATTAAAAATGACCAAAGTCGAGTCAGGGTCGTGGTTTGAGTGTGCTTGCACCAATGTTGCATATCGGCCACAACACTGTCAGTTTATTCAGTTTCCACAGTCGTAAGCATGGTTGCCGAGCTGCTTGCATCGTACGGAAAGGCCCATGCCAGCCTCTGCAAAACAGTTTCCAGCTACCCTGACATTTTTTTCTTGCAAACGATGCGCCAAGGAGACGAGCTAGTACTTTTACATCTCTGCCGCAGTGCAAAAAGGAATTGCAGAAAATTCAGTTTTATTTTCGCTGCAGCATGTACACTGCATGACAATGCTAATGCAAACAAGAGATTGTTTTTTTGTTTTTTTTTTGTTTTGTTTTTAACCTTGAATTGAAAGGCTGCCATCAGAAGTACAAGAATATGATGAAAAGTGATCATTTGGATCGGAACACAAAGGAATTGTGCGGTCAAAATTCGTATTCAAGAAAACATTTAGACCTCATTGTCAATGGCTGTAGGAACATCCTCCAAGACAAATCTGAATTTTGTGCGCTTTCCTGGACGAGTAATTGGGAGGCTCTGACATAACATAAGGCAAAGAACGTGCCGAACTGAAGCGCCCTTCGAATTTTGTTCTCCACAGAGTTCACCCTCGTTGCTGCGCTAGAATATTTTTTGTGAAAGAAAAGGGACTCGTTGTGCGGTTGTCACGCTCCACACTTCTCCGCGAAATTTAAAGGGGTGAGTAAAATGGAACACTGCGGTGCGTTGGGAGCACTGTGATCCCACGGAGGAATGAGGCATAGGACATGACAATTGCAAGCCTGGTGTGACGTCACAGGCATGGGAGCGCAGCCATAGATACTCGCGAAATTTGGTATGTGGTTTGGTATAATTATCTGTCGTTGCTTACACTAAATTGGGGTGTCGTTCATTAGAATAAAAATGGCCTATGTTAATGAAGGCTCCCACCAGGTAACCATGATAAGATCTCAAGAACTTCCAATTTTCACCGGACAATCCCTTTAAGGGAAAAGTTTGATGCCTGCCAATTTCCCTTCGAAATAAAATGCAAAAAAGTTCCGATGTCATGTTTGCACTAACAGTGTCACGCAATGTACCTCTTTCATATTCATCTTCTGCATCAGTACTTCTGACTAGATTAAATCTTCCCAAGTGTTTTATGATCACTACGAATCTTTATGAATATATGAGCAAAATATTGTGCACAAGCTGCATTCACGTCGGGAATTACCATTTTTTTTTTAGTTCGGAGATTTGGAGTTGCGTCTTCTCTGCAGTTGATAATCATGTGCCACCAGTCTGGGTAGTATGAACACTCTTACTCCAGCTTGTCAATTTAGTACTGTGAGACCATGCACACCAAGTGTACCCCATACCACTTCTGGTATGTGGGAAAACATTGTTTTGCTCTTGCCACGCCATGGGAAGGTGCTTATGGTTTAATGCAACTGCCATTCATTTTTGTTTTGCCTCTTCTATATTTTTTTACTTGCTCCAAACTGCAATGTCTTGAATTCTTTTTTTTGTCCCGCATATTAGATGCGTGAACTATGTTGCTTGGAACGAGGGTAAAAGAAAGAAGTGTATAATAATATAAATGATATACCTCTTGAACAAAGTCCAGTTGAACAAACTGTTCAGATGAACAAACTTTTGTAAAATTCGCCAGCAAAAACCTCTGTGTCCAATGTATTGGGTGAATTAGGTCCCTTGAAGTTAGCTCAAGGGGTATTTCACTATATCTGCATTGTGCACATGTTTTTACAACAAACTAAAATATATGATACTGCAAGATTACTGCTGTAACTGCTCATCGACAAAGTGGCAATGTACAGCGTGTCCCCTAAACAAATTTACGAAAACTTTATTGCAAAAATAAACGATGCATTGCCATACGCTCAGTCACCGCCCAGATGTAGCACCAGCTGTCCAAGCCATGCAGTTACCAAAGCTTCAGGTCTAACCGTTATCTTATTCAAAAGATAAAAACTTTTCTGAGAATTTCGATGGGAAAATGGGGCTCATCCTCAATTGGCACCATTCTGCTCCACGTATTCGAAGAGTCAGTCATTTGCCATTTTAACATTAAAATTTTCAGACAATCACTTATCTTTTGAATTTTGTTCTCGGGTGGTTTCATCTCAACTCGGGCACAGATTTGGAATCAAAAGTTTAATTTTGACAAAAAAAAAAAAATGTTTTGGTGAAAACCTTTTGTGACAGGGAGTGCAAACCGCAAGCTCGGGAGATTTTTCGTTCTCGAGTTATGGACATTTTAAGTAGCCAAGGCGCAAACTGACCTTTCTCTCGCCTGTTGGAGGTGTCATGTTTCACTCCTTTCTACTTTTTGACTGTTTTTGGTAGTGCAATGTATCGTTTTTCTGCCACTCAAAGAATAGGAATTATTTATGGTCAATAATTTTATTGTGATTATTTATCTTCAGCTCTTGTTTTAAATAATGTCAAAGTGTGTCCCTTCGACATTATTTGTCAAAGTTTGACCAGCTCCTCCGTGTGGCCTATTTAAAATATCGTAACATATTTAGTATTTTCAGAAAGCTAGGGGTATAATCTTTCCATTGATAACAAATTTAATGTTGTGTGTAAAAGAGAAAGGGCACTGTATTCTTGTAAAGCAAGGACTATTAAAAACTTTTTGCAAATTGGAGATCGATTTTCTAGAAAAACACATTTTATTTGGCTGATTTTTTTTTTTTTTTCTCTAGCTAGCTATTGCAGTGCTTTATAAGTTACTATAAATAGAAAATGTAATATTTTGTTTGTATGGTAGCTATAAAAGCCCTAAGTTTGATTTTGTTTGACTGTTTTGTCAGTGAATCAACTTACTCGCAAATATACACTAATTCAAAATTGGCGCCTCTTATTTTTTTTTAGTTGATACCTGTGAACAGACTTATTCTCTGATAAATAATTTTAATGCAATTATTTATACGGAATATATCTTAGAAAATTTCCCAATATGATGTTTTTGAACGATATTTGTCAAAGTTTACCAGCTCTTCCGTACATGTGACCTATATGAGGTGTCTTAATATATTTAGTATTTTCAGAAAGCTTATAGTATACTCCTTCTAATGGTAACAGATTTGAAGTTGTGTGTAAAAGAGATAGGTCAGTATTTTCTCATAAAGCAAGGACTATTTCAAAAATTTTGTAAATTGAAGGTTGGTTTTCTGAAAAGCCTACCTTTTATTTGGCTAATTGTTTTTCTCTAGCTACCTATTGCACTGCTTTATGAAGTAAAATAAACAAAAAATGTAATATTTTGTTAGTATGGCAGCTATAAAAGTTTATATCTTGGTTTTGTTCACTTGTTGCTAAGTGATACAAGTGACTCACAAAAATTGATTAAGTCATAATTAACGCCTCTGAAATTATTAGTAGCTACCTGTAAATTCCTTTAATAAAAGAAGGTTCACGTGGCTAGTTATGCTAATAAAGTGTCCAAGTCATTATATCCTTAATGTTTTTTTGTTTTTTTTAATTCTCAAACTGCCTCTCTGCAGCAATATTTGACGAAGTTCAGCAAGCTCTGCTGTGTGACCTAATCAATATATTCTTATGATCTTTACATCACCGTAAAGCTCCAATTAAGCTCTTTCTTTTGAGCATACTTTAAATATTTTGCGCTAAACATATAATGCAGAACATTTGCCTGAACAACAAATATTTAGAAAAACTTGCAAGTTTGAAGTTGATTTTCTAAAAAAAGCACCTTTTATTTCTTTCATGTTTTATTCACAGTTAGGTAATATACTAGTCTGTCAGGAACTACCAACAGAAAGTGTAATATATTGTTTGTATGGCTGCTATTAGGACTAGAATCTCGGGCTATGAGAGTTTTGAACGGGACTTCGCATAGACACTCAGCTGAGCAGAATTTTGACCTATGTAAGGTTTTCTATTTAATGTTAGTACTTACCTCAATACCTGAGCGTAAGAGCCAGTGAAGCAACAATATTTATTTACTTGGCACTGGGGTGATTTGTAAGGCGTGTGAGCTTCGCCCTATGTGTCGACGGAGAGGATACGCAACATCTAGACCCCCGACAAACCTAAGTCAAGAGGAAAAAGTCTAAGTAACCCGGCATGAATCACTGAAAATAGAAAGGAAACCTAAACAGATGACTAACACCATTTGAAGCCTTACACGCTACGAAATGCTCGTTATTTTACGAAAGAGTCCATATGTGCACAAAATAAACCATACTTCCTAACTGTCATATACTAACTCATACATATGTATATGCACTGCATATTTGTTTGACATAAGAAAATATGACAATTACCATATCAAGTTCAGTGTTTCAAACTCAAAGCCAAAAGCAAAAGGCTCCAAAGAAATTCTCTAACGATCTGCATTCCCCCGTATTGGGAGGAAGTAAGCGCTGTGTCCGCACTTGTGGATACGGACTTCTGAGTAACTTTTTTTAAGAGCACTACTCCAAATTTCATTAATGTTTATGGTTGGATATTGAGGTAACTGCTAATGATAAATAGAAAACATTACATAAGCCAAAATTCTGCCCCGCAGAGCACCTGTGCGAAGTCTTGTTCAAAACGCTGGTAGCACGAGATTAGAGTCTTAATAGTGGCCATACAAACAATATATTACAATTTCTGTTGGTAGTTCCTGATAGACTACTATATTACCTAACTGTCAATAAATACTAAAAGAAATAAAAGGTGGGTTTTCTTAGAAAATAGACTCCAAACTAGCTAGTTTTTCGAAATATATGTTGTTAGGCATATATAACACATTATATATTTAGCGCAAAATATTCAAATTATACTCAAAAGAAAGAACTTAATTGGAGCTTTACAGTCATGTAAAGATTATAAAAATATGTTGATTAGGTCACACAGCAGAGCTCGCTGAACTTTGTCAAATATCACCGAAGAGAGGCGGTTTGACAAATAAAAAAAAAAATACATTTAGGATCTTATGACCTAGATGCTTAATTAGCATAAAAAGCATATCTCGTGAGTGTTCCCAGAAAGTTATATTGATGTAGCGTAAAAATTAGGGAAAAGGGATGGAGTGAAATATGGCACCCCTGATAAGCTGGAAAAACGTCAGTTTCCACCTTGGCCGCTTCAACAGTCCATAACTTGAGAACAAAAAATCCGACAAACTCACCGTTTGTGTCTTCTTTATTTTACGAATTGCCCGAGAACATGTATTTTTTTTACAAAAATTAAAAATTCGACTCAAAATTTGTAACCATGTTGAAATAACCTGAGACTGGGGTAGAGAAGAAACATCAAAATGTAGAAGGGACAGAAAATAGACAGGACAACGTCATTCTGTCCCTTTTACGTTTTGATGTTTCTTCTCTGCACCAGTCTCAGGTTATTTCAACAAGGTTAATATTCACCAGCTCGCCTGCACCGTTACGATTTTTTCAAAATTTGTGTTTGAGTTGAGATGAAATCACGCTCTTAAACTTAGGCATAGTAGTTTATTTTTTCAGTGGAAAAAAACCCTGTAAATTGTTTTTGAGAGAGATATATATGACAATGCCAGTTCTTTTACTATAATTGAAGTATGGCAACCAACCAAGTCCTAAACATGTAGGAGCGCTACGTTTCGAACCTACTTGGTTCTACGTCAGGGGCAAATGTCAAGGGCGAGAGTCGCCCCCGATGAAGAACCAAGTAAGTTCAAAACGTAAAGCCCCTACATGTGTAGGACTTGATTGGTTGCCATACTTCAATCATTGTGCTTCCCAACCAGAGATTTCTCTCGAATGTTTACTTTCCAGTTCTTTTACATAAAGGAGATGAAACTCCCATATTATTCTGCTGCCAGATGCCCTTCACCTCAACAGAATTTCCAATATTATGAGATAAGTGACACATAACCTTGATGTTGAACAATGTTGACATTTAAAATAGAGCTAATCCCCAAAATCCGCTCTATAATTAAGCATTAGAAAGTCGCGCAGTTTGTCGTTTTCCCTAAAGTCGTTCTCCCTAAAGGGGGAAAGGGATGCATACCTCCATCTTCACCTAGGATGAACAAGAAACCCTCAGTGGAGCAGCACTCAGGGAGTACCGTCCTTCATAGAAGCCCTCATCAAACTCTGCTGGACAAACTGCAGTAAAACAAAGAGAAAATTAATGTTGAGAGAGGGGGAGGAGGGATCTGAAAGTGTGCTTGATGGCATTGCAAGGCAGCTTTAGAACATCGCACCTTTCAGGCCGAGTGGGTTATCCGAGTATGGATGCTGCAGTATCTTGAGCACTTTGTGCACTTCAGAGTAGTCCCCTTTTTCAGCCATGTCAATGGCTCGTTGCGCAACATGGTTCCTCAGTACAAATCTGAAGGACGAGAACAATGTGAATATCAGTGCCTGACACTAGGAAATCTACAGTACTGACAGAAAGTTCAGCAACAGGCCCTTCCACTTATTCCTCGCATATTTACGGATATTTGTTTTTAAACAAATATCTGTAAATCTAGTAACCTGCGATTACTAGAGAAGATGCAAATTGTTTTTGAACCTGAGGTTCAAAGAACGAAGGTGTTCGAAAGGCTCGAAAAGTTTCTAACTTACACATTGAGAAATTTGACTATTTCTAAGCCATGTCTAAGATTTCAATACACTTTGAATACACAGATGTTCCATTTCACCTTACAACGATGTACTGCAACAGATTCTGTGACCCATCTTAGCCACTCCACTGCTCCATGCATGTCACACAGATTCACGCTGCATGTTGCTCCGCCAAATCAGAGGGCCATACAGTCATACTTTGGTGTCTCGTAGCATCCGCCGTGGTACATCGTAAGGTCAAACGCAGTTTAAGGTCAAGCCTCCGAAACCTGCTTTGGTCAGAAGCTACTTTACCCTTATAGAAACGCTTGGCAAATACTGCAAATGCCCAACGAGCACGCTCGCACTCTTCTGACAAACATTCGATTGTCAACAATTACAGCAATCAAAGCACAATTGCGGTCGCAGAAAACTGGCCACGAGTTCCATGTAGCAAGCTTCCACGTAGCGAGCCATGCCATGGTGCCCGCAATCTGTGCCTAACTAGTGTGTATACAACACATTTATTTCTGGTATTTCTATTTCAGCATGAAGACGTCACGACTGCGTCGTGCGGTCGCTGCTTTGTGATCCCGAAGGTGGCGTGGCAGTGGAGCTAAAAACGGCCGATGCCTGTTCTGCTGTACCTCGCTCTGCAGCCAGCCAATTAGCAATCATTCGAGTGTCTACAGTCTGGAATGCTAGCGCCAGCTAGCAAGTTGGTAGCAATGACTTTGCCAGCTTTACCTTGAACTTGACCCTACACGTGAGCTTTGTAACTTGTGCTACAAAGCCGGCTTAACGTTTTTAATGCCGAATGAGCTTTAATGGAAGTAAACTTGGGATTTGTGTTGCCATCGTCGGAGCCAAGCTCTACCGTCCCCACTGTCCTCTTCCCATCTGTACTTCTCCAATCTGTACTTCCCCAATCTGTCCTCGCTCCACCAGCTCTTCGTCACGTGAACACAAGTCGGAACCCGCCTCGTGTGCCTCCTCGCACACAGATCACACTAACGTGCCCTGTCCCAATGATGCTCCAGTGCGAGCTAAAAAATTTCCTTGTAGAGTGAACAACAGCCCTTTCTGGGTTCACCTTTGAACGCGGCATACTTTTTAGGACTCTGATCCTGGGTGAGCAGTGGCAAACGCTTGCCGATGGCCTGAACTGTCAACCTATTGTGTCTGAACTAATTGCGTCGTAGTGTAAACAAGAGTGGCTAGGGTACCAGAGCTGTGTGTCACGGCCGAAAATAGCATTAAGGATTCTAACTCTCCATAAGTGTAGTTCTTTCTGTCACACACAGAAGCACATATATATCACAAATTAATTCCGCAAACAGGAGGTTTGAGTGGTAGTTAAAAGGAGCACCTTAAGTTTTAGTGAAATTTGTCAAACTCGATGTGTCTATTTTTCAAGTTGAGTCAATAAGGTTTGTTAAAAACTGTGGGACTCGAACCTCCAGAAGATTCTAGAACTTCAAACTTTGCAAACTTGAGCATAAAAAAAACTTAAGATCATCTCATTTCTTAACTGAACTTAAAAGTATTAATGATGTGATTGGTCAGAGTCATTTTGGAGCAACTCTCGGAGCAGTCAAAACTGAACTTTGCAGCAGCAAAAAAGAAGTTTTGGAGCATAAGCGCACACTTCTTTTTTTTTTGTTTTTTCATACCACTGCAAATATTATATTAAGATTCATGCATTGGCCTGTCCAACTAAAAGGCAATGTGTACTCTGCCGTCTCGGTTATGTGTATCTTTTTATTAGCGTTGACTGCACAGCAGGAGCGATTCCATCAAAAATGGAACTAGCGTTTGGTTGCGCGTAGAAGGGGGGATCGGTGGCCGAGTGGGCTATAGTGAGTTACAGGTCAAGAAGGTAGCGGCAAATACCCCTCAAAGGGATTCACATATCCCTCCGCCACTTCCGCATCCAATAGCGTCCGATCGTTTCCGTGACGTCGTGGCCAACACGGGAGGAGAGTCTTGCCTTCCTGTAAATATTCGCCTTAACTTTCGACTTTGACTTAGCATTGTGGAAGCCACGAGAGGGAGATTAGATTTTTCTCCCTCCGACGGAAACAAATACGACTTTTGCGGGTTAGGTTCCTTATCCGATAGATACAAGGCTACTTTCAGGGGCTCGGTTCCCTCTCCGATGAATACAAAGGTCGCTTTCTTAAAAAGTGGGGGTAGGAGATAAGTCGGCATCACTCTGTAGCCAATATCTATCCACTGAAGCGGAAAAAAGGGCGTTTCCAGTGAACTATTCTTTCGACTGTGGAGGGATTTGAAACGGGCGCATCACACTTGTGGGAAGAACTTCTCCTACCTTCTTGATTTGTAACCGACTATAGCACACACCAGTTCAGAGCACATGGAGCAAAAGCTCGCGCTGCAGAACCCCAGTGGGCTCAATCCCCACCCCTGCCCGTTTCAATCTGGATGAGCATCGTACCGGCGTGCGGTCGTGTATCAGTACTGCGTGATGCACGTTAAAGAGGCTAGCGGTTGTACTGCACTGGCTAAATTTCTTATCTACAGCTGGGAGACTCGTCGCCCGCTGAGGCAGGCCAAGTTCTGGGCTGTATAAACATACACACAACCAAATTTTTCTTATTTTTTTTTTTGCGTGTAAAAGTATGAGATGCGGTAACAAGATGATTGATGAAGGACAGCGGAAACTGCCATTAATGATTATTTTAGGTAACAAATCCCACTGAAATAATGTTAAAATACAATAACTTTATGCACCTAAATTTATGTTTTCTTTGAGTTGTTGAGGTTGTAATAAAACTGCAATTCTTAATCAGATAAAACTAAAGCATAAAAATAAACCTACGGAAGAGCCCATATAAGAGTTACTGGCGGCCACAGCTGTGTGCACGACTGCTCAAAGCGTCCCCACGGTGGGCATCCAGAATTCTTTTGCCACATGCATTCCAAGCCATCAAGATTGCCAGTCTTAGCAGCCTATTAATCTGAGCTTGTTCTCAGCATCCACTAAAAATAGTGTACTCAAATATATGGCATTCAGACCGTTCCCTTAAGGAGCTTCCTGCAGGCGCCATCTTCGGAGTTTGTGCGTAGGGCCCACGTTTTCCTCGCTTTCCTAAGATGCGAGCCCGTGCGTGCAGGGCTGTGAAGATCGCACGCTGGGCTGTGGATTTGTACACATCGGAAAGGTACTGCAATTGCAAGTAGAAGTTTTATTTTAGAAACTGCGCCACGTCTCGCTCTGGAGGAGTGCTTGTCCATTAGCCCGCGGGTGCGCTGAGACAAAGCGAGACACACAAAATCGCAATGCTTACATTGCGGTTGCCACGTCTCTGCCGCACACCGGTGCGCGGTGAGAAGCGCACTCAACAAAACTAAGTAACCTTCCAGAATACACCACAAACGTGAGAATTATTGTGAAACATTCGAGTACTGTCAGTCTTTGATACGAAATGCAATCGAATAGTAACATTATTTGAGGCGATGATCAGAAGTTCTGAAAACTCGCGTAAGCCTATCGTAATGATCCGGCCAGGTAGCCTGAGCTATTGTATTTTCGGAATTTATTGAAGCGAAATTAAGTTTTGGCACAATGTTGGCGCAAACTTCTCGCATTATGTTAAAATGTAGCAGGACGTAGCAGGGTAAGCACTGTGGCGCAAATGGCGCAGCAATCACATCACTGAAGTATGGTAATGTAAAGCCTGAATACTTCAAACTTGAACCTTGAAAAAATTTGGAATTACAGAACACAAACTTTCAAAGACCACGAAAACTTTGAACTTTGCAAACTTAAACCTCAGCAGTGTTTGAAAGGTGCACATTCTACAACCTTTTAAGCTTGAGTTCTGTAAATTTGCGATATCTACCTACCGTATATAGCTTGTGGGCGCTTACAATAATGACGCAGACGTTTTATGCACCTCAGTGCGAAGTTCCCTCATATGGTTGCTGCCATGACGGCGCAGAATGGTTCCGTAGTCAAGGGAAGGGGCGTATAAAACTGCCCACGGAAGGAAGAAGGAGGGTTGTGTTGTTCGGCCGAAGTGGCAGCGACGGGAGGTGCAAAGCCGATGCTACGAGGTGAGGGGCCAGATGCCACAGAGTCAAACCAGCGTGAAAAAGTCAGCTTCGTGATGGTTGCGCGTAGCACCGCGCCTGGGTTTTGTATTATCGACCCTTTGAGCATTATATATTGTTTTGTTAACCCTGTTGCTTCATATTGCTACGATACTAAAACCCCATTCTTGTTTCTCTGGCGTCCTGAGGTCATTGCTAAAATCGGGTCGCCGAAAGTGCTCTCGAACCCTCCACAAGCTATACTACCTATTCTTGGTAGACCCCTGTACCTTTTCGATTGTCTTTTTCTTTTCTTGTTGCTTTCCATTTGCCCGTTTGTTTGTTCACTGCCCCTCATGCATTATGCCGTTTTGTTTTTTTTTGTTTTTTTTATAAAGCAACAAATATTAGTTTACAAAGAAGATTGATCTCTCTTATGAGGTCATGTGCTGCAGAGGGCAAAGGGAAAGATATACACAATACTGGAAGTCTGCAGAGGCCATGTATAAACTAACACCCTCATGGTATCAACTGCCAAGCAAGTATGTACTGTAGTAGCCACTGTTTCAAAAGTATTGTGCAAACACTGCAATAACTGAAGTAGTACGTTCTTCGACAGAGTTTCTAATCAGCATATCAGCATAGTGAAGGTATAGAATTACCCAGAGGCATCATGGGAAGAGCATGTTTGTAAACAGTATAAAGGCTTGGGAAAAAGAGAATGAATGTGACCAGTAACATTAATTCTTTTTGGTAGCACCAACATGAGATTATAACATGATGTGGCACATCAGCTCGAAAATAAGTACCCTTTTTATTGACAAAATCCATGTGCATATTCTCTTCCAGCACCCACAGAAAGCCAATTTGTGCAATTTATGAGAGGAGCTCTACAAATGACGAGACACGTGTAACATTGAGGCTCAAAATGGCATCTGTACAGAAAATATGAACAAGCAAACGTCATGCTTAATGTACCAGCAGTTTTAATTTCTGAATTAAAACATAACCTCTTTCCAGTCATTTGCATGACTCCTATGTCCCGATAATCAGGCTTTACGCCAAAAACAGGTTTGGCACACTGTTTATTGGAAGGTTGACTTATTGTCTGAACAAATAAAGTAAAGCCAATAAGAACTGTTCTGGACAAGATTAACACGGCTACAACATACCTCGGGTTATGGCTGTTCATCAACTGCACCCTCTGCTCTTGCAACCCCTGCAAGTCACTGTGGTCTTTAGCCTCAGCAGCGAGTCTTCTCGAGTACTTCTCTATCCATTCTGTCCACACCTGGGCATTCTTCTTCTCCATCTCCTCTGCCGTCATATCCTGCGTGAAATTCAAATCAGGACTATAGTTTGAAAACACTGAATGAAAATAAAGCGAGTTGCACCCACAGTGTACTACACCTTTGCAATGCCATTTGCAGGCTTTTTAAGGGTTATGCCATCGCAAAGCCTCCCTCCCACACAACACTAATGTCCTACGAATGTCATTCTTTGATGTACATGCAACATCTTTGGCCTTAATCACACGAGCTGCGAATTTGCCTAGTTAGGTGAGCACCTATAGGAATAATGAAAGGGGAGCGGATAACTTTGTCAACAAAATACCGCAAAGATTGCAGACATATTAAGGCCTACCTTCAGTTCTTTTCCCTTTTCAATCTGTGCCATGATTCTCTCCTTTGCGAGAACCCCTTTTCCCAATTGTTCGAGGAGCTCAGGGTTGGACTGGGACAGTATGAGGAACAACTGGAAGTCCCTGCACAGGAAAGTGCACAAACAACACGGCTATGTCAGGGCAAACTGGTTTTCACCTGCACTATTGTTGTTCCATATGCTACATTCACTCCGAATTACAACACAAGTAAAAGCACACAGCACAAAACTGACCAATGTTATGTAAAAGGACTTCTTAGTTACATATATATAATGCAATTTAATAGAAAATATATGAGCTTGATCATGCTGAAAAAATAACTCCTAAGCAGAGAATGTGTGAATTCACTTTCATTTCTGACACATGCCATGAAATGGCGCTACATGATGAGAAATGCGGTGAAGTGCGCAAGCTCATTCACGTGCCGCGCAAATAAGTTTGCCTTTGCGTGGTCCTTACCACCGAACCTGGATAGCTCAAAAATGTCAAATCAGCTGCACGCATGTGGAACCTCAGGTATCTATCAACCTTTGGTAGAGTCGCCGTTAGCAACATTTACTTTTTGTCAAAACTAACATACCTTCTGCAGGTTATGCATTGTTCCAGAGTAACAGTCAACGTGTTCAACAGGATATTTGCGACATTCATCTGGAGGTCACCGTATGAGCCAATGAGAAGAACAAACTTATTTTGGAAAATTCAAGATGGGGGCTTGGTCTGGGTCACATTTTTGTGAGACAATTAATTGCCAGATGGAATTTTTTTAGACACGAACAGCGTTCTTTCTTGGAGATGTGCAAAAAATTATTTCTGGCAAAATACTTGGCACCGCCAGCTAATGATTCACTAACCACACAAGTAAAATAATGTTACAATGATTATAAAGAAGTAGCAGACACGTTGCATTTCCTAAGAGCAAGGTTTGACCTAAACTTTTTAACATTGTGCTAAAAAAAATCACTGGTAAGGAAACTTCTGCTTTCGCTGCTTCCGGACCCAGTGTTTCGCCTGTACCCTTATGACCCTCCACAGAATTGCAGAACGGATGTTCTAAAAAGAGTCATGGAAATGCCAATTCCTCCCAAGTGCAAGACTTCCTTTTACAGATTTCATTCACGTACCATACCAGTGAAAGAGTAGCTCAACTCTCGCAGCATTAGAGTATATGGAACCACCAATTGCCGACTTTGCCAAACAACTGAAACGTTCATGCATGCTTTCATTTTATGTGCAGATGCTGTCCTTTAATGGGATGTTTTCAAAATGACACTGAAAAAGGACTTTGAAGTGGTTGAAACAAATTTTCGGTACTACTTACGTTTTGCCGAAAACCTGGATACAGTCCAAGATGTTTTAGTTGTAATATTACTTTATAGCTTATGGAAGACGTGAAAAGTAGGTACCGAAGCGAGAGTTGCAAAGCCCTCCTGGGTAAATTTTAAACACATAGCAATTCAAGTTGGCCACAGCATACTTGCATGCCAAGAAAACGATGAATGGAAAGAAATAGTTAAAAACCTCAGTCAGTCACCCGATAATATATAACATGCAGCTACTCGTGGAGAACATATTACCATAGCAAGATGTCTTCCTTGCTAAGGTCACGCAGGTGCCCTACCACCTTAGTTAATTTACGTATCGTTTGCTTAAAAGTTTTTGCATCATTGAGAAAAGTCGTCCCCTGTATATATTGTACATAATTTGTACAAAATTGAACACTGTCGATATTGTGTAAATAGACATAAATAAATGTTAAAAAAATCAAAAAGCACCCTGGATAGCTCAGTCAGCAAAGCACATGGCTCACAATCCCAAGGTGGTGAGTTCAAATCCTGCTGGGGGGACTGAAGTCTTTTCATATGGTTCCTTATGGGCATAACGCTTTTCGGTGTCGGTTTTTCTTTACCACCAGCCGTTTTGGGCACTTCCCTCGACATCAAAACTTGTCATCGCAAATTTTTATTCTTGTCTAGCTTGCTTGCACATCTGCATTAATTCCATTATCATCACTTGTCATGACACTGCTTGTGTGACTGTTTTATCCACAAAGCTTACACATTCACATACGTTATATTCGGCAAAATTTGTATTTTTGTGATGTCATCCTCACAGAAAAGAAACCTTTCAGCATTTGAAACGAAAAGTGCATATCACGCATACAGGGGGGAGACAGGTGAAACAGGTTTTGCAGCAATTTTTGGAGCAGAAAAATCTGGATTTTGAAGCAGCTTAGGGGCACAAAATTCTCGTTTTGGAGCAGTAGTTTACGCATCTTGGAGCAACTTCGGAGCAGAAACGTCTACAGTTTGGAGCAGATTAGGAGCAGAAAATGTTAGAGCAGCTTATCAGCAATTTAAATCATAAAAAATCTGATTTATATCACATAAATCTGACTTTTCTTTTTTAATTGTTATTTTTTTTCCACCCTGGTTCTAATAAGTCATCAACGCCAATACACACAGAGATAAAATATAAAAAAAAAAAGAATGGAAAAGGCAAACGTGGGTCCAATGCACATAGATGAGGACAAGAAACACAGGCTTGCTGCAAAGTTAGGTGGGCACCAGGTACTTCAAGCTTATACGAACTGGTGCCAAAGTGCAATTGTAGTGCAAAACCTTTTAAAGCGGTGATTCGAAAGAATCACCGCTTTAAAAGCGGTGATTCTCTCATCGCTTTTAAAGCGGTGAGAGAATCACCGCTTTAAAGCAATGAGAGAATCACCGCTTTAAAGCGGTGAGAGAATCACCGCTCGCTTTAAAAGCGGTGAATCACTGCCTCTCGTTGCACAAGAGGCAGTGATTCTCTTGAATCACTGCCTCTTGTGCAACGGAATCACCGTTGCGATGAGAGAATCACCGCTTTAAAAGCGGTGATTCTCTCATCGCTTTTAAAGCGGTGAGAGAATCACCGCTCGCTTTAAAAGCGGTAAAACACTGCCTCTCGTTGCACAAGAGGAAGTGATTCTCTTGAATCACTGCCTCTTGTGCAACGGAATCACCGTTGCGCGAGAGGCGTTGTTCGGGATCCGCCATCATGGAGTAAAGACGTTGATGATAAGGCACTCCTGATAACATGTTTCCTGGTAAAGATTATTGTTGCGCATGCTGCCGCGGCAAAGGCAGCTTGCGATGTGGGGAGTGACATCCCTAGCCTTTTATATATAAAAAGTTTTGGTACAGTACACTTACTTTACTTTAGTCAATCATTTGGTATAGACTTTTTTGCTGTTCACAAACATGAACTGCCTCCTGCATCCCAAGCAACTTCTGGTGGCTCCATCTTTGCAAGCCTGTCGAGCTTACTTATGTCACCAGTGCTAGAAAGCATAAATGCTATACATACATCAAAGTTGGAGATTTAACGAGGGCCTTCGGCCGGACAATTTAACGAGTTAGAGGAGGCAAGTTTCTTTCTATGAATACTTGAAATTTTTTAACAGATCCTGCACTCCTTCATTCTTTTGGTGTTCACCTGGAGAATTGGTGGTTAAACGTTTCATCGACATTTCAAGCAGCAGTGTTAGAAGGCTTTGTTCATTGTTTTTATAAACTGGAAGTTCTTTGGCATGTCAAAGACTAAAGCTCCACCTGGTGACATTTGCCATGAAAAGGGTCTAGTATAGTGCAGTGGGCAATCGTTGCAGGTGATACCACAGCTTCGCTGGCCAACCACCTTTACTGCGTAAATTAGAGCCCCAATTTTTTTCTATTGTATAATTTTATCTTGATGAGAAAGCAAATGGAAGTGTCAAACAAGTTGGCATCCACATAGGTGTGTTTTTCCTTAAGCAGCTTCCAAGAAATATCTGTATTCATTTATCCGTTTTTTTTTTCTTCTTTTTTTTTATTATGAATTATATAGTTAACATTTACAGTTTCAGAGCAAACAATTCATCTCTCATAAGTCATCTATAAACAGTAAGGAATTACTGAAACTATCAGATATATCATCCAAGAAATGGTGTTGCATTACTAAATTACCGCACAACAGATAATACTGATAGAGAGATGTGGATGTGGATGATGGCAGCGCTTGTCCTGTTTGCACTTCCTTTAGTCCCCGTTTACTGTGCGCTGTCTGCCTTTTTGTCATGATGGCAGCATTTCACATTCCCTGTTCTGGTTGATATATAAATATAACCCATACTGCCATTTAGTAAATATCAAGTACCATAGTTGGCCATTTTACATATTATCAAAATATAGAATACCGGTACATTAGGCAGGGGCCAAGGCAGGCAGGTGCCCCCAAACATTTTTCTCTACCTCCTCATCCACCTGCCTCCCTTGCTTGTATATACAGTGGTGCCTGGTTATATCACTCTTGGGTATTTCGAATTATTGTTTATATCAAACAGTCCAAACATCCCCTTGAAAATTACATGTAATACTATAGGAACATTGTCTTTTTGTACTGAACTCCCATTGCGGGGACACTCGTAGCGACCGAAGGCCGGCCTCCCGTTGCTTTTCACGCGATCTGATTGTGCCGGTGGCGAGCACATCGCTTGCCTTGGGTGGCTGGCAGACCGCCAAGCCAGCATACACGCTAAAAGATACCCAACAAAAGAACAGCTGTAAAAAACAACAAAAAAAAAAGAATTGACGGTGGCAAAAGTCAGGGGAAGGACCATAGCCTCCAGGGCCGGTTTTCTCGAAGCGATGATAAACCCATTTTGGTAAACCACGGTGCCTAGGAAGGAAAAAGTACCTAGGTACTGCAATAAACGGCTAGATATAAAAAAAAAAAAAAATTATTTTTGATTGGCCAGTAAGATGCATCTATCGGTGAAACAAGCCAGTCATTTTGTTTATCCTCATTTTCCGCTGGTTGTTATCGATCTAGTATGGTATTTTAAGTCAAAATATAGTAACGTTGCACTTGAAGTCCAATTTATTTGCTTCAGATGGTACGAAGAAATTTTAGCTACTATGCTAGAGTTTGTAGACGAATGTTCGAAAATGTAAGAAACATTTCCTTGAATATGTTTCGCCATAAACAATGCATAACTTTCCCGTGTGCCTTCCAGTCTGGCAACGCCAATGCTGTAGTCTCGTTTATGTTCCTTGCGAGGCACGTTTCTGCGATTCCTGCTGATCTCAACTGTTTGCCCTCTCTTCCGTTTGCCCAACCGATCCACCGGTGACGAGAAGCTAAGCTTCTCGTCACCGTTGAATTGCTGGCCACCGGAGATATGTAGAAACCTCGATGCTGTCGGCATACTGTCGGCGCACTGCGAACAAAAAACACTACAATGTCCCAGCTGCTCACCCGGAACGAAGTCTTTATCGAGGATAACCCCCTTTCTCCGCAAAGTAATCGCTGCTCACGAGTTGGTGTGCATAGTGTAACAAATTAAACGTGTTAGTATAAATATATACCAACACTCGTTCGCAAAACATTTTTTTACTCACCATAAAAACACCTGCAAGGCTTATATACCGTCATATGTCTTGGATCCCGGACTACTGAAGAGTGATGCGTTCGCGGAATGCTGCCGTCGGTTAGTTTAGTAGTCCCTCTGAACTACCGCTTTGCTTGACGTGCTAATAGGTTGATGGTTCGTCATTAATATAACAGCCGGATCGAAATGAACGTTCAGCAGAACCAAGCAGAACTATTAGCCCTCATTAAGCGAAGGTCGCGGCCATTTTGCTTGCAGGTACTGTTCCTCCCTCGGCGCCCCTGCTCTCCCAGTCACGTGACCTAGAATTCCCCCTTCTAGGGACAATAGTTAACTTTAACCCACGGTTCGCATTCGAGAAAACGGGCCCAGGAGGCTATGGAAGGACACTATGCCCGCTTGTAGGAAGAGCAGGGAGTGCCCGCTATCGGAACGGTAGCCTGCGCCCTTTCACTGAACACTGCTGATGCTGCGTGACTCCCTAACCTCAAAATAAAATAAGCAAAAAAAAAAAAAGTATTTGGCAAGTGTGTTGACAACAACGGTTGTACAATCGCACTTTGAATGCCTTCTTTGTTTACCTTTTCCTTTTGCCATTATTGCTATACCAGTTTTTTTTTCACTTTTCTTTTTTTGTTGCCTGAATTTACTGAGCTTTCTTTTTTCTTTTGCCGTTAATGCTTTGCCTGTTTTTTTTTGTTTTTTTTTTTGCTGTTTGCGTTTAGTGAGTTTTTTTTGTTGCTTGCTTAATTTTTTTCTATGGATCAAGAGATTTTTTTTAATGCATCTTGCTTTTCAGTTTTTCTATTATTCTTTTTTATTTTTGTGTTTCGTTGTTTATGCTGTGTGGAGGTCCCAGCCAGGCGCGCGTGTAAGTGGGGCGGTGTTTGCAGTCCCCGCCTACTACGCTCTACTGTATTTAGCAGCTCTTGGATGGCATTATGTAAGCTCTCGTTTGTCGCGACCTTCGGTATTAGCAGAGACGCCAGGAAATTTTAACTCGAGCTTAATATAACATTGTTTTTGTATATCGAATTATTCATATATCGAACTATTTTACGATCCCCTTTGAATTTGATATATCCGGGTTCGACTGTATGCCTTAATCATTATAAAATACTCCAAGATACTTTAGATGTAATACAAGTGGGAGCAGGCCCACTTTCTGGAACCTATCAACCATAATGAAACTTGTCAAAAGTTGCAGAGTGCATCCTGTACTAGGTGATATATGTAGAGCTGCAGTAGGAAACTGATAGTGACGATTTTATCTTTTAAAGAACTATTCATGTGGGGCTTTTCTTCTCTTTTGTGTTGCCACTTGGCAGGGACAGCTTGAATCCAGATGACCACATTCAGTCTACCATGCAAAATTTTGCCGAAGGCCCAAATGTTTTATTGAAGGCCATGAACATTCAACAGCAAGCGATAGGGAAAAGTTAGACGAAACCCAGTGCATACATTATGCAGTTCTTTTCCACAACATACCCATAAAAACTATGTCTTTCCCTAATCATGCAAAATGGCTCTTTACCCACATTGTAGATCACTATCAACTTGAGTCACATATCAAATGAACAACCTGTAAGAATGCCAAGATGATTTGTCATTTTTCCAAGTCACCCACTACCACAATCTATTTCTGAGCAATTATAACCTACAACAAATTATATCATTTGACGAGTTAACCAACGACGGGATGGTTGTGACGAGTTCTCCTAGATCCTTTGAATTATGGTTTCCTGAGCTCTACAGAGGTCACTATGTAATTCAATCCATCCTTTTCAAGAGTTCAAAAACTAGCCAAACCTTGTGCTAGAGAGTGTCCTGAAGTGAGTCATCAGGTCGCTGTGTGTGCTGCAGCAGGACAGTAAGGCTGCCTTCAGGGCATCCTTGCTGGATTCATGCTGGTCGTGGCCAGGCACGCACAGGGTGCTCAGGCATCGAAATGACCGTGTGAAGTCCGCTCCTGTAGCCTCCATCGCGTCATAAAAGGATGTGATGAGCACTCTGAAAAAGAATTACCACAAAGCTATTCAGTAATATATTGACATCTCTGTATGTGGATTGTCTCAACCATCACTCATCCATGCCAAGATTTTTTGTTTTTTTCGACCAAGACAGGTTTTTGGTTTAAAACACGTGCTTAACAGCTTCCTAGTTGGGTTATTTTTCTTGTCATTAAACTGTATTTACATTGCATATATTTTGTTTCTCTCATTTTAAATTGTGACTGTTTTGCGTGGCACAATATTTATTACGATTGTACAAATATTAGAATTTCCTAATAGTAGTTTTAAACTATACACTATTCAATATTCACTTCCAGATGAGCTGCGGTATTCATAATTTTCGAAGTGTTGGTCGTGGCAGGTTAGTCCTGTTGAGTGCGCCCCACACCGAGCACCGGTGCGCTGTGGAGAAGCACCACCCGTGGAGCTTGGTTCCGTGGGTGTTGCTTCCCCGCAGTACACCTGTGCTCAGTAGGAAATGCACTCAGCAAAGCTAGCGCGCCGTGATCAACACTTCGAAAGGTACAAAAGTCGCAACCGCGTGCTTAGGTTAAACACACTTTAAATCGGGATGGCACATGCGTGGGCCTCGTTTATTTAAAAAGAAATTGGAACTTCATGAATGTTGATATCTACATTGCAGTAAAAATTTCAAGAACTAAACTGGCTATTATGCGCGAGTGCAAGTTAGGCAGAGATGCCCTGAAAACTTGCGTCAATCATTCATGATTGAAGAGATTTGCATATGGCAAGAATATTTATTAATCCTCTCGATTAGGTGTAGCTGGGTATCTTTATAGGTTTAATTTTATGTCAAATGCATCACTTACTTGCCATCCCAAAATAGCCATTGAACTCTCTGAGGCTGCAGTCAATAAGTATACTATACAGTTATGTTAAAATAAACTTAGCTAGAAATGGACAAGTGGAAGCTTGGGAACAACCTTCACGAGTTCAGCTGGGTTCTTGTTTAAGAGGGAGCGCTCCTCGAATTTTATCTCCGATAGGAACTTTTCAAGAATCCAGATGGCGCGCGCGTCGAAGGCGTGAAGAGGCGCTCTCCCTCCGAGGCGAATGAGTGCGTAACGTATCTAGGTCTAGCAGCGAAATGAGAGCTTATGTCCTTTAAAACTCCTCGGGAAAGAACGTAAACCACATTTTGGTTTATTACAGTTGCATTTCCTTCAGTGTAGTCAAAACGCAACCAAAACGCCGCTAGTGACAGCCTTCACAGTGCTTCCGTGCCCCGAGAAATTCGTGGACGGCGCTTCACGTCTTCTTTGGTAGGGTGACGTAAATGACACGTGATGACGTCGCATTCGATGCTCGCAGCGGATTCGCGGGTTTGTGAGGCTCGTGCCGAGTCGCCCACGGCGGCGGCGGCGGCGGGCCGCGGCCGGCAGTCGCCCCGAGGGGCTAGAGGGTTGCGGTGTGCGGTCGGTGAATGTTCGCGGGGAGTGACTTCTCCGGAGGATTCGTAGAACTCTGAACGCCGATACGTTGTCCGTTTGGCGGTGACGGCTGTTCGCGCACGACTGCTCTGTTGTGGTCGTTATTGGTTGAGAAGGCCTAGACTTCTCAGTCGCGATATGTCAGTCGGCTGGCCTTCCCGAAGAGAACCAAAATCAAGAGGTAAGAACTTTTTTTTATGACGTCCCCATTCAGTTATGATTTCTGTCGCAAGTGATGAACATTTACACTTTATCAGAATCGTGCGATTGCCACGATCAACTGAGAGTCACTTTGTGTACTTCAGGTTGGTGCGAACCACACACTGAATAAACGTATAGCTTCTATTGTAAACAGATTGCTTCCAGATTCGGATGTGTTCGAGGGACGAAGTACGTTACTTGGCCAAAACTATTATTCGCTTCAAACTCGAACACTCCCATTTGCACATGCCTAATATTTATAACATAGGTTATAAGTAGGGTTTCATGTCTTCAGGGTTTAATTTTCATCAAATTCGGAGGGTGATTTTTGGAGTTTATTCTTTGCTAAAGATTCGGAGTTTATATTTGTTTGATTCCCAATTCTCCAAATTCAGAGTTCAATTTCGCAGTGTTTCTTATTAAAACTAAATAAATAAATAATAACCGGATGTAAACGTTTGCCAGATAAAAAATAAAACGCGCTTGTATCCATTAAACTTTCTTCAGCTGAATTTGGCATTGGTGCCATTGCCATTGGCAATACTAATTTGTCTCATGATGAAAGTTGCACAGAAGTGTTGCTTAAACATCGATACCTCAAAATCAATAAACTCCTGGAGGTTGTTGCTAGGAAGCTCGTAGTCATCCCATCCTATTCCATCAATCTAGCCCGCAGCCGCGGTGGAGTGGTTAAGGATGTAATAGAGAAGTTTCAACTGCACCTCTTCTCTATTTTATACAATCTCTATGGTCCGTAGCTTTCACTGTTACCCCCAAAAAACATACCCTCTCCTTTCTCTAAATCACAAATCGTATAGCCTGAACTGGAAACCAAAAGAGTAGCTTTTGTCGTGACCTGGATGTACAATGACCTGTTGCCCTGAATCAACCTTGACAAGACAAGCGGTAAGACACCTTTTGAGAATGGTCCGAGATTTTAAAGATAATTATGGTGGCATTTTATCAGGACCATTGACCCTGCGCTGATCAAATTGTAAGTCTTTTACTTTTTTCTTTCTCGTGGGGGAGGAAGTGGCATCGGCACATAAGGGTTTGGAGTTTATCGGATAAATCCGAATTGACGAAAATTTTATCAGCGGGTGCTTTTCAGTTTTTCGGACTTATCCAAAAAACAGAATATTAGTTATAAGATTTTTGGTTTGTTTTTCTGTTGGCTATGTTGTAGGGAACTTAAATTCTCTAGACTAAACTATTGCAACTTTTTATTTCCACACTTTACTCCATATTTTTTGGTATGGTAAAAAACTTCCAATAAGCAAATTTTAGGTAACAGCTAATATAGCCTTAGTGAAGCACATTCATGCCCAGAATATTTAAAGCTACTGTCCATTTTAGAGCCATAAGCAAGAACTAGTTTGGGTGAAAAGCTTCCTGAAACCTTGATGGGAATGTATTATGCTAAACAGCATTTACAAAACTGATAAACTTGAAGTTTACTGAGGCAAAAACTACATCTAAAAACATTTGGAATGTTTTTTTTAATGTAGTAGCGGCAAATAATATATGTCTCACTTGTCTTCTGCTGGGTCTTTCTGAAAGAGTCCAAACTTGTTCCTTATTTCTGCCAGAAAACAGGTTTCATACTCCAGAGAATATGCATCCAACAGCGGAAGTGTCTTTGAAAGTGGTACAGCCCCCTGTATTGCTTCCGCAAATTTTCTCAAATTCCAAAGGCAAATTTCTGGCTGCTTTATGTAGGTATACCTTCCCCCATCATCTGAAAGAAAAGTATGCAAATATATAACAGAGCTTATGAAGCCAATGATATTCAAGGACGGAAATCTGTGACACAGTAAACATGTCATGTGCTTCTTAAATTTGCAATTTACTACTCTTACAGATTAGTGTCAAACACCAAACTTTACCACCTATCTTGGTGCCACACTGCACATTCCACATCCACATGTGGAAAAAAAAACTTACAAAAAACTAGGAAGATCAATGATTGCATGTTTGTGCAGGCTACAAACAAAATTGTCTTTAATTCTAACACCTATGCCATAGTTTTAACATGGGAAACACATCTCTAATTGAAATGTGCCATCAAAGGTGAATATAAAATTATTTAGCATAAAATACCACAGAAGTGCCCACATTAACATTTACCAAACTTGGCAATTGTGCAAATTATACGTTAAGAGTCCGATTTGACCGGGCAAGTACCCATGTCTAGATTAACTCAGTTTTTAGTGATAGTGGGATGGGCACTCCCCTGGTATTTTACGGTAGTAGATTTTAGAGCACAGCTCTTAGGCGCCCGTTTCCGGCTGGAGCGGCGTCGCTGTCGGCGTAACCACGCACGCTGCCTTATGAGAATAATGCAAGCAGGCGTGACCGTGCATTGCATTGTGGGAAAATTTCCCTGCTAAATTTAGCGGGAAAGTTTCCACAAAGTTTCCGCGCTAAATTTAGCGAAAAAATTTCCCCGCTAAAGTTAGCGGAAAAAATTCCCCGCTAGATTTAGCGGGAAGATTTCACCACTAAATTTAGCAGAAAATTTCTCTGCTAAATTTAACGGGAAAAATTCCCCGCTAAATTTAGCGGGCAAATTTTCCTGCTAAATATAGCGGAAAAATTTTCCCGCTATGTTTAGCCGAAAAATTTCTCCGCTAAACTTAGCGAAAAAAATTCCCCGCTAAATTCAGCGAAAAAGTTTCCCTGCTGGAAAAGTACTTTAGCTGAAAAAATTCCCTGCTAAATTCAGTGAAAAGTTTTAGCAGAAAAAATTCCCCACTAAATTTAGCAAGAAATTAAGCGAAACTTTCCCGCTAAATGGGGGGGCATCAAAAGAGGAGGGGAGGAGGAGGGGGGGATACCCTCTCCTCCAAAAGCTCTCCTCCTCAAGAGCTGCGCTCTAATTCAGTATTACAGAGCATTGTAAACGTCTCATTTTTTGGGTAATTATTTGATAATTATCGCTTTACACTTGTAACCTGATGTCCACTGCAGTCAGTAACATTAGATGAAAAAATAATTTCTTTAAGTGCTGTTTTTATAACACTACTTTCATTTGTTAGTGGAACACTCTGTGTAATACTTACCTGATGTGTTGCAGATGTGATCGGGATTAAACCGATCCATAAAACCAAAAGGACCGTAATCGAGTGTCAAGCCCAGGATGCTCATGTTGTCGGTGTTCAATACACTGAAAGGTGAGTGCAGTTTCGAGGGAAATAAATTAATCAAGCAAATCAAGAGGCAAAAGCACTAAATACAATCTGAGCATACGATAGCAACACCAAAATTTCTATTGATAAAATTTATCTCTTACCCATGACAAAATCCCACACATTGCCATTTAGCAACAAGAGATGCAGTGCTCTTAATCACTTCTTTGAAGAACTCGATGTACATCTTTTCCTTATCATTGCCATGCTCAAGGTAGATCTGCATAAAAATTGACAACTTCAACACTCGTCACAGATTGTCTCAACTGAATGCTCTTTGCTGCAGAAATTACCGTAAAATCCTGAGCAAGCACCTACTAAAAATTTGGAGGTATAATCATGTAAAACTGGGAGATGGGCACTTCTTAGGTCACCAATATGTGCCCTTTGAGTATTTTCCGAATGTTACGAAATTGAGGGGTGGGCGCTTATTGTAGACTGGGCGGATGCTCGGCATTTTGTGATAATTACAACATTGCATTATATAAAACATCAAGCTAATTGACTGTGGACAAAAAAACAACAACAAAAAAACAGCAGTTCTTCAAAGGAATCTGCTGTGAGGCGTTTGAGGATTAGTGAGTCAAATGCTGTTCTGTCAGAACAAGCACAATCCCACAAGCATGTTTGTGGGATCGTGCAAACTATCCTTAGGTCCAGGGTTTGCACCTGAACCTAAGATTAGTTTAACGATCTGGCACTTCTTCCCCAAAAGATCAGTCTTCCATTTCAGCAAAACAGAAAACAACTTCCTTTCAAACTGTGCAATGATGTCATTTATGATTAGTTTTTCCTGCATTTACGCGCTCGTAACTTTTCTCCTTACCCCCAATGGTAGCCTAGTTCAGATGTTTCAAAGAAAATATTGATTTTCATTATGCTCATAATTATTAAAGAGCAGACAGAACTGAGATAAGAAAGACACATATCCAAAGGTAAGAGTTAACAAAACACATTACGTTTTTGTAGAGGATAACAAATATCACACATCACAGAGCATTGTATTCATCACATTTATTATTCATAGTTAGAAGTGAGTGTTCGCAAAAATTATACTTGCCTTTGGAAAGAAGGTTTCGACGGAATAGTCAAGCAGCTGAATGAGAATATCCTTCCGACCGACACTTGGGCCCACCCTTCCCGTGAACTGATCCAATGTCTTAAATATCTCGAAGGATCCGAACCTGAGATGCACAACGCAACAGTTCGCAGCATCAACACTATAGTATTCTTCATGATAAGGTATCAAGGAAAGAGTACTAGTAGCATAGTGCAACCTTAACTTTATGATCAAGGTGAAATCGGGCATTCCAAATAAACCAAACGTAGCTGTTTTTTTATAATCAAAGGGGAGATAAAGATAATTCATTAAGTACATTTTATGAAATCCTATATTAACAAATAGCAAGGAGATAAAAATAATAAATTAAAAACCTTTTATGAAGGTGTATTGACCAATAACAGGAAGATAAGGAACTTAATACAGACCATTTTATGAAAGGAACAAAGTGCTTGACATAAATATGTGTTATCCACCCTCATAGTTCAGTGGTTCTCAAATGGGGATTTGTAGGCCCCTCGGTTTCACCGAAGGCCTTCTTTGGGTCCCCAAAACCCTCGATCATCAGTCAAGCTGAGCAATAAAACTTAATTTTCTTTATTGATGCTGTCTGTTTCACAGGGCAAAATAGACCAAACGTATTCTCGTTTCAGAGCTTCAAAGTTGGTCTGCAGACATTCAGTTTTTTTCACTTACTGGAAAGTAAAAAAATAGTTCAGCCTAATATGTTTTAGCAAAAGTGATTAATCAATGTACTGTTAAGAAAATCAATGGATGGCATATATTTACTAAAGATGCCGGAAAATGGTTCCAATCAGATGTTCTACGAATAAAGGAGTCTATGTACGCTGAAGTTTCGCAATGAGGTATGACTGATGCACTGCAATATAAAAAATGGGTTGAGAAAAAGTGAGTCCTTCAGTAAGGCATTAGAATGATAAATTTTGTAAGAAAAAAATAGACGTCATATTTTTCGGTATGGTGAAAGAAGAGGGAGTGGGTTTCATTGATGGGACACTAGCTGTGCGATGATAGTTACGGAATATTAAACATACTGCACAATTTTGCATGGCTTTGATGTTATTCATAAGCGCTGTTTGACCGTGATCCCAGATTGCTGCGGCATGCTCGAGTTTTAAGCAAACTATAGTCTGTTGCAACTTAAGAGGGTAGGGCGCGTAAAGATGGCCGGGGAGGAGGAAGCTGACGGAACGCTAAAGAGGAGGTTTCCCCTCTCTCCTCCAGCGTTCCATCTGCTTCCTCCTCCGCAGCTCGTCTTACCCTCACCCTACCTTCTTGAGTTGCTACGGACTATAGTGCATTGTATAAAGTTAGTTTTAAGAACATAGGGGCTCAAGAGAAGTTTCTTTTTCGATATCCAAGCATAAAATTAGTATTGGCAATGATGTGATCAGTATGAGCTTTCCATGACATGTTAGAAGTAATACGTACACCAAGATATTTATCAGACACAAGCTGCAGAGGAGTGTTACAAATTGAGTAGGATGATATAGTGACAGCTATCCACATGTTTTCCATTCTGACATTTCCCTGGGTTTTCCAGGCTGACTAAATCCATGGCAGCTTCAGGATTGTTCTGTCGGGCACCTGATGGTTCCTGTTCTTGTTTTATTGCTGCCATATTAACTGTTTGCAGTTTGGACGGACAGTGTACAAATCTGTGCTTCCTACTGTACACCCAAGCAGTCTATAGCAGTGGTTCTCAACCACTGATGTTTCGAGACCCTATGGGACCGCCCCATCCACCATGGGCAGAGGGGTGTATTGGAAGATTACAATGACAAAAGGGTAATTAAAGAAAACGAACTGTGGGCAAACCAACTCTCAAACGGAAAATAATCAACTCTACTGACTGCACATGGTTTGGTGTATTATTTAGCTCTATAAGACAGCTAGCATTAATAAAAAAAAAGTTTTATCACTCGGCTTGATTGATGGTCGAGGGCTTCAGGAACTCCAATGCAGGGTTCACACCATACGCGCTGCCAGCGTCGGAGTAGGGGAGTGTTTGTAGATTGAGAATTTCCTCCGCAACCCCCGTTACAGAGCCAGTGTCAAAGTTGTTGAGCGTTTGAGTATTTCCTCTGTGCCTCTATCGCAAAGCTCGACGTCACCGCGCTGCTTCAGAAAGGTGCAACGTCAGCCTCATGTGACGCTCCCCATAAGGAGGCCTTCAGGAACCCCAAAAGGTCCGTGGACCCCCATTTGAGAACCACTGGCCTACAAAGTCAAAGCTAGTATTTGGTAACAAACCTGAGGAACGTAGGGGCAATACGAAGAATGACGGAACATTTCTCATCCTTGGGATGTCCGTCGTAGAACATGTCGCGCGACACCAGAGTCTCCGACGAGATGCACGTCCCTGCTCGTGTAGTAGGAATGCCAAGGTGGTGCATTGCCTGGAAACATAGCGTCCCACGGTTTCTTGATACGTCAACAGTTAGAAAACCATGACGGAATGCATATTTAGATATTAATAAAATAAGGAATTCCTTATCTTATGTGAACGTGCAACAATTCTACAATGCTTTACATAATTTAGTTCACAATTTTTATATAGCGGGAGAGTTGAAAATGTTAGTTCACTGCTTAATAAATATATTGACCATCATACTGTCCACTTGCAATATGGGAAGCAACTCGCCTGTGAAATGCAGCCAGTTCCTTGGCGGAACTGGTGACAACAAAAAAGTGAACGTTTGAACCACTTGTCTGATTTAAATGTCATTTACAGGGCTTGTTTCTGTTGATGTTCAGAACATTTCTGCCAAATTGCAAAATAAAAAATTGCAAATGTTCAAAGATGGAGGTGGGCCTGTCTGCATAGGAAAACAACCTCTTTGAAATTACTGATAATTCGTTGTTTTCATGTATTATATTGCTTTAGGACAGCTCAGAACAGATAGCTATGGAGCTATATTTCTATATTATACCATCTTTCATGACAAAAAAGCCACACAAATACTGTTTTTTAAAGGTCCATCCTTTGTCCAAAATTTTTATTCTTAAACATAAATAATCACAAAAATAAAAGCTCATAGCTATCTTCCTCTTAAAATTTAATTCCAGAAAAACTCATAAAAATGAATTCAGGTTACATAATAACAAAATGATAGTTTTCCTAAAGCGAAATTTGTGCCAACAAGTGGAATGGGGAAAAATGTGTTCAAAGTGCTCCAACCTCTACCTTTTCCTTAGCGTCGGTGGACCGAACATAATTTCTAAAAATTAAACTATGCAGTGTAAACTAATGAAACTTTCTGGGAATACTCTCTAGATGTTGGCGGATGTAAATATGACATTTTTCGAAATTAACTTCTTTTTGCAGAAATTGTTTTTTCTGGGTAGTGTCCCCCCTTAACTTGTTTTTAGGCATGTGTGTATAGTGGAATTTAAGTTCAAAGTAAATTCAAAATAGATAATGGTTATGGCCGAATATTTTCAAATAATATAGAGTAGTATCTTTACACCTTCTACTATTGCACCACACTTAATTAGATGAAAACCAAGCTGAACTTGTAAAGGTTGTTCCCAAGCTTCCACTTCTCCATTTCTGAGCTACCTAAGTTAATTTCAATCTAGCTATATGGGTGGCCTCAGAAAGTTCAATGTCTACATTGGGATGGCAAGTAAACTACACATTTGACATAAAATGAAACCTATAGAAATGCCCAGCTGGTTATCCTAACCACGCGACGACGATATTTGTACCTTTTGAACTGTTGATCTCAAAGGATTAGCCCCATTGAGCGCGCTCCTTACCGAGCACCGGTGCATTGAGGAGGAGCACCACCCATGAAAACGAGCTTTGAGGGTGTTGCTTCCCTGCACCGCACAGGTGATTGGTAAAAAGCGTGCTCAACAGGGCTAACCAGCCGCGATCAACACTTTGCAAAATGCGCGTGAATACTGTGAACGACTTATTTTTTGCGAGCTCAATATTTCACGATTTAGGTCAAAGCTAAAGTTTTGGAATAATTCGCAGGTTCTTATTTTCGCGACGCGGTGGCATCTCAATATAGCATCAGAATTCATTTGTACCTTTTGCACCGAAAAGCGCTCTGTCCTGTACCCTCCTTCTCTTTTTAGTCCTTTGCGCTTTTAAAACCGCCGTCTAGATCTCAATATGGATTCCAATGTGTTTACCGTCTAGATCTCAATATAGATTCCAATGTGTTTACATTTTACCAGAATTGTTTGCGGGACCTATTTTTCGCAAATTGTAGGCGATTCGCGAAATTCGCAAAAATCAGGTCCTCGCGAAAACTAAGTCGTTTTGCAGCATTGCAGTTCATCTAGAAGCGAATATTGAATAGCATATTATTCGAAACTACTATTCCAAAACTCAAATGTTAGCACAATCCTAATTGTCTTCTTTACGTTATGTCCCCAGAGTTTCAAACTTTTCTCACGGTGCCATAACATTCTGAACATGCACCTATAACTTCTTATTTCTGCAATATTGTAGTAAACATACTGGTTAAAATCTGTCTTTATGCCAAAGAATTGCATCTTGTATAATTTGACACGACTTATGTAAGTGATTCTTTCTGTGTTTCTTTAATTGAAGTAATAAATGGCAAATGAAAACAAACTTTGACAAGGCCTGTATTTATGAGGTTTACGAACAAAAAATCATTTTTGGATTTTAGCTACGGAGCTGATGAGGTTGCTTTAAATAAAGTTAAATAGTTTATATATTTAGGCATTTTCTTTATTCCCAACATAGACAAGCACATTGGCTCTATATCCTCTCGTGTGTTTAGCTAGAATACAACACATTAAAGGGACACTGACACCCCCCAAAATTTTTTTTCAATTTTTTGCCAGGCGCTTCATTATGGTGTCGGAGGACTACCCAATTAATATTTTGCAACAGAGTAGCATATTTTTTTAATAAAGCCAAAAGACACAACTGCTCGAAACCGAAACCGAAACCCGACGGAGGTCGGAGAATTAGAGAGAAGAGAGTGAGTGGCGGAAGTCACGTGGCTACACCCGACCGTGCGTTTTTTTTTTTTTTCTCCTTTCCGTAGCAGACGACACGACATGCGGCGTGCGGTGCGGTGTGCGGGAACTGCTCGCCGTGCGATTCTTTTGAAGTTATGTTTGTTCCGCTCGTTGTTCTGTACTCCAAGATGAGTTGTTTTGTACATTGAGGAGTTGGAGATGAGTAGTGAGCGCCCGTGGTGAATTTCCATGATCGGCTCCGAAAAGAATACACCCAAGATGTTGCGTGAAGAGCTGGCTCACATGTGCTGCGTCCGAAAAAAAAGGGGCATAGTGCGACAGAGTTTCCGAAAGATCAACGGGATCGGGACCAATGGCTGGCTGCAATTCCTGTAGAACATATACGGGCACCTCGGAAAGCGGACACTACCTGATTTATATGCTCCTTGCATTTTGTGGAAAGTGATCACATTGAGTTCGCAGGTGTCAAAAAGGAAATCCCATACCATTTAATTCAGCGAAGTGTCGTCCACAACATTTGTTTGTTATTTTTTGTTTGTTTCTTCAGTGATAATTGTAAAAAAAGAAATATGTAAACATCAAAAAATGTAAAAAAAAAAAAAAAGTTTCACGGGGGATCGAACTTGGTTCTACCGCGTGTGAAGCGGACGTCTTTCTCACTGAGCTACTGGGGCGTCTCTTTACTGGCGGATCTCTTTCCTTAGTAATATAATTCAGCCGATAAACTGTAAGTTGGAAAGTTTGCTGCTTATTTTCCTCTAGCAAAAGCACTCCCGGGTCGAAGTCGGGAAGCACCACGCATTGGCGACATTCGCACCTAGTAAAGAAATCGTACGCGTGCATATTCAACTCAAAGTAGACACGTCGTGCTTGACGTTTGCGCGAGCGATGTCTTCAGCCACGAGAAGGGTGCGACGGCTCGGCGACGTCTTCGTGCAAATCGGCTTGGTGGTCGGGCGTGTCGCACGGGATGAATACCAATTCTTTTGATCAGTCCTAAATTTCTCTTTTAAAGGTAGACAGAATTCGTCGGTACCGCGAACGGCAGTTCTGAAATAGAGGTCCCACGCCCGTCGTCCGCTGCCATCGCCGTGCCCGCGAGTCCCACGACACGTGAAACGACGAACGCACAGAATGCTTCCGGTTGTCTGTGGAACTTTTTTTTGTTTCAATCAACGTATTTGCAGCTTTTTAGAAGTCACAAAAAATCGGTTTCATATTTTTTTCTATTTTTAATACTGAGGGTGTGCCTTCAGTGACCCACGACTTTGATTAAATTTGGTGGTCGCATCGATACCTTAGAAAACGGCCCGTGACCGCGGAAAAGAGAGTGAGCGAGACTCAAACCGGCCAGTTCTTGATCGGCGGTTTTCGGGCGGAAAGGAACAGAATTTCAAGCCGCAAATTCTGTTCTGGGTAGTTGAGCTCTCATATGTCACGTACAACTAAAAACCTCGGCGAGCATAAATACCCTGTCAGTGTCCCTTTAAATGTACTTTGAAATGTTCTAACAAAAAGGTCAAATTGCATATGAAACCTTTGTTAGGCCAATTTTAGAGTTTGGATCCTTTGTTCGAGACTCATATCTAAAAAGCAATGTTTATCTGCTTGACTCTGTTTTAGTTAAGGCAGTCAGATTCATTTTTAACAAGTAAAACAGACGACATGTCTTTGCTTCGCATCCACCGCCATGATTTCTCTGGGACCTGAGTCTTGCTTTCAGGTGCACCATAGTGCGCCTAAAAATGTTACATAGAATTGTTATGAGGACTGTGGCATATTGGGTGCACTAAATACATTCCCTTTTCCGCTATCTCACACACTAGACAATATCATCATTTAAAATTAACATTGTGCCAGTTCAGTATAATATTGTTTTATAGATTCCTTCTTTCCACGTATGGTTGGGCAGTGGAATAATGTCGACGGGGTATGCACATATGCCTGCATAGAATGATTTTGTATCAGCAATTACGCGTTCTTCTTTGTCTTAATGCATGGTATATCTTATTCAGTATTTTCTAGGGTGTTTTGTTTATTTTGTTCACCATTACTGTGAGCCGTTGTCCCCCCACTCCCTGCAATGACCACAAATGAGGTTGTAGTATGTGAAAATAAATTTTAAAAAAATTCCCTAAGTGGGTAGTGTTTACGAAAGCCAATACGATCTGTAGTTTCCAAAAGTGCACACATTTAGCTTGAAAAATGATGTTTTGCTACAGCTTCCATAACTTATTCACTTAAAAGTTTGCATGCAGACATCCAGAGCTTACCTCACTGCAGAGGAATTCACGTATGGAGCTTCGGAGCACCTTCCGGCCGTCAGCGGATCGAGAGTAGGGCGTCAAACCGGCTCCTTTCAGCTGGATCTCCCAGCGTTCTCCTTTCTGGTTGATCACTTCACCCAAGTACCTTTTGGACAAAGTCAGTGCACAATTGCTCATTTCCTACAAAAACAAGTTGGATCCTTGCAAACACCACCCCTTTCTTTCTGGTAGTGAAGAAGGCTGAGCCAGAATAAACAATTATGTGTTGTGCAGACTCTCTCTTTGTCTGGCCTATAGTCAGTTACAGGCAAAAAAAAAAAGTTTTTGAAGGAAGGGAAGGCTGGAACCTCCTCCACACTCCAGCGTTCCATCTGCTTCCCCCACCCCAGCCTTCCTTTCCCTTGAAAACTTTTCTTAACCTGTAACTGACCATAGTGGCGCTGTTGAAAGATGACATACAAGACTAGGAGAGAGATCGATGTCCTTGTAACCTTCTTCATTATTCATAATAATTGTGATCATGACTACACAAGTAGAGTTCAATAGGTTATTTACCAAAAAAATAAATAGTTCGCAATTTTTTTTCATTTTTTATTTAACGTTAGGGAATTCCTTGATTGAGCCAATTTGTTCAGAACAGCATGCAACACCTCAATCAATGTACCACGTTAAGGCAAACATCTTTGTTTTTTGAAGAGAAAGGTTGCTGGAGGCTGGCCCACAGTTAGAGGGAGAATGACTGAGTTTGTCAAAACGTCTCTCCTACGCATAGCTGCAACGCTTTCGACAACTTGTGCATGGGATTATTGTCATGAAGGACTCTCTCGGACAGTTTTTCATGACTGCACATAGAAATTAACATTGATAGCATGTCATGAGCTTTGGGCTTGAAGTGCAAAGATGAAACCGATCTCTCCTCTGTTCTTACACATTCTTACACACTCTAGAGGGGAAAGGAAGAAAAAAACAACTAAGCTTAAAACCAAATTTTTCATTTTTTTCTTTTTTTTTGGGGGGGGGTGGGGGGAATTTGATTTATATTATTTTGTGGACTAATTCAGCATTCAGGACAGAAATTAAACATCAAACGTATGACCATAGCCTCTCACAGATAGTGCAAAAATTTGCAAGTCACGGCAGGTCCAAGCCTGATTCTCATGCAGTGCGATGGGTTCGTGGATAGATAAGCTGGACGTCCATAGCCAAACATAAGTACAAACTCATAACTGAAACATGCAGACATTATAGTGGGCACCTTATTAATCAATACTAGGAACCAACGGGGGTTATGGAAAAACTTTGCAATTCAAACCAATTCTCTATTTCATTTCGGACTAAGCATTCTAAGACATAAATTAATCATCAAACATATACCGTAATATCCCGAGTCATCGCCCACCCCCCTACCGCCGGAAATTCGTTAAAAAAGTGGGGTGGGCCATGTCTCGGTGGGTGAGCACAAACACTTGAAAAAAGAGCGGAAAAAACCGCCTATTTTTCTCTGCGTATCTAGCGCTGATGCACAAGAGATACATCAAACTCAAAACTCGATTTAGTTTCATTGTTTTATAGAAAAAATGCTCACGAAAGAATATTTTACTATAGCGAAGTCCGTTGCTTGCATACGCGCTAGAAACACCACCGATCTGCTTATAGCGCGAACGTTTGTTCCGTGAAAGAATGTCACCATTATGTTCTCCTGGTTAGTAAAAAAAAAAAAAAAAAAGAAAAGTCTACAAGAAAATAGAAAAACCGACCAGGCGCAACGAGCGAGCGAGCGGACCAAAGAAGCGACCAAGAGCAATGCTGGGAAAGCCGGCGGTCGCGTTGGCAAATACTTTGGCGTCGGGCCAAGTCGGGCGCCTGGTCAATTGCAAGCTCTTGCGCAACTTGTTTGGCGCGTACATACGTGCGTCCGTGCACGGCGGGCTATCAATGCACGGTTGGGACACTGCAAACGTCTGTGTAGGACGTTCCAGCAAAGCTTTATTTACGCTTTGGCTTTGCCTAAACTATTGCACAACCGCGGTCGCGACGGGCGGGAAGAAGGAGCGGGTTCGCGGTGACCTTACTTCGGCGGAGACAGACTTTGACCTAACACTCCGCGGTTACCTTAACAAACTCTTATTTTGTTATCTCCATCGTTTTCTTTTCGCACGGATACACGACCACTTTGGGGTCGCTCACGGAGGAAATGCGTAAACAAAAAGAAGTGTCTTTCCCTCCTTCGTTTTACTTTGTCACGGACGTCCTCCAACTGTAAGGTCCGCGACCGCGTCATTCGGGTAGGATGAGGGTTCGCGGATCGCAGAGTCCGCGCTGGGGTATTTGATGGGGTGGGCGATGACTCGGTGTTTTTTCGGAAATCGATATTGACCCAAAAAACGGGGTGGGCGATGGCTCGGGGATGGGCGATGACTCGGGATATTACGGGTATATGATTCTAAACTCTCACAAGCAGTGTGCAAATTTGCTCTGTGCACTGAGATATGTGTGCCCGGGCATGTCACAAGTTCAAAACTGATTCCCAGTGCAGAACCAAACATACCAGATTTTACATATTAAATCTCTGAAACATACATTATAGTGGATCACAGGAAATATCGTAAGGGTGCAGGCGAGGCTGGTGAATAATAACCAGGTTCGATTAACTTGAGACTGGGGTATCAAAACGTAGAAGAGACAGAAAATAGACAGGACTCTTTGGATCGTGCAGTGCCTGATAATCTACAGGGATTGTCCCCAAGTATGGCAATGGTAAAAAGATATGTAGATGACATCCTAGTATGTACGTTTACGGAAGGTCTACCAGAAAGCATAGAAGATGTGATAAGGTCAACGGCTCCAGAATTAAAGCTTATAGTGGAAACGCCGGAGGAAAATGTTCTGCAGTTTTTAGATTTACGTATTCACATGAACCAAAAGTTATGTTGGGAATAAGGAGAAAAAAAAATTCGAAACCGGTTTTGCCAAGAATGAGTTGTCATTCGAAGACCGTAAAGGCTGGGATTGTAAAGTCATTGGTCAGGAATGCGTTAGAAAGTTTTTGTGTCCATCATATCAGTAAATATTCGGTAGAAAGGAAGTGGAAAAGTTTTATCAAACGGCAATTAGAATTGTTTATCAAAAGCAGGAGAGAAACAGAACAGAAATTAAGGAACCGCTTTGCAGTAATCCCATATTTTCATGAGATTTCTCACAACCTGAAGGCATGTGCGAGGCAGTTTGGAGTGGACACGGTCTTTAGTTCAGATTTTAAGTTAAGTAAATTGACGCCATTTCAAACAGCTGTGTGAGTGAGTACAAAGGCCCATCAGGAAAAATCGGTATATAAGTCAAAGCGAGAATGGTGTTGTGCATGAAATACCATTGGAGTGTGGGTTTAAGTATGCAGGACACACGTCACGCTGCATCAATGAAAGATTAAACAAACATAAAAGAAATGTGAAGAACAATGCACAGAACTCGAAAATCGCAAAACACATTCATGAATTATAACAACTGCATGGCGCTCTGGTCGGAGACTGAAATCCTACACAAGGAGAGGAACAATGCAAATGAGTAGTAAAGGAGACTGTGTGGATAACATCTTTAAGCAACTGTGTAAGTCGGGCTTCGCGACAGTTCGGAAGCGATCCCAACAAACCACGGATATCCGTCGGACGTCCGTGGAAGGTGCGAATATCCTGTGCCTGAAGCGGACGTCCGTAGAACGTACACCGGACATCCGTTTCTATATATCCAAATCGGAGATGTGCTGGATGTCCTAGGGATGTCCAAATCAGATTTTCAACGGATATCCGCCAAACTTCCATTTATAGACGTACGCAGGACGTCCATTTCTGTACATCCAAATCGGAGATGTACCGGATGTCCTAGGTATGTCCACATCAGACTTTCAACGGATATCCGCAGATTTTCCATCCGTGGAGGTCCACTGGACATCCATTTCTGTACATCCAAATCAGAGATGTACCGGATGTCCTAGGGATGTCCACATCAGACTTTCAATGGATATCCGCAGAACTTCCACCCGTGGAGGTCCACAGGACATCCATTTCTGTACATCCAGATCAGAGATGTACCGGATGTCCTAGGAATGTCCACATAAGACTTTCAACGGATATCCACAGAACTTCCATCCGTGGAGGTCCACAGGACATCCATTTCTGTACATCCAAATCATAGATGTACTGGATGTCCTAGGGATGTCCTCATAAGACTTTCAGCGGATATCCGCAGAACTTCCATTCACAGGTGTACAGTGGACATCCATTTCTGTACATCCAAATGGGAAATGTACTGGATCTCCTAGCGATGTCCACATCAGAGTTCCAACAGATGTGCCAAAAACATACATAAATGGCGGGTTATATATGGCCCCAATTGCTTGGGGACAAACTTTAACAAATCACTTTTATCTAGAGACGTCTGAACCATGCATGGTTCTGTATTTCTGAAAGGATATATTTTACAAGACGTTTTAGAATTATAACTTTATGGGCATTTAGGGAATATTAATTTGTTTAAAGACTGTACTCAAAATATAGTTTATAAAAAGTACTGCTCCAGTTACTCGTTGCTTTTGTAATTTGCAATACCGAAGCGGTTCCAACAAAGGTAAGAAAATAAAAGCCAAGGCAGTTGGGTACTTTCGTGCGTAAACAAACCACTCTCTGCTTGCCTGCGAGGGAATATTACCCACAAGCGGGTATTTTTTTCAGATTAAAATTATTTGTTTACAAAAATATTGTAGTGAAGCAAGGAACATTCTTCGAAAGATTGTGAAAGGAGTTTATTCAAGGTATGTTCACTCATCGCTGGAACTAGTCAAAACGTTTGAATGAGCAGTTTCTATCAAAGCGCGGAAGTTGTTTTAAAGTCGCTACCCAATTGATTATTCAGATGTCTTCGCGGTACTGTCATTCATTCAAATGACGTTCAGCTTGCAACTACTTGACAGCATGTCCTACGAAAGAGAGAAGCTGGATTGAGGATATAACTGCATTTGCGGGAGTGCAATTTTTAGAAATCAGATACTTTGCTTTATAATAAACCAATACAAATCGTTTGAATGAAAAATGTCGCTGCCACACATTTTAGGTAAGCCCACCCCAATTTTATTTTATTCTCTTCATAATAAGTTTTCTATCTTACTTGTCAACCATACCTATATCACACTTAGGAATGCAAAAAAAAAAAAAAAGAAAGAAACTGTGCTGTCAGTGATTGATTATACAGCACCAGAAGCTGCATCAGTTGCGCGATAGCTCGTTCAACATTCAACTTCCCAAAATAAGTGCACATCTATGGCACTTTCACAGAGCGCTTTTGCTAAAGAGACAAAAAAAACTCTTATATTAGAGATTTTTGCATTTTTATTGAAATATCTATATAAATCTTTCTATAAAAAAGGCACTTCACATGAGCATGTTCTGGCTCGCCGCAGTCGCAAGCCCATGCTAACCCGGCTGTAGTTTTTTTGTAAACGATGCCCTACCCATATAATGTTTGTACAGGATTTGCGTAAATGTGGAACCTGTTTACAAATAGGTGTCCGTTTGTGTAAAGCCATGCAAACAGTTGCATCAGAATGTGCGTATGGGTCAACCATTTACATTAGTAAACTTGTATAAGCAGGTCCTAATAACCTGTGCACAAAGAATAAGGTCTAAATGTTGTTGCTGAAAAAGGCTTGAAAACGTAATGTAAAAACATTACTCCAAGGTAGGTGCTTGGGGATACTGATGTACCGAATTACACCACCTAAAATCTTAATCTAAACTGTCCTCTGTGTTGATAGATCTTGTGCCAGCAGAGCCAGCTAGATCTTTCTTGAAATGTTCTTTGGTAGGCTGCAAGACATGAAAACAAGAAAACAGAACCACGAGTATTTACCAACGTTATGCTGATCACGTTTTGAACTGTTTGCTAAGGCCGGCCTAGTGATCTACAATCGGGAACACTGTCAGATTAGTCAACTTAACAAATTGAGAGTGTAAGTAGCACCACTGAAAAGGTTCTACGATCCTTTTGATTAGGTTACCCCGCAAAACTGTCAGATTAGTCAATTTAACAAAAGTATAGACAGCACCACTGAAAAGGTTCCATAATTCTTTTGATTAAAGTTGCCCCGCAAAAGCGTTTCATATATGCAGTCAGCCTATGAACAGTCCTTTCCACAGCCCTAAGGCTCTAGTACTGGACAAAATCCAACTACTGTGTTCTCCAACACGACGTGCTTAGGTTCAAGCATCGATTCTACAGCTCATAAAGGTTCAAATTTAACATTTCCGTCAGTGCGCCCAAATAGAGAGTCTCAAGAGGCGTTTATAAGGTCACAGCATAGCCAAAACGTAAATACTCGCAAATATTTCAAATTATGTTCTTTTACGCACGACAGGTTGTCGCGCATCGGCTTCTGCGTGCGTCGTTTTGCCGATACACAAAAACCCGTCATGCATCGGCTTCCAAAACGTTTGGCATGTCTATTAGAAGTGTTTACGGTCCACAATATAAAATTTCACAGACATACCTGTATACACTAGAACTTTATAAAATATCAATTTTAATATGAGCTCACGTGTCGAGAACCGCACCACACTTGTCGATCGCTGACGTCGTAAACAAGGAGCAAGTGGAGCAAGTGTGCACGCTGCTGCAGCCCAGAGTTTCTCGAGATGCGCACACCACGTGCACACGGTGAAGCGAAACTATCAGCCCGACCCATGGTGGCAGGAAGACGAACCGTACTTCGCGTAAAGGCGAAAAAGTATGCGACGCTCTCCACAGGCAGCACCACCAAAATAAACGCTCGCAAAAAAAAAAAAAAAAAAAAAAACTCGATAGCCCCGTTACGCGAGCGTAAAATCGCCCTCGCCTAAAAAAAAACAAAACGTATTGCGTTTTTTTTTTGTTTTTTTTTTCGTCTTTGTGAAGGGGAGCGGGGGGAGCCGTCCAAGCCGTCTTTCCTTTCTCTCTCTCTCTCTCTCTCTCTCTCTGGTTGCTGTCTTTTTTTTTTTTTTTTTTTTTGCTCCCGACGTTTTTGAGTTTGTTGTCGACACAATGGAGAACTTTGAGCCTCTTTTTGCGACCGATCCCTCCGTTTTACCATGAGGCTGGTTCAGGCATATGCGTTTTCAACTGCACCAGACGGCTCCTTGCGTTTCCTTACGAAGCGTTGCGCGGATCTCATCTCACTACGCGGTCGGACGCGCAAACGCAACTGTCTGAAGCAGAGTGTCGAACCAAAATTTTATCGGTTCGGTTCGGGTTCGGGCTCACGACTTTCGGTCCAGTTCCGGACCCGGTGCAGCTCCGGGGAACAAAAATACAAACCTGTCCAAAAGCAAAAATCTTAAACAAACGGCACTTCGCACAGGCGTTCCAAAAACGCTTAATTTTGGTAATTTACTTCGATTACTTTGTCTAGGGAATGCGAGCGCGTGTACCTACGTTCTCAGCATTCTGTATGATGCTACGGTAATTGAGATAAAGGTATATTAGATGTAGTGCGTGGAAAAAATGAAAACTTCAAAAAAGTTAGTTCGAGCAAATATTGGCTGAAGAGAAAACTTATAATAGTTCTTAGAGCAAAACAGTATTAACGCTCTACTCGACATTGCAGCTACTTAACTGGTCACTTTCCGACGGTCTGCGTGCGTAATCGTCATAGTTCCGTCGCGCATCCTTGTGTGCTTTGTTTTTGTTCAGCCCAAAACAAACACACACAAAAAAATTGCTTTTCATGACATAAAAGAGGCATTACCAAATTTTCATGTGTTTGAAAGGCTCTCCCAAATCACTTTGGGCCTACTGAGAAAAGAAAAACGCCTGAAAAGATTTGCCGAGCATTTTTCAGATACTTATGATGTGTATCTTCAAGGGGATCGACCCTGCATTTATGTTGCAGGGTCGGTCACCCTCGGGTGATTTTCAACATGATCAACATCCACCAGCTCGCCTGCACACTCACCGCTGTTTCATAAAGCTTAAAAAGTTGTTTATGTGGGATTGCTCAGAACAATTTGGAATATCTTCAAATGTGAGCCCACCGCGAAATCGTATAGCAGCGATTGTTTAGCACATCTGACAGGAGAAATTAAAGTTGTCCTATCCATCACGTGTCACAAGGTTTGTAATATAAACCAATACATAAAACACATTAAAATTACCCGAGACTGTGGTAAAAGATGGGAAACGTCGTGGAAGAAAAAAGGACCCAGGAAGAAAGACATCAAGTTCCACGAAGTTTCCCATCTTTTACCAGTCTCGGGTTATTTTCAGCATTCTCAAGCTTCTTGCTATTGGGGCCTTTCCTACACAGATTACCAATAATAAAGCCAGTACCTTTACAGAAGACGCCGAGAAGGCCTGTATCGACCCGTATCCCTACAAACTCTTGACACTCCTAGCAAAATAGATCGGCTCTCTTTCATGCAGAGATTGTACTAGAACCCGTGGTCTCCCCAAACCTTTATCTCCCCTGCCCATCATATTTCCTCTCGTCTTGACCACCCCTGTAAAGCTGAACCCATTTTTTTCGAAAACAAACACATTCAAATACTCACCTCTTCCATTGTGCAAATCAGATTGGAATAGCTTGCCCACAAGCTTCGCAACTACCAGTGACCATAAATGTTTTTCGCGGCTGATTTCTAAAATGTTTGAATAATGTTTATGTAATGATGTTTCCAAAGCCTCTCTTAAATTTTTTGTGGTGTTTTGTTGTCTTGTCCTTATGTGATGCCTCCCTCAAGAGGCCCTTAAGGTAATACAAATGAAAAAAAATCGGGACCGGCAACAGCGTGACAATTCTATGACGTCATAAGCCGGAAATTGAGGGACCACATTTTTGGTCGCGCAAGCCACTCGAAGACACGTTCTAGGCGTTCTAGGCAACCTACTTGACACCATGCACGTCAAGTGACCACGTGACACATGATTAATCATTGTGCCTAGAGTAAGTGAATGTTCCCAGAGTACCGAAGCTTTGTTTCAAAACCGAGCCGCGGCGGAGCAGTCGCGCCGGTCGCGCTCCAACCCATATCAAATATGGCGCGGCCCTGTGCGGTCGAAGCGAAGCGCGTGCAGTCATTTTGTAGCATTCGTTCTCGTGCGAGCTCTTCCAACCACTTTACTGGACTGTGGCGACACTGTTTTGTTTTTATTGAAGTTATTTCCTTCGTTCCGAGCGGTGCGTGACTTGCTCCCCGTAATCTCGTCTTTCTCTCTTGCCTCGAAACACATCGGAGTTGAGTGGCTTACCAAACTCATAGCGAGTTCGTTTCACGGCACTCGTGCCCACGCGTGCCCACTCGCAGCGTGGAACGGGTTCGTTTCGGCCGGCACTCCACGAGTGGTTGCACTCTCGGAGTTCGTTTCAGCGCTGACACCCCACGCGTGCATGCACTCGCTGCACCGAGAAAATCGGGAGTGCGCCAAAATGCAATCCCGTCATGCCTCGCTCCGGCGGGGCCGGCGAGGAGCGGGAGCAGACGACGAGGGTTCGTCTGCTACGATGTGTCGCGGAACCGAACGAAAAAAAAGCAGATTTTCTGATCGAAATCGCGTCCCGCGGGCAACCAAATCAAACGCGAGCTTGAATTGTGAGCGTCTGCTATTTCCCGAAGGGAGCAATTGACAACCCGTGATTTATTTGCAGGTTTTAAATCGCTCTGTTGCCGTACAAACGCTGAAATATACGAGTGTGTAAAGGAATGCTCAGAACAAACGTAAGAGCGGCCCCCGAGATATCTATCACCATCCGCTCGCGGGTGAAAAATTTAACATTTGTCGACAAAACTCCCCCTGCAGAAACCTCTGACTGCCCAATAAGCATCAGAGAAAGCTAAACATAGTGACTTTACCCGAGGCTTGGGCAAAATCATCATGTTTCACGTTTACCTACGTCAGCTAACTTACCCGGTCGTATTTTGTTCGAGAAAGCTCTCGTTCTCGACGCCCTCACCAAGGCAAATATCTTATCCACCTATAATGACGATCCAAATCGAAAGTCCCAGTTTTGCCGGATATTCCAATAGGCTAGTTTTAAGCGGTACCCTTTCAGTGGTTCAAGCATAATACCATGCTCAAACGGATCAAGCTTCTGCTCGGACAGCATCATCAGTTTTCTTCAGTGTAAACGGTTATAAGAATTGAAAGATCGCAACCAGCTGCTTTGTAGACAGCCGAGCTGCTTGCAGCGACCAACGTTTGTAGATAAACGTTGGTAGCGACTGCACTCTCGCATTCCCACGTATCACTCCGAACAGAAAGACACTAGTTTCGGTTTGAAGTCGGTACCTTTTCTACAACATAGATGGCGGCAGCATCAGTCTTCTGCACTCGGTGCATTTGGCGAGTTCGTTTGAGTCCAGTTTTCCGTGCAACACTTGGTGAGTGCGATGCATTCTGGGAGAGAACTCGAACGGTGCCAGTGCGTGTGAAACGAACTCGCTATCAGCAACAGCGCAACCGGAGCGAGAAAACGAGCCGACGATCTTCTCAGCCAAGCCAAATCCGTTACTAAAAAAAAAAAAAAAACAAAAAAAAAACGCATCTTTTGATGCCCAGAACCTCCACCTGCGCGTACCCGCCGTGCCCGTGGAAACGCGGAAACGTTTTACATACATTTTCTGTTGTTTTTGGGCCGATCCTCAAAATGGTCGACTGATAGCTTCCTCCACGGGCTAAACCAGCCAATCGGAACTGGATTCTGCGGGATTCACTTTCGGTAAGTGGACTGAATGGGATTTGGTAGACTCTGGGAACGTGACTCGCGCCAATACAAAAGCTCCACGAGAACCCGCGATTCCAAACTCATTGCAATTTTGTATATGACGATTTGGTCAATATATAGAATTACAGCTGCCAGTTTTTATTCTCGAATATTCATTTCGTGATACTAACAAAAAAGGAAAGGAAAAAAAAAAGTGAACCGTTTTGATTTGGTTATCGTTATATTTTGTTCCGGTTCAGATCCAAGATGGCGGCGACGATTTCGGTTCTGTTCAGTTTCGGTTCGGCTAAAATGACAGTTCGGTTCCGATTCGATACCCTGCTCTGAACCAGCCGCGAAGGTTACGGCTCAAGTGAACCAATCAGCGTGTCGAAGTGAGGCACACAGGACTACGCATCGTTGGACTATTCTCCCAGATAGGTCTCGTTCGGATTGGTTCAAGCCTTTCGGTGTGTACTTTTTGATGCACGGACATCTTGGTTTTGGCCTTTTCGGTACACAGACTTTTCTTTGTACGGGCGTTTTCGGTTCACCCACATTTCAGGGGAAATATTCTTGAATACCGTGTTTCATAGTTAAACCTCCCAGCATTTTTGACAGCAACGCCTTATTAGAGGTATTTAGGAGTTCCAGTATTCTGCTTCCAATTTTATATAAAATGAACGTCATTGTGCGCCATTCAGTTGATATTTACGAGCCTACCGTTTTGCCACGGTCTTCCCGTTGGTTATTGGAGCAGTTAAAATCACCCACTTCTAATTTTTTCAGCCCCTCTCTCGGAGAGAGAAAGATTCGTTTTCTGCGACCCGGGGCCCTTCTTGACGGCGCGTGTCAAAGAATCCTTCAAAAAATAAAACATATCCAAAGATGTTTCCTTGGTTTTGTTTTACTTCGGTCTCACGTCTCACTCAGCTTTTCCTCTCTTCCTAAAAATGCATTCTCTTGAACGTGTTGATCTGTGGCCGTCCTTTCCCCGCGATCTTAAGGCCGGTTCAGACACTTGCGTTTGAGTGCGTTTGACTGCGTTGCGTCGAGAACCGAAAGCGAGTCACCGGCACACCTGTGCTTCGTATGAAGCGTGGAATCCAATTCAAGGAATCATCTTGGCACGCGATATCAGCAGCAGGGATGTCCTGGTTTCTCGCTGTCGCAACGCTGTCAGACGCAGTCAAACGCATTATTATAATGCAATTAAATGCAAAGGTGCAAGCGAGCTGGACAAGAATGACGAAATTAATCCCTGGAGAAGGGGAACTAGGGGGACAAAGGACAAACATAAATCTCCAAACAACAGCTAGGTGACTGGTGAGCGACCGAAAAAATCTGCCTGGTCCGGGTATCGAACCCGGGACCTCTCCAGAGGTCCCGGGTTCGATACCCGGACCAGGCAGATTTTTTCGGTCGCTCACCAGTCACCTAGCTTTATGTCCAGAGGTCCCGGGTTCGATACCCGGACCAGGCAGATTTTTTCGGTCGCTCACCAGTCACCTAGCTGTTGTTTGGAGATTTATGTTTGTCCTTTGTCCCCCTAGTTCCCCTTCTCCAGGGATTAATTTCGTCAAACGCAACTGTCTGAACCAGGCTCTAGGTTGGGCTTAAAGGGACAATGAAGGCAATTTCGGAGATCTTTTTGGCGATTGAACTGGGTTCCAGGCACGTCTCAGACCACGTTGCCCAAATTTCAGCCAAAACCGGCGCTTGTGTGCCGCGCAAATCAATTAAACAGTCGCGGTAACAATCGTACCGGGATCGACTGGGGCGACGCCCCAAGAGTTGCGGGAGAAGCTAGGAGAAGCGGAGCTCACGTGACCGATGCGGGGCCAAGGAGCGCGACGTCACAAGAGACGCGTCAGCGATTGGTCGAAACGAGAAACGTGCCCTCGGTCACGTTTTGGTTCGCGATTTTTAGAAATACTGTTCTAATTTCCGCTTGAATAACCATCAAAAGTATAAATCGGATCGGAAATGATTACTAAACCGTAAATAAAGCAGCATCATTGTTTTTTTTTCTTTGCTACGCTGGACGCGAAACCGGCAACGAGCAACTATGGGCAAACAAATAAAATTAAAAAAAAAAGAACACGGTACTCGAAAGATTTTGCAAAATGGTAGCTGTAGATGGCTGTTCTAACGGTCGACTGAAGACCAGTATTCGTTCGGGCGACGCTAGTTTTCACGTGTGGGTTGCTGTTCGTGTTCTTTGACGACGAAAAGAGGAAGTCCGCGGAGGAACCGGATCCCGGAACGGTGGGATCGCTGCCGATTTCCCTTCGGCATCTCCCCCGCGTCCGTCCTTCGGCATGCGGGCCGCTCGTTGCCGGCTGGGTGGTCTCCGTCGGGTAATGGCAGAGGCCGCCACACACGTACTCCTGTTCCGTTGGTGTTCGGTCACTCAACGGAAGTTCGAACTCGCTCGCGAGAGCGGCATTCGTCCATGTGGACAGAGTCGGCGCAACGACCGCGCCACCGCGCTGCTATAAGCCACCGCGGTCTAGCCACCATAACCGCCATAACCGCGGTAACCAGAGTCTCGATCTCCTAAATACTACCGATACCGACTATTCACACTTGACGTCACTCCCTACGTCACCTCCGTTTTCGGAGGCCCAGAAACGAGACTGGAGATGGTTCAGTTTCGGTTTCTTTACTTCTTTCGTCGGCACATAAATACGCGTCATAAATGTCTACAAACAATTGGGCGGCATGCTATGTTCCCAAGAAGCATTAAAACACCATTTAAAAAAAATTAAATAAAATCGTCTTCATTGTCCCTTTAAGCGGACTGTACGAACCATCGGAGCCAATGCAACGCTGAGAAAGTATGACGCGACAAAAGGACAAAACACGTCGCCGCCCTCGTTGCGCCGGACCGGAAGGTCACGCGGTCTTTCCTTTGGAATGGCTCCGATGGCTCGTAGCGTCCGCGCGGTCCTGTTGAGACTTGAGGGACAGTCAGACCACAGGCCATTGACGCTCCTAGGGTTCTCTCCACTTGGATGAGAACCCTCTGTGAGTCGATGCAGTGTGAGCAGGAGGGAGAAGGATCATGTTACACGTGCCGAGGGGAAACGATAACAGGGCTGCTAGAAAGCACAGAAGATACAAACTAAAAGCGAAGTCCTGGCGCGGCTTCTCGGTCCCTTTGAGGGATCGAAGTGATCGTGGCCTGGTCACCGCTCGCGAAAAACAAACTAACAAAGTAAATAGAAAACGACAGTTTTCCATCTGCAGCCCTACCCTAAAACGAAAAAAAAAAAAAAAAAACAGAGAAGAAATGTAGGGGTTAACAGACAGCTGAGTTTGGGGAAAGAGGAGTTTTCGTAGACCGTTTTCTCATTCCTTTACGCTCTCCGGAACGAAGACGCCTCTCCTGCACATCCGCGGCGCTAGCCTTGCCTAGAGTCCCAGATCTCGTAGCGGGTTGCGGAGCGGAGAACGTTGCGGGCCAGCGGAAACCATCTACGAGAACTTCTTAATGTGGCACTTGTCAGTGAAGTTCGCGTCTCATCGCTAAGATGTTCCCTCACTGACTTTTCCAGCGTTCACTGAACATTATTCAAACCTACTGAGCTTAAAAAGGAAAGAACGATTACATGAGGACGACCACACGTGTACGTCCTTTATGTTTTTATTCTTTCGTTTTTAAGTATTCATTATAACAACGCGCTCGAATTAACTGCTACTAAGTTATACACTGTCTTGTGTAGTAAAAGTGAGCTGTCAGGGGAAGGGGGGGGGGGGGGGGGGGGGGGGGGGCGGGCGGGCGGCAGCAAACTCGATAGCCAGAACACCGCTGCTACTTAAAGTCCCTCGATGTTTTTTTTCGCTTGTGAAAAAACATCCAGGGACGTTACTACCACTCGGAGACCGCGACCGCCCGTACAGCGACAAGTGGGCCGCGGGCCTCGTGCAGCGAGCAACATGCGCGGGTGAGAAACGAAAGCTGCGCTATGGTGTACTATAAATAGCTGCGCTGCTGCGCCAACCGGGAAAGACTGGAAAGACAAGATCGCGAAGAGAGGAGGGTGGGGAGGGAGGGGGGGGGGGGGGGGGGGGGGGGGGGGCAGGCGGGGAGGCGACAGCGGCCCGTTTCGGGAACAAGCTTCCCCTCGGGAAATGCTTCCCACAAAGAGCGGCCATCTTTAGTCGGGTGCAGTGTTGTCGATATACCGAAAACGTATTGTTTACGTAAAAACAAATAATGCCGGTCGTCGAAAAGTGCCCTGGGCACTCTTCAAGGACCGGATTTATGGCGAATTCCACTGGTCGTTTTGGAGCGCGCCGGGATCGACTTTTCTGGATCAAACCTGACTCTGCGGACAATTAACAACTGATTTGCTTTGAGTAGAGTTTTTAAGGATTCACATTAAAATTTAAACCAGATAATACGTGTCATTGTCTTCCAAATTATATTTGTCGGACTCGGATCGGAAGGTTTCGTCGTACATGTGTTTCGCGCTTTATTGAGCACGCCCTAAAACATTTTTACTATTTTTCGTTTTGTCGCCTAAGATTCTATTAATTTCGTTCTCATTAGTAAAACGGTGCAATTTATACACTGCAAAGCGCGAATTTAAACAAATGTGCAACAGGCCTACCTCTTTCAAAGAGCTCATTTCTGAGCTCGCTCTAGCCAGAACTTGTACAAAAAATTTTCGTTTTTAAATTATTACGTCTGAATTCCGAGAGGCGGCAATTTTAAGGTTCAATCAAATCATTTTAATTTAGAAAAATATTTAATTAGCACGATTGCATTTTCAAGGCCACAAAAGGGGTAGATAAAATGTAAATCTAAGTAATAAAATAAGAAATGTAATTTTAGGAACAGTCGAACGATGTTCATAATCTTTAAACGGCCATACACCGATAACTTCAGTGCGTGCACCTAAAAGTTCGTGCACCAGAAAGTTCCGCGCGCTAGAAAAGTTAGTGGACTGAAGTGTCTGTGCACCGGAACGTCCGTGTACCGAAACGCTCGCAACAAAACGTCCTCGGACCCCTAAACATGCTATGAAACAATACTTTTCGACGGCGGTGTATGATGATGATTCGCCTGTGCCACATAAAAAAAAGTGGTCAAATACAAGTACTTTCTTGGGGCCGGCACTGATTATTTGCACTAGTAGCACGCTTCTGGCTAGATGTAGCGGCCGCCCCATCAGCGGATCATGGTACTTTAAGCTGAGTTTTCAGTAAAACAAGCTTGTCAACAAGAAAGAAAACATTATTCCCTTTCTTGTTGGTAATGGTTTTTTTACTGATATAAATCCCACAAGCGTTGAAAATATCATATCTTGTTTTGACGATATTAGGCTTAGGTGGACGTCGGCTCATAGAAAAAAAATAGCTTGTATTAATTACATTTTATTCCGCGCACCGTCGTATTCTCAAACTTTCACGTTCTATCCCAACAGCTTCACATTTTCACGGAGCTCGAGCTTTCTGCGATGCATACGTAGTTTATTTATGTGGGCCAAAAAACACGTTTCTCTATCCTCGGGAACTCCCTGTACACCATTGAATGTTTTGTGGGAGCAAATTACCCTCTAAGAAAAAAGGTTGCCAATGGGGGAAAATTGTTCTGTGCGCCAAGAAAGAACTGATTCTCACAAAAGATCGCTATGTTCCCTACTATCTCGCCAAAAATGTTTTCCCTAGAAAAAATAACGTTTTTTTTTGGGCAAAGAAAGCTACATAAAACGTACAAGCCAGAACAAAGTAAAAACCTCACAAAAAATAATGTGTGCGCGCTTTTTTTTTTTTTCATTTATTTGAGAGTTTTTAAGGTATCGCTAAGTGTGCGGTTCGGAGCACACAGTCGCGGGTTCGTGTTTCAAACTGAAATCAATAAACGTTTCGCCATTATTGAATATTGTGATATTTTCCCAGTGGTGCACCGCTGCGGTGAGAGACTGTTTTTCTTTTCCCACTTTTTTATTGTTTGGCCTATATCAAATGACACAATATTATTAGTTTGCCCTTTATTAATATGTATGGTGAGAAAACACGCGTCTGCGTAAAATGGGGGTTACAAAGCAAAAAAAAAAAAGAGTTAAAAGTTTTTTTTTTTTAGAGTGCATCTTTTGGGCGGAGTGTCGCAATCTGCCAGCACGATCTGCATAACACGCAAACATCTTTCCAGCGACGCCACGTGTTGGAAGGATGATCGCTTGTAACATAAATTCGATAAAACAGATTACGATAAAATGACTTTAACCGTGTATTCCGAAAGGCCCGTTTACACACTTGCGTTTGCTTACGACCGAGTTCTTGTTATTTCTTCCGACCAAAGAAAACACTGGCACGCTTTTGCTAATTACGAGGTGACTCTGGAACTGCATTTCATTAGACAGAAGGTTTCGCGATATTTGCGAGATCATATGTACGTATACTCCACGAGACGAGGTCATTTATAAGATATAACATGATCAAAAGCTTTTCAAGCCAAGGAAGTAAGAATGATGCGCGACATAAATAGGAAATATACGGAAACGCCAGTGTTCCAAGGCTATATAGCGCCAGTCCCAAGTGTGCAACCCAGCCTTGACTCGAAGAGTTCTTTGTGTAAAAAAAAAACAAACGGCCGGACGCTTTTTTTTTTTTTTTTATTAAATTACGCTCGGTTTTTTGGTGTCAGATGAATGCATGGATTGCGTGTCGGATGCGGTTCCAAATTTTGCAGATGCGGTTCGGATGCGTATACACAAAGTCTGCAGGTGTGGATCGGATGCGGGTTTTCAAACAAACTATTATCCGCGCAAGGTTCTAACCATTTAGAAGCTTGGCAATCGAGACTACATTTCCTCCTCGCGAAGAAGGACATCAAATGAATGTTAAGCAGTCAATATATATATATATATATATATATATATATATATATATATATATATATATATATAGAGAGAGAGAGAGAGAGAGAGAGAGAGAGAGAGAGAGGGAGGGAGGGAGAGAGAGAGAGAGATGTGTTTTTCTTCACAGCGTGCTGAACTTGTACCAAATTTGAAAACCTGTAATTTTTCATAGTTTTTTTTTTCAATATATAAATTATACTTCGCTTGGAAGACAGTGACACGTGCTTTATATGGCATCAATTTGAAATTTGAATCCGATGTACTCCAAAAACTCTACTCGAGAGAAAAATAATGAAAGATTGGGGCTGCAAAGGCATGTTCGGGAATGTTTACAAAATTCTTGACGATAACTACTACAATAAACATTCGTTTATATTTTGACTGGTTATTTTATACATCGATTACCCAAAAAAGTATCGACGACCTGTCGCTAAAGGTTCGAGGTTGATCGCGAATCGAACATGACAGTCGTCAAAACTCCGCCTTCCTTTCCATTTCCTTTAGGATTTATTTGCCTGACGGTCATTCGTGAGGGTTCTCGAAAAAAATCGAAGAACAATCGCCGGTACATTTTCCGTCATTGAGGATTTTTCTGAAACACACAAAATTTCGAAATCATAACGACAGAAAAAAAGACAAAAAAAGAAAGAAAGACGGTGTTTTACAAATAACCTTTATATAAGCACAATGTCACTGGTCCTGAGGGCATGCCTCTTCAGTTTCCTTTGAAATATATAGAACCACTCACAAAAATAGGTTAATTTTGCCCTTTGAGGTTCCTTCAGGACAGTGGGTCACGGTACCCAGACTTTATTTTGTTTTTGAATTTTTTTTTATTATTATTATAAATACACAGGAAAATTAAATCCGAATTTAAAATATGCGCAATTAGACAAAAATAAACTCTGACAAACCCACAATTATCAGCGAAAATGAAACCCCCCAAAACACCCTCCAAATTCACGAGAAATAAACTCCGAAAACACGCGGAATCCTAGCCGCATTTGTGACAAGATATAAGAAATTGAAAAGAAAATACGGATGCATCTCACTGCCTACATTCAAATGATTTACTGATCAACCTTTGAGAAACTTAATTGTTCATATGCCACATTTAGGGTGACCATATTCCTCAAGGTAGACAACGGGACATCCCAGTGGGGGGCGGGGGCTAAAAATTGAGATTGGGGGAAAATTTTAATGAAATAACTGCTCTCATTTCAAAACGTTACCATATTGCGCTAAGCCCTAGTCTAGGAAACAGTCACACTGCTTCGCGTCCTTCGTTGGTGTGGGTGTATTTTGCCGACGACTGAAGTTTCCTAAGCAGGACTTTTTCTTATAAGGCTCGGTTGTAAAAGTCTGCGCAATTATATAGACAAAAAAAAAGAAAAGAATTATGTCTCGAAAACGGGACATGATTCTTTATTAGGACAAAAAGACGGGACAGCAGAGGCGGATCTCAAAAACGGGACTGTCCCGGCCAAAACGGGACGTCTGGTCACCCTAGCCACATTATCATTACAAATACTTCTGATCTCATCAACTCGTAATTGAAAAAAAACCAAAAAGTTTGTTATTATCCCCGGGCCATACATCGCTCCAAAATTGATTTTAATGATTTGTTCAGTCGACTGTTTAAGATGTTTTCCCCCTCTTACTTCGTTTGTTAATTAGAGAAACGTATTGCGATGGGTCAATTGTTTCTTCAATCCTTTTCCAAATATATTTTTCCCTCCCGGGTGGGGTTAGCGATGTAACTTAATGTTTTTTTACTATTCTAAAAAAAAAAAAAAATCTTGATAGTGTTTTTTTGTTTTTCGTTTTTAAAGATTTCAGCTATCATTATTTTGTTTAGTAAGACTCATTTATTCTTGATACCCACGCTCTAAACAGCTGGTTCGCTTTTTCTGACAATCACTTCTCCCGCATTTCAGCTAGGGTACTGAATACGGACTATTAAAAGTATTTTTTCGTTTTAAATTACTTAAAATCTTGTGTATCACGCCATGGTTCTCGTTGTCGCCATACGCGGCTGCAGATTGGGAAATAGTTAGATTTTTGGTTTGCGATTACACGGCGGAATCGCGGTATTCCGGGAGAAAGTGACGTGTTTTTTTTTTGTTTACTTCTGGTAAGAGAAACGAATATGCTGCAGTCTTACAGCATTACAACAAAAATCTCAAGCGGTGCTGCGTAGCACGTTTGAAACGTCGACTTTGTGGTGGTTCCAATTTTTAGTATCGCCGCTTCAGTGGCGATAGTGCTCCACTACAAAAGCGCAATCCGTGTCTTACTTTTTTGCACAAAGCACCCCCTAAGTGGGAGGGGAAGCTTTAGTGCCTTCGGACAAAGCGTACGTCAAAACAGCTCGGTCGGGAAAAACAAAAAATAAAAAGAAAAGACGACGACGGAGAGGGGGGCACCGTTTTGGCGGGCGGTTTTTGCGAGTGTTTGGAGGGGAGGATACGCCATGTGTGGCGAGTACCGCGCCATCTGTTGCGAGTGCCGCGCCAACACGGTACTTAGTTTGCCTTTCTTCCGCAACGCGCCGCGTCGTTAACGTCGTCGCGATGGTAGGAGGAAACTGGAAGCTGCACTTCCCTAGCTTCTGAGGCGTGCTTCTCCGCAGTAAATGAGAAAAATGAAAAGTAAACGCGTAGACCCTAAATATTAAAAAGTTACTAACAAAATAAATTCAGCGACATTTTATATTCAGTTATAAAGGAAATTGCTCTAAATAAATAGGTAATATCTGGAAATATCAGGAAAAAGCTTCAATGTATTTACTGCAGAATTATTCTAGCCAATGGCGCCTTTTTCGGGCCGCCGGTACCGCCGCCGCCGCTGTCTCCGCTGTTATCCTGCTACCGCGCTCGCTTTCTCTTTTCGCGAGTGTTATTGTCACTTTTAAAATATAAAGATCAAAAGCGAGCGGACACGAATGAGCCGCTCTCAAGCCTGTGCGAGCAAGCAAGTGCGAGTCTCGATTTAGGACCGGTGATTGACAGCCTCCGTCTCGCCACTGTTCTCCATTTCATCGAGCACGGCTACAAGGGAATCGGAAGGTGAGTGACCTTTTAGAAGTTAGGCGTTGGGCTGTTCTCAGGGACAGTGAACAATTATGTTTTTGACGCCTGAGAACGTGAGGGCGGTGAAGCTGCTGCGTCGTCGGTGTGGACCTGACGCCGCGCCGTCCAGCCCGGGTACGGTGTCAGAGGGCTGCTTGGTCTCTCGGGTGCAAACGAGTTCGGCTAGAACGCCAGCTATGTTTGGGGCCGTGTGTGTTTTTCCCCTTATATGTGTTCCTCAGTCTCAGGCTTATTTAATCATAAAGTAGACCAAGGGATTTGCTCTCCAAAGTTCAATCGTAATTTTTTTTTTGCGTGTTTTGTTTACACATGAATGGCTTTTATCGAAGCTACTAATGTTTGTTTCACTTCGTGTGCAAACGAAGCCGAAGCTACTAGCACAAGCATGTTCCACTGAACCTTTGCTTGCACTGCACGCTCGCGCGTGCTTGGCGGGGGCGCTGAAAGCCTCGCGTTTAGAATGAAGTGGATCATGGTGGGTCAATGTGTGATTTCATGGGGTGTAGTTTGGTGCTGGACTCGATTCTGCAGAAGCAAAATGCGAAAGAGCGCCTATACCGTATTTGCATTCCTACAGTGGATTTTAAGCAGCTGCATAGTGCGCAGTGTTTAGCACAGTAAAATTAAAGATTCTCATTTAATCAGATATATGTTGTTAATACCATACATAAACTCTGATGTTCATTATATACTATCTCCACACACATGAAGGCACACCATCATGTCTGCACTTTTCTTTGGCAGTTTCGTGATTCACATCGCTATATATATCCACCTCTGAAAAATGCATGCACGTCTTCCCTGTTGCAGAGCACATTCTAGTCCACTCACTGCAAAGTGCACCCAGACGATTACGGGGCTTACAGTATGATGCAATTTAAGAACGTAATTTCAACATGGAGATGTTCAATTTCCTTGCACGGATCACTTTCTTGGTGCCTCGTCGTACACTGGATGCACTCCATAGATGGCAGGAAATGGCCTACTGTGGATTTGTGGGAAAGAAGGTGTGCAAGTACATTTAATGCTCTGCTTTTGTATTTGAGTGGCACTCCACTTTTGATAAAAAATTTATTTTTGACTTTTTACTGAACCCATTTTTTTTTTGTATTTTCAGGAAAGGCCAGTGAGCAGGCATTAACAGAGCCAATGGACCATAAAAATGCCCCTGGTAATTTCTACTATGGAATGTGCTATCCTTTTTTACTACCAGTCAAGTTGTGTACAAGGCAAGTTTGAACATTGTTATATGTGCCTATTTGTTTCCAGAGCTGTGAAGCAACATTTTTTGGTAATTAGCTACAAAATTACAGTTCAAGGGTTTGTATTTTGTGCCATATTTTTTAAGTATGGAACCAGTGTTTTATAGGCATCTTTAATATTCGCCTCAAGATCAAACTGTGTGGCAAATATGGTAAAATTTACTTAATGAAAGTTGTCTGCACTCATCCCTTCAAAAGGTTTTGTTAGGGTAACGAGATGTAGGAATGAGCTCCCCACGGCAAAGACTACACTCTGTTACAACCAAAAAAAAGTGCAAAAATGAGACGAAGGACGAGTGAGAGGAATGTTCACGACAGGCGCTGACTTACAACTGAATTTTTTATTAGGAAAAAACATGAAACCCTCGAACCACCAAAACACGAAACACTGCCAATTTTATTAATGTGATTACAATATTGCTTCATAAGGACATCGTTATGAAGCAATACTGTAATCACATTGATAAGATTGGCGGTGTTTCATGTTTTGGTGGTTCGAGGGTTTCATGTTTTTCCCTAATTAAAAATTTAGTTGCAAGTCGGCGCCTGTCGCTTACATTCCTCTCACTCGTCCTTCGTCCAATTTTTGCACTTTTTTTGGTTGTAATGCATCACCAACTCTCCCAAGTTGCCACTCTTAAGGCACATTCCCACCGGCGATGTAAGCAGTCGCGTGATGCGACTAGATCGCATCGCAAAAAAAATTAGATGGCCACACCGGCGCGCGCGATGAGTGAGTCCAACGCCTTCGTTGGCAAGTCGTTTCTCGAAAACTCTCCCTCCGAACGTCGTTGATTGGCTCAGCCGCTCCGCGACTAGATCGCATCGCAAAAAAGTCGGGTCGAGTCGCGACTGCTCGAATCGCGTCGCTTTTTGCCCGCAATGGTCGCTTTTGCGATGAAAGTTATCGCACGACTAGATCGCATCGCCGGTGGGAACGCACCTTTATAGTACACTCCGCTTCGCTATAACTTGGCTAAGGGTGAAAGCTATATGGCCCCCGTGAGCCAATTAAAGTGACAGAGCAAAGTACATGACAGCACTCCACGGGAGGAATGCATGACGGCTACATTGTAATGCAACTCGCTCTGACTGTCTTGCGGGGCTGCAGCGTTTGTTCTTTGCCATGTTATGGAAAAATGTTAGTACCTCACACTATGCTATTCGGCTACTAAAAGGTTTTAAAAGTGTTGTGAAATTTGTCTGCGCTCATTATTTCTTCAACTTGATTTTTTAGGTCCATGCGATGTAGCAAGGGCTGCCCAGCACACCAGAGAGTGGCACCTTAGACCATGCCACTCAGCTACAGGTATGTTGCGATTCTGGTGTGAAAGTTGCGTGCATTCATCTCTTCTTCACCTTGGTGCAGAAATGACCTTGCCATGCCAGGGACGAACACCTTACACTACACTACTCAGCAACAGGTAACTTCCAAGTGTTGCAAAATTTACCTTCACTCATACCGATACCGTCTCCAACTTGTTTTCTTAGGGCCATACGGTGCAGAGAGGACCTGCCCACGCCGGCAATTGTCACCTTACAGTATGCCACACAATTACAGGTACTTTCTGGATGTACTATGAAATTTCCCGCACTGATACCTTCTTTGGCTCTTTGTTAGGGCCATGAAAAGACAGCTGCAAGATGACACAAAGCAAGATGGTTTCCCAATGCGTAAAGATTGAACACCAACCTCCGAGATGTATCAGAAGAAAGCGCCTGTATGGATAGGACACGAGTGTAGTAATAAAACCATATTGCCAATATAAATTGGCTCAGGGTCGTCCTTTGACTGGTTACAACATATCCAGGCAAGAATAGAACGGATTTAGGCATGCGGCATCTGAATATCCAAAACTGGTCTGCAGAACAAAATTGCACGTACGTCGGACATCCGCAATGGGATCCCCATTGCGGATGTCCGACGGACGTGCAATTTTGTTCGCTCGGGCGCTCTGTCGGATGTCCTGGGGATGTTCATCGGACGTACACGGATGTTTGGTAGATCTGAATTGGATCTCTATCGGATGTTCCCGGGATATCCGAAATTGGCCTGCAGAGGGATCCCGTTTCAGATGTCCAACGGATGTGCAATTTTGTTCGCTTTGGCGCTCTGTCGGATGTCCTGGGGATGTTCGTTGGACGTATACGGACGTCCCACGGATGTTCGATATATCTGAATCGGATCTCTATCGGATGTTCACGGGATATCCGAAGAAATTCTACCCTGTAGAAATTGGCTCAGGTTAGTATTTTGACTGGTTTACAACATATCTGGGCTAAAGTAGAATGAATTCAGGCAAGCCATCCGAATATCCAAAATTGGCCTGCAGAAGGATCCCATTTCGGATGTCCGACGGACATGCAAATTTGTTACCTTTGGCACTCTGACGGATATCCTGGGGACGTCCGTCGGACGGCTACGGATCTCCTGGGGACGTCCGAATATCTTGAGCGGATATCTATCGGATGTCCAATGGACATCCAGTGGTTTGTTGATGCTTTCTAAAAATGTAACGACTTTTTCTTCTTTTCTTGAAGTGCGACATGTGTTGTTTCAAGTGCGACCCTGACTTCGATTGTCAAAAAAAAATGTAAGACACACTTTGTTTTGTTTTCTTTTTGGTTTTTGACGTGTTTTTTGTTTTGTTTTTTGGTAGTAGGTGGAGAGGGTGTTTTTTTAATCAAAGGTGGGAACTGTGTTTAGAATAAAAGGGAAAGAGATCCTATTGCTCAAGTTTGAAGGAGAATGGATGTTGCAAGCTTAGCGCGTCGACCTGTAAGCTTTACATTCTGTGAGAGAAACTGTGGCGCTTGAACTGTATAGACTTCGTCCTTGTGTGTTGGTGGAACTGACCTTGAGATTAAGACTATATAAGGAGGTGAACTAAATAAACGAATTAGCCGAGTTTGAGACGTCGTCCTGTCTATTTCCTGTCTCTTCTACGTTTTGATTGATGTTTCTATCTCTACACCAGTCTCAGGTTAATCCAACATTGTTGTTATAGTGGATATATGCCTTTTTAATACACAGATATACGAATAAAAGGGGGTTATGGCAGAACTTTGTGACATGTGTGCCTTTCGAAACACCGCGTGTGGATTGAAGAATTCAGTATAAGCATGCTTGAAGGACGTAACTCACATGGCGGCACCATCGCCCAGCTGTCCAGAGAAGTAGCCGAACTGATGGCCGCAGTAACAGTGCGCTGCCGGTTCGGAACCGGGGAGAAGTTTGTTTCCGGAGAAGTACTCGGCTGCGTCCGACCTTTCGAACTGCGCGCGGTCCAAATCCAGTAGCAGCATCGCGTCTTCGGAAACCACCACCATCTCCGGAGACTTCAAGGGAGTCGGCATAACTCGCGAAAAACAGGCTCCGCGAACCGTGCGCACGTAATTCCTACTTTCTGTGTCGATCGGCAACCGCCGTAACGCCAAGTTGTCGAACTTCAACGTTTCGAAAGTCGTCATGTTGAAACTCAAACTGAGGGCTATGCGCGAAGATGCACGGACTAAAGCTGCTACGGCACTCACGGAGTTGCGACCCTTTGAACCGATCATACACTGAGCCACGAGCCACTTCAGGGACTTCGATCACATGTTTCGACTTGATAAGAACTTCCCTACCATCGGGTGTTGCGAGTGGGTGAAATTAACATAAAATCACAAAGCAAAATCGGAAGAACGTAAGTGCGACGGACAGCGCAGAGGCGTAGCGGCGTAGCTTTGAGGCGTAGATCCGTAGAGCGCACAAGCGGAACCAGAACTAACCTGACAGCAGCCAAATGCGAAGAATCCATACAAATCCACAACCAGCTTAAAACTGCGTTGTCTTGTTTGTTTTATATATTAAAATTTTACTAATAAAAGACTATAAAAGATTCAATATTAAATAAAAAAGAACACACTTTTTAAATATTAACAAATGTATTTTATTTCTTAGTCCTAATACTCTAGCTTACTACCAATGCCAGCAAATTTCCTCGCAAAATGCATAAAAGTCTGAACTTGACAAGCCTTATTACATGTCTGTGGGCACCAATCGCACGTAGCCATCGGCATCGGTTAATTTTGTAAACACTCGTGTTGCTTACGTGAGAAACGCCGCCTGAAACTTGTATTTACCAACTTGCTCTCGAAAACAAGCATGTGCCTTTAAACCAGGCTCATAGCGAGCTATTGGGAGCTTTATATCCTGAACCTTCTTGGTCACGCTCGCGTTGAGGACATGAATCCCGCCGCAGTGCCTACCCCCGGCGAGAGCTCGGACGATGACGACCGGTGGATGTCAGTGGTAAGTGGATTGGCCCTGTCCTGTCAGCTCACGATGAGCTCCCTTCACTTGTCCCGTACGTTTGTGGGTGTCCTGAAACCGCATGGACCGCTTCTCGCTGGCCAGGGTACTACGTTCTTTAGACACTCCAGCTGCTGTCAAAAAATGCTTTCGAAAAGCAAAAAAAGTGAAACGTGTTGCTCACAATGGAAGCTTATTGCGTGTGTCTTCGCGTCGCTTAGGCGCGCAATGTGTATTAGCTCGTGCGCGTTTGCTCTTTTGCGCGAAAATACTAAATGACCATCAACTCGATTGCCGCTGTCTTCTCACCTGCGTGGGTGAGACTACACGGTGTTGCACGTCGTTGCTCAGTAACTGGTCGTTCCAGTTGTCCTTATCTCACGTCTGCGTGCAAACTCCAAAATTTGCCTAAGCTGATTTTGGTGAAGTTTCGAGTTTCTTAAGCTAGTTTGGGCAACGTTGCGCTTTGCCTAAGAAAGCTTGGGCAAGCGGGAACTTTGCCGAGACTAGAACGTAAGGGCGCAAGTGAGCTGGTGTATATGAAACATTTTAGTGGAAAAACCCGAGACTGGGGTAATGACAGACGACGACAAGAAAAGGAGAACGTTCCCCTTCTCTTCCTTGTCGTCATCTGTCATTACCTCAGTCTCGGGTTTTTCACTAAAATTGCCGAGACTAGCTTGAGCGAAGTTCAGGGTTGCCCAGATTAACCCAGGCACAGGAGCATTTATGAGTATTGTTACTAGATATTTTTCTTCTGCCGTTTCGGGAGCATAACGGCTAATAACGGATTTTTTTTGTTACTTTGACAAGTGATTACCAACACTCCAAGCCCACTCACATTATAACGACGGGAAAGCTTCTCCTCCCCAGTAGCAATATGATCTGTGGTGTTCCCAAGAATTGTGAATAAAATTATCGTTGCACCATCCTTAAAGTGCAGCATAGAAATGAGCGAAGTGTGCAAAATCTTGTGTAACTAAGAGAAACTAAAATCGTGCACTTCTGCTTCCGTTCTACAACTACCTTAGTTTTGGTTTCTTTCTTGACAGCACAAGGTGTTCCTGACCGAGGGTGCAGAAAAGGAGCCGGATGTGGTCATCTTCGGAGACTTCACGGTAGCATTTCTTCAGCAGTCCGAGGTAAACGAGCCTTCTTTGCAGCTTTATATTACTTTTGTTCTGTCATGTGGGAAGATAAAGCAAATGTTTGCTTTCTGGCAGGTGTGGGAAAAGTTGTTTGCTCCTTTGCATTGCCTCAACTTCGGCATTCCTGAAGATCGGACGCAGAATGCGCTGTGGAGGATTGAAAATGGCGAGCTGGACAACGTCGGCTCCAAGGTGCGTTGCAAGCGTGACCCCCACGATTCCGGATGGAGAGTCATGCCATCGTGGCACCGTACTCCTGACATATAGGGAACATGTGATTCTAGTCAGTCTATCCGTAAAGCAAGAGTAGATGTTTTAGCATTGCATTGTTCGTTACAATCGTAGCTGCCACATTTTTTTTTTTTTCCTCTCGATTTGATTTTTGATTGACATTGCCGGGTGGGGAAGCAGGGACAGAAGGCATTGCCACCTGACGATTCTTCCACAAAGGGAGGCTACGTGTTTCGTCCGGTTAAAATCAAAGTAAACAAAAAGCATGCTTTTAAAACCGTAAAATGAAAACTGGATGTCCCTTTCCCCCTGTGTGTATATAAGCATCATACCTTTCACATTTTCATTAATTCAAACTCGAGGGGGGCCAAAAAATTTTTTGAATGAATCAAAGATTGAATTGTCAGGAGTTTTCCCCCGTAGAGACACATAGGACGGGACCTGTATGTTAGTTAGTTATCCGCAAGTTTGAATTAATGAGAGTGACTATATGCATATCGCAACTTCTCCCACTGTCTTGCTCTCTCTCATGCTGTGCATCACTAGATGCCTTTGAGGTAAAATAAAGGAAATCAAATGGATTGTGCAATCATCTCGTCAGAATGACATCCATTATCCCCCCCCCCCCCCCTTTCCACCTTCTGATGCATTGTTTCTGACATAACTTTTCACAGCAGTTTTTTTTTTTTTTTTTTTTATATTGCTACTGAGGTTTGCTATGAGGCTTTGAGTTCAACTCCCACAAGCTCGACTAAGAAAATTATTTGTCACCAAGAGATGTCCTTCTCTTGTTTGTTTCATTAAGTAATGGGATCATCTGGTGGGGGGGGGGGGGGGGAGTAACTGGGGAGGAAGCAGGGTGTAAGCCTCATAAATATTTTGCAAAAACCACCAAGCGTAAACAAGAGCAAATTTCTGTTCCATGCTTTGAAAACGTAAAGTATGAAACGTGAAACGTCGGAGAAGTAGTTAGCCAAAGAGGGGAAAGTAATTTTGTGGTCTCTTTTGTTAGATGTGAGCCACACTATAGGACAAGTGAGCACGTCACTTTGTAAAATGCTGGTCACCCAGGAGGTTATGTTTGCAGGTGCATTGCATGGAGCCATTCTTATCCACAAAATTCCACTGAACACAATTTATCTATGCATTACTGCTTTTCCGTTGCCCCTTCTGATGATTACCAAACACGTGTTTTCCAAAAAAATAATCTCTTTATTTATTATTCAGACATGTAGACTTCATAGCTATACCTTTAAGTGATCGTTCACCAGCTAGCCTGCGTCATTAACTTTATTTATGTCAACTTCCTTTAAAAAAAAAAAAAAAAGCTGCTTATTTGAGCAAATTGTTTACTAATTTTTTTGCTTGAATGGGGCACTTAAGATAGCTCCAAGATTTGTTTTGTTCAATTGAGATGTTCAAAGAACACATTCATTCAGATTATTATTTGTTCAGTATTGCGTCGGATACCTTGTCGATGTGCTACAACCATAAAACGAAACTTTGAGAGTTGCTTTACTGCCTTTAAGAGCACCAGATGTGCAGCAGTCTCCCTTCTAGTCTTCTCTGGGAAGCATTTCAGCTTCCTTTTTTTATTGAATTGTCTGCAGGTGGTGGTGCTGTCTGTTGGATGCAACAACTCTGGCGACAGTCCAGAGGCAGTAGCAGAAGGCGTACAGGCCTGTACAGAGGCCATTAGGAAACGTTTGCCCAATGCGCAGGTGGTTGTGTTGGTAAGCAGGCTACAATGTTGTATATTATCGGTGGTTTAGTGGTTCCGAATTTAGAGGTTCCTAGCCAAGCTCTGGTCCAACCTTGAGTTTGTCTGGGGTTCTGGATACAGGGAGCAAGAAAGTTTTCGTACGAAGCACAAGAAAATTTTTGAACAGTTGCACGTCAAAGTAAAGCTTCACTTCAAACAATCGTATGACTGTCGTCCAGGCTCGCTCAAGGTGGATAGGATCGCCATTCAAATCATTTGTCAAATGCTAGCAATATTTTGTAATTCCACTGCATGGAGGCTAATGAACAAATGGCAATTTGGGTCATACTGCTGGTGGTATACCCAAGGATAATTTTTGGGGTTTTGGAGTCAAAACTATGGCTGCCCATGCACTTGAGCACCTCGTGCGTCCTTCAGAGCTATGTGTGCACACTCTTCACTTATTCTGTAGTGCTGCGGAAAGTAGTTCCCGAGTGCAACGCTGCCTCCCAGTGAAACAGCAGTTATCTTTACGCAACTGGCTCCTAATAAAGGTTGTTCACACAGGCTATGTCAAACATAACCGTGTAACTACTTGTTTAAAAAAAAAAAATGTCTATGTTTAGATGGCGTAAGGTTGATCTGTATTTGAGGTATGGTGACACTGGTTTTGCTGTAGAGGTCAAATTTAGACACGGCTGTACGACCGTTATTCTGGGGTCTTTAACATGCATCACACAGTAGTGATACACAACCGCACACTGAAACAATGCTTTTCCATATCGAAACAAGCAGAGGTCGGGGTTGAACCCAAGTTCACTGGGTTCTGCAGCGTGGGCTTTTGCTCCACTTGCTCAGAGCTGCAGTGCGTCGGGTGCTTGTTGAACGAGTACCTTGGTGTGCCACATATGAAGTATGAATGTTCCAGTAACTCATAGTCAAATGTAATCAAACACTACTGTATGAATAGATTCAGGGGTGGAACGGCTGCGCCATTTGCGCCATTCTGCGCCAGACGCATTTGTCTGCGCCATCCTGCGCCATTTGGCAGAAACTGCGCCACAGCCAATACTTCGCGCCATTGTACTCCAAATCGCACATTGTGCGCCAAAATAATTCTATTTTGTCTTGGTTTCGGTTTTTATTGACTCGATTGGCAACAATGAGCTCGTTTAGCTTGGTTGGCCTTGCGATTTTGTGTTCCATTTATTTTTCTTGTGTATCCCGAGTCGGAAGCACGCGAAAAAAACTCAGGGGTCGGATCGAAGCGCAACATCACCTGTGAATGGATTGTTATTCTTCAACCATAAGCGGTTAAGCAAGTCGGCCGAGGCGAGGTGGAGTCGTTAAGCGTCAGATAGCCTGAGGGTCTGCGGCCCGGGTTCCGGACGTCAGCCTGTTGAAAACACATTAGCGAAAGATTCCTTTTAGTGCTTCATCGTTAGAAGTTAGAATCGCATTCCTGCAAGATAAATCGTGATTTGATTGAACTGGAGATGCTGTGCGATCCGAATCCTTGCCGGCCAGCAGCTCTCACGCGAGCGGTAGATCTGCTCGACGTACTTTAATCTTGCTCTGGCTCATCGCTTCGAACATGATAACTCCGTTAATCGTAGTCTGATGCTTTAATAGTGAGTTTTACAATAGGATAAACTAAAAATTTGTTGCCCTGTTCCTCCGCGCAACTGAACGTCTATTGCTTACGAACGTCACGTGGTTCGCACATATAATTACTGTGACGAGCACGTGTGGGTCGTGCTATAAACAGTGCTGGTTTGCATTTTGAGCAGCTGAAAGCCACTCAGAAAATATCAAGGACACAATCCTCAGAAACATATGGTACTTGCTTTTTTGTTCTCACTAAGGCCTAGTTTTTGCACCTGTTACACTGTTATCCCATCTACATAGGTTCCTAACCACTCATGCTCATCTGGGCTGCTAAGCACAATTGAAATTGCTCCCGTGCTTGTCTAAGACACAGGCTGAAGTGCAATGAAAACTGATTTGAACTGCTCCTCGCCTGCTCCAAAACAGCAGTTTCAGCTGCTCCCGTGGCTGCTCCCAAATACATTTCGGGAGTTCCACCCCTGAGATTTTTACCGGCCAAAAGTATCGCTGCATTGTCGTACTTATTATTGACTAGATGCTCATTGGTAACCTGCTATGTTGACTTTTGATTCTTTGCTACACTGTAGATTTCCCTCTCGGGAATGAGGACAATATCTTTGCAGCATTACTCTTTAATAAATGAACCCAGCGCTACTTACTAGAGTTTAAACCATCCACTTTCCTGTTCCCTGCTAAGCCTAAAGCACCATGCTCTCAAGCTCTGAAATCGTCCTTGATGCGACATGCTGCAACCTTCTCGCGGCTCTGATCAGTGCAGGATCCTTCGAGAGTTCACCCATTTATGTTTCATTAAAGAGTACTTTTTCCCCAAGCATATCAATATGTCCAATCAAAATCCAGATATTGGGACCAGTTTGTATTTTAATGGTGTTGTATTAAGAATTCAGGGTTATTGGTGTTAAGACCAGGCAAGAATCTTGGGGCATGTTTTTAAATGCCCAACCTGTGGCACACACTTCATGCCCTCCGCCATGCTTTTGCTGTGCACATGCACTTGAGATGCACAAGATGCCATAGCATTGTCGAGGGTAGGATGCTTGCGCAGGAGGCAAGATAACTGAAGCTCCATTCTCATCTTGTCAAGGGTTATAGTTACTCACCTTAAAAATATATTTTCTAAGAATTGTTGACAAAAAAATTATCTGTATATATATTATATTTATTTTTTCTACTACTGCAGAAACTGCTTCCCTGCGGCCAGAAAGCCAATGCGCGGCGGGAACAGAGGCTCCAGGTGAACAACTTGCTGTCACGGGCGCTGAAGGGCCAGCCTGGCATTCAGCTGGTGGACCTGGACCCAGGGTTTGTGCGTCCCGACGGCACCATCAGCCACCACGACATGTTTGACTTCAATCACCTGAGCAAGCAGGGCTACAAGGCCGCCTTTGAACCCCTCGCAGAGCTGCTGGCCCAGCTCTTGAGGGAAGCCGCAGGGGCAGGCGACCCCGTCTCCACTCCCCAGGACGACTGAGGACGCCACGCCCCTCGCCTCTCTCCCTGCTGCGTCGTTCCACCTCGCCTCGTTCGCTCGCACGAGGCTTTGGAAGCCTGTCACGTGCACAGATGGACATTTGGGAAGTTGTGGGCGTCGCTCCAACCACTCCTGTCGAGTCCGTCGCTTCGGCTGAATTGTCACAAACGTTTGCATCAACTAGAACTTTCTGATTTGGATAGAGGGTGTGCTACTTCTCAGTTAGGCTTTGAAGATAAGCTGGCAGAATGTTTCTTTTCAGTCCTGACAAGCATCCAGAATGTTGCTAATATTTTTATCTTGCTTTTTTTTTATTGTTGCAGTTTCTTATTTTTATCTTTTCCATGGGAATTACTGTAGCAATTAAAAGTGGCATCACCTGTGTGCATACAATTAATTTTGCAAAAGATAAAATTTTGTCATATCCTTACATTGTTTCATTTATCTTAAGAAGTTAATGAATAAACATAAGTGCCTCAGATTGTTTTTCTCCAGACTTGTGTAAATTATTACTTCTTTTCTCATGTACTTTTTATTGCATTGAAGCTCATAGCTTACTATGGGCTGGTAACACATTTTTTGTCACACTTGGGGTTGGTAACTGCTTGCTGTTTAAACAAAAGTTGCAAATGAATGAAACTATACACATTGGTGTATATTTCTTGGGAGAAGATGTTAAAATTGAAATGTTGTGGAAATATATAATGCTATTTTTTGTCTGATAACTGTTACAATTTATTCAATTGTGTAAATGTTTGTCACTCACTGGTGAAAGCTAGTGGACAGCCATACACATAAGTTAAACGTTTTCTTTAAGTGGCACATTTTCTGCTTTACCTCGCGTTTCCTCATGGCGTTTTGCGAAGTGTTGTTCTGTGACTTGGCCTTTTGCACTGTTAAATGGATGGGAATAAAAATTTCACTACGAGTCGCACGTTGTGTGTGTAGACGATTTTAGTGTTTGCAGAAGTGACATCCCGCAGGTACTAACCACAAAAAGGGCGCTTTCATTAAAGTTCAGTGCAAAGTTTCAAAACTTTCTTGTGACCTTTTTTTTTTCTTTTAGCTGTTGCATTTAGGGCGCATGAAGTTAGATGTACTGCTACCCCCCTTTCCCCTCCGAAAAAAAAAAAAAAAGAAAATCTAGAGAACGGTCAACTGAGCCGATGAGCTCCGCCGAAATCAATAAACAGCAAAGACCTTTAAAACGAAACTGGCACGCCCACCTTACGGCGCGCCTCCGTTCCCGCGAGATTCTGCGAGACTTGGAAGTTCACAACTCGAGGAGGGTGATCTCCATTGTATTTTGGGATGCTTCCAATTGTTATTTGGCAAAATTTAGCCATTTAGAACGTCGTAGTCGACGCTGGTAAGTACCTGATATTTTTGCTTCTTATCCTTCCGTCAATTTGCCTCGCTAAAGCGTCCCGAAGCGGCGCGACGGTGCTCGGACGGTTCCATTTCTCGTACCGTCCCTCCACCCTCCGTTACCTTCGTCCCTTTGGTACGGTCCTTTATGTTTCCCAGCTTATTTCCTGCGGCTCGCACAGACGCTAACCCATTCGGACTCAAGGGGTGGTCATGTCTCTTGGTCGGCGTCGGCGATCGGTTGCGCGCGGACGGCGAGGACTTCGCCGCCGGCTTTACTGGCGGTTGCGCGCTGGATCAAAAGCCCTCTTCGGCGTCGCGATCCACAAAGAAACGGGCGCCATTCGGATTTCCCTCGCGGTGGTTTGCCAGATGGCCGGTGTGGCGGTCCGCTAGTTCGGCCTGTTTATCTCGATCAATCGGTAAATTTTAGAAAGTGTTTTGAGCGGTCGTTGTGATTGCTTGGGAAGGAAATATTGTGCTGTTCGCTTTACAGGCCGAGCGAATGTTAAGAACACTGGATTCAACTGCTTGTTACCTTTGGCGGTCATAAAAGAGTATGCGCAAGGAAAACCGATGAAAATGGTCTTTCTACACCGGGTCTTATGCTTCAGGAATTCCACGTGCCTGCTTTTACGGGAGATTGGCTTATTTTTCTTGCTCAACAGCGGCAGTGCTCACTCGTAGTGAAATTTCGCACGATGGCCGATACCGCGCCATTCCCAACGCATATTCACACTTCTCACTTGACAAGGCTGGTTTGTAAGGAGTCGAGCCCATCTCTTCGGATAATTTAGCTTTTTGTCCGAAACCAAATATATTAGTGTCCGGTCATTTTGCCCTCGGGTGCGCTACTGAAATGGGTTTCATTTTCTAATTGCAACATATTTGCACATTCACACCCCTTTCTTTTGTGGTTAACATGCAGTGAATTGGAGAGCTTCAATCCGAGTGATTTATACATGCACCCCTCTACACCACCCCAGGTTTAGTCTAACACCACCACCACCCCTAGAGCATCCCACAGAAATTTCTGACAGTCTGAGAACCCAGGGTAAACCCCTGGCTTGTTTAAACCTATTACTTCATTTTGTCATTCCGTCTTCAGAGCCACGGGGAAAGTGGCAGTGGGCAAAGTGCGAACAATGCTGTGCTGCAGATAATTTGCTGAAGAAATGACTATGTCCTTCCTGAAAATCCTGTGCTCCAGGCCTCAGCAATGTTGTTTGTGTATGGCAGGTGCCGGTACATCATTTCATTCACATTTCCCAGGGATGACACAAGCACGGGATATTGTATGAGTTCCACTGGTGGCCCTAGTAAGTTAAAAAAAAAGGGGGGGGGGGGGGGAAGGGGTATATACGAATCTGGTTGAAAAAATTGAATGTTGTAATTGCATGCCATTTAACCCTTAAAAAAAAGAAAAATAAGGCCAAAGATGGAATGCAAGGAAAGCCAATATTTAGGGGTATGCAAACAGTAATTTTTAAAATTGGATCAAATATGAATCCATAAGAATATCAGTCAAATTTGAATACTGGGTAGACCTTCATAAAGAAGCCCTCTTTGTCTAGAATATAGTAGGTGGTTTACAGCATACATAGTTCCCTAGAAATTGGAATGTGAGACCAGGTGCAGATGACAAGAATTCAGCAATGTGACGAAATGGATGCAAAATCTGCAAGTTGTCGTTTGAAGGATGACATGAGGCATTTCATTGAATCAGTGCCGGGGCGGTTGAAAAACTTTCACTCTCCACTGCTTTTTTTTGGTAGCATTTCTTAGTTCTACTTTGCTCATGCTGAGTGGCAGTGCCATATCAACCAGATCCATTGATTTATAGACAGAAATTTCATGCCAGTATGCTTTCTGAAAGCATATGCAAGAGCAGTTTTGTGGGAAAGTGTGCAGTTAACCCTATGTCTCGTCAATAGAAAGGTGAAACAGCACACCAGGAGTGGAGACAAGCCAGTACCGCATATGGTCATCGTGCCTGGAAGAAGAGACTACCCTAATATTCCAAGAGATACCCCACCCCTACTTTTGGCAAGATTCTGTGTTTTTTCTAAAACACCGAAAAATAGCCCACTTCTAGTAATTGCACTGCCCAGGCCAATGGTGACCTCGGAGGAAAAAGAGGACAGTTAGGCGGGCGATAAATGCTGACTGCGCAGAACAGTCATTTTTGGTTCATAGCTGCGATGACAAGCTTGTGATAACAAGCTTGAAGGTGGCGAAGTGATCATTTTGTTTGACAGTGATAGCGGGTGTTCCTTTAAAGGTCTTGAGGGCGAGTGAACCAAGCATAAACAAACTTTCACATTCTTTCGCTACAAGCTTTTTTTTCTTTTTCAACTTTTCTTGGTTATACATTGAACAATAGCCCACTCCCTGTATTTCATGTTTTTCTCTTGATTTTAGGCACACTTACTTGAGATATTACGGTAATGACATTTTATGGCACATATGGCAGTTGAGCGTTAAGGAACTTGCGAAGGAAGAATGTGATGCCAATCTGTTAAAACTATTCGAAAATTATTCAAGAAATATTGTAAACTTCGAAAATTACTTTTCGATTTGGATAATGAACCAAATAGGCGATATTCAACTCACTATTTGAAAATTATGAATATTCACACACTCCTACCAGTAATCAAAAATATGCATCTTAAACCATCTCCCAGCTGATTGACCAGATTGCCCTTTGGCTAGTTCTCCTATCTTTGAAGGGCAACTCTGGTCGAAAACAAAACCAAAATAAATGGCCAGTATCGCTTTAGTGGCACGAGATATGATCACAGCCGAAATATTTTGTCAAAGTGAAGCGGCATGCTCCACCAAAACCGATTTTAACGACACGATCAGCTGCTCTTTAGGGGGCGTCGCAATAGTACTGCAGTTGATTCCGCATGTTGTACCGCGTGCCAGAGCACCACGGTAACGTCACATTGTGGCCGTACAGCTGACGATCAGTTTCGGTTTTGCCGTAGACGCCCGAAATCAAACTTTGAGCTACGATATTTATAAAACGACACATAATATCGAGAAGAAGAAAAATTATACCTTGTGATTCAGGGACACGGACTGAGCTGAAAACCGTCGGAATTCCAAATTTGAAAATATTGACTGGAGTTGCCCTCGAAGTCGGCCTTTAAAGGGGTCATGAAACGCTTTTCCAACTTTTTCCTCTTTAGCTTTCCTCCTCAACTCATAAATCCCGCATTTCACCAAACAGTTCAAGAAGACGAAAAGAGGGGAAGCCCCTTTTGCTCGGAATCTGGTTTGAGTACCCGGTCAGAGCCATTGTCCCCCTAGAAGATTAACCCGTCGCTCAAAATTCAAGCAAAGGTTGCTTTCCCCAACTCGTTCACCCCAAAGCTGACAGTGCTGTGGGAGCTACGTGCTCGTTGGGCCAGCCACACTTGCCACGTGATCACGCTCCTTCGTGCATACCCACGCGCAGAAAATGAGGTCAGGTGATGAAAGAGAGGTGGCTGATTGGTCCGGCAAGCACGTAGCTTCCACCACAATGTCAGCTTAGGGGTGAAGGCACTAAGTGAGGTCCGGTTTTGTGTGACAAGCGTTTGGACTCAATGACGCGCTTTTGGGACCGCGGATGTATCACAGTGAAAAGGCAGAGAGCTTACGAAGGGGAGGAGGTACGAAATAGTTCGCTGTGTTTTCAAATTTTCGCACTGAAAGTCAGGCTTTTGACTTTCTACATTTTTTCTTTTGGCCCACTGAACAATGTGCTATTAGTAAAATCCCAATCTAAAATGATTTATCCCAACCCAAAATTCGTTTCATGGGCCCTTTATGGGTCCACCTTCAACAAACTGGCGGCTTGCAGCAAGTTGGTTGAATTTAGTTTTTGAGCTTGTACCAACAAGCACAAATAAAATGTATTTCTAACTCGTAGCTAGTACAGAATGTTTTCATTACTAGTCTGCTGATCAGCTAAAAAGTTTTAAGGACACATATAAGTTCTAAAACATCTTGAAGTTCTATCTCTTTCTCATAGCCTTCCAGATTATATTTGCAAATCAAACATGCTAAACAGAAAACAGCTTTATTGAAATGGTAAAAAACTTGTTAAAACAGTCGGTCTTTTTTTTTTTTCTGCCAAGCACTGTTTTAAACTTTAGTACAGGAGCATTGTAGACAATTTGGAAACTATTGCAGGTCAGAAGACTGCAATTCTTTCAAGCTTTTCTTGAACACTTCCATGCCTTTCTGGAAAAAGTCGAATAGTTCACAATGTTTTAGTGATTACTGATTTACCCACTGCCTGGCAAACCATACCTCACTGAAACTTTAGCTGTGCTGTACATAATTCATGCATGGCAAGAACACACATTTGAATTAACTAAGTTTATCTTTTGCATTGCTCCTTGTTACATGAGCCTTCTGCAGTTATCTCTCCTGCCCAACTTAGAAGCATAAAGTTTGGTTTGGCACATTCTGAGATTCAATGTCATTGAATCTTATGCTTTATTTTAGCCCTTGGTCAAGGAAGTACTACCTCATGGAGGTATATTTCTGTTATTGATGTTGTTGCTGAGCTCACTAGCAATATTGCAATTAAACCGGTGCACTATAGCGCAAGGTCCAAGCACTGAACATAAAGAGGATGTTTAACTGACAGCTTCAAGTATGTCTAAGAAAGCTAAACAAATTTATGTCCACTTTTCAGTGAGCTGGAGGAACACTGAAATACTTGTTTATATGATTTACAACATCTGGATAGGCATTTCTGTTTGATATGTAGATTTTCAAAATAAATCAGCCTTGCTAAGAAACTTCAAGTATCTGAACATTTGTAACTTTTTTTTACTAACTTGGCCTGTGATATTAATGTTATAGTAAATATCACCAATTTATATACTATATGTACCACATAACTAACATCCATGGCATGCATCAATAAAAATGTTAGCGCCCGTTAATTGTTACGCTTCAATAGATTAGTTTGTGAATTTAGATGAGATATCTGAAAAAAGTGACAAAATTAAGAATTTTTCTCTTTACTATTTCTTGCTATGTCATTAACGGCAGAATGTAGTCTTTTTTTACATTTGATGCTGTACCTCCCACAAAAAGAAAATGCGGGCAAACAACTTAATACAATAAAATATTATTTTTTTTTTTTTGTAACTTGGTAATTATCTGGGTTACAATCATACGGAATACTACAGTGAGAGAAATAAGGGTTATGGCGCAGACTAGCTGGTGAATTAAGGGAAAAGACTTCATTGAGTACTGTTTGTCCCTTCGTTTTCCCTTGTATCGAATTTTTTTTAAGTATGAATACTAAAGTGTTTTACCATGGAATACAACGGTGCTGCCTCCTAAAATGAATAAATGTATTAAGTAGTAAAGCAAGTATTTTTGCTTTCTCTCTGAAATTTCTAACTCAGATTACAACCAATATTAACCAATTAAAAATATTAATTGCAATTAAAGCATTAATTGATTAATCAGAAGGATGATCTAGGATGATCAATCAGTTGCCCAGGCCTAATCTGTAGTGATGCGCTCCTTGTTAATAAGGGAGTTGTGTTCTCTCAGAGGCCAATGTACACTTGGCACATTCCACATTTCCTGACTCTTCTTTCTGCCTCTCTCCCCACATTGTGAGAAAGAGGAAACACTATATTTTGTTTCACTCTAAGTCTAGTCGATGGGTCGTCACATGCTCATTGTCTTTGTGCATTTACCGTCACTGACTAAACCAATCGCGCACAGAAAAAAATACGCACAGGATCACAATGCATTCACTTTGTGCGAGTGTCTAGCCCGTGTATAGCAAACGCACAATGGCAATGAACATCATGATGATGCACTTCCGGCTCTAGCGTTTGATTGGCTCTGTGGCATTGTAGCGTCATTTGTGCTTGGACTTGTTGTGAAATGGATTATAGCAGGACTTTCTTTCTGGCAGAAAACAGGCTGCACACTGACCTTTCAAAATTTTTCGGTTGTAACAATATAAGTTGACGGCCTAGTTGGTTTAACATCACAAGAACAGGGAGTGCAAAAGACAAAGGACAAGTAGAAGACTGGACAGGACAAGCACTTGTCCTGTCCAGTCTTCTACTTGTCCTTTGTCTGCGCTTACTGTTCTTGTGATTTTTCAGTTGTTTTAGCAAGATTGTGTTTTCCTGCTACCACAGGTGGCTGAAGGATGGGGGAGGCATCCATGGGGGTCAAGTCGTCAGAACTTGAATCTGACACCAGTCCTTCGAGCTCCAGGGGCCCTTCGGCGGAGGTCGTCTGGCCTCCACATGCCTACGCTGACGTCGGCATGGCGGTGTGTATGCCCCTTTTGTTGGGATAACTGGAAATGGTTCCTGTTGCACAGATCATAGTATTTTGGTAGGTAATTAGGTATTTTAAAGTGAAATGAAATTTACCTCTTAGCTCTTGTAATGCCTGAAGCTGCTCTATACCTAAATACTGGAATATACAGGCATGAGTATGTGGTCAGTCTGTGATTTAGTTCACCCGAGGTTCATTGTTTTTGCATATATTTAGTCCTCTGTTTCAAAGGGGACACTGAACTTATCTTCCAACTTCTTAGGTGGGCTTCTGCATTCAGTTGCTTTCTTTAAATATAAGGGCATTCGGCCATGATTTTAAGTTTGGATGGAGTTGAGTTTTACTTAAGGGTAAATTTCAGCACACATGCACGAAACTGAGCAATTTTAGAGCACAGCTCTTAGGTGCCCGTTTCCAGCTTCAGCAGCGTCGGCGTAACTGCACGTTGCATTATGGGTAAATTTAGCAGCAAACATTTCCCGGTAAATGTAGCAGAAAAATTTCCCTGCTATATCAAGCAAAAAATTTCCCCGCTAAATATAGCGAAAAAATTTTACTGCAAAATTTAGTGAGAAAAATTCCCCACTAAATTTAGTGGAAAAAAATTCCCGCTAAATTTAGTGGAAAAAATTCCCCGCTAAATTTAGCAGAAAAAATTCCCCGCTGAATTTTGCGGGAAAGTTCCCCACTAAATTTAGCAAAAAAATTCCCTGCTGAATATAGCGGAAAAATTTCCCCGCTAAATTTGGCGGAAAAATTTTCTCACTAAATTTGGCGATAAAAATTCCCCGCTAAATTTAGCGGAAAAATTTGCCCGCTAAATTTAGAGGAATTTTTTCCCACTAAATTTAGCGAAAAAAATCCCTGTTATATTTAACGGAAACATTTCCCTGCTATAGTCGGATGCAACCTAAGAACAATCTTTTAGCTCCACCCACAAGCGCATTGCACCCATCTGAAGTGCCTCCGCCGTCGAGAAAGTAGTTTGCTAGCAACGTTGCTTTTTCTTCCTCCAGGAAACCTGTCTTAAACTACTACAATATTTATTTAATTCATTCAGGACATTTAAATAAGTTAGAATACGTTTTTGTCAACGAAATAGCTGTTTAGTAAAGAAAGAAAGAAAGTCATGTCCAATGTACCGTCTTCACAATTCATTTTCTGTCCAAGATACTGTCTAACATACCGTCTAACATACCTCTCAGCAGTGCTAAGCCTCGCGCCCGCTTCGAAATTTTCGTTGGCGATAGCGTCGCTGGTTTCTCATGTTGTCGCGCAAAAACTGCTGCAAACGCAAGCCGATACCATCAAGATTTCGTGGCCTAACCTTGGGCACGTAAAACACGGTGCAAAAAAGCAGAATAATTGTCACGAGAAACTATAGCATCGCGTTGCTAAGGCCAGCAGCCATGTTGAGCTTTTTTTTTTCAAAAGGATCGCGATTGGTCCACAGAATCGTGACGTCATGAAAACAATTGGCTGGCGTTTCTCGGCGTAGGATTACATTTTCCTCTGAGAGGCATTTCCGGTTTTTTCTTAGCTTGCAACCGATTATAAATGGGAGGGGAGCAGGAGAGGAGGAGGGGAGGTTATGGTATGAATGAGGAGGAGGTTCGAAGACAACGAAGCGCATACAGAGCGGGAACTCTGCATCTTGTTCTGGACTTCGGGCTGACTCAAGACGCATCACTTCCTTTCATTCTATGTACATAGCTGAGTCAACCCACCTACTACAAAGCATGGTGTCAGAAGTTTTGGGACTCGTCAGCTATCTTCGACGCCAGAAGTGAGCGGCCCAGTTCACAAAGAACCACTAGGTCTTCCTGACTACATCGTTCAGAACCAGGCCTGCTCGTGACGCAATCTGGACAAGCCACCTCATCGGTACAAGTCACCCCCTCGATGCCATATCAGCTCAGCGCTCCCGAACCTTTCAATTTTCATCCGGAACAATGGATGACATGGAAGCGCCGCTGGGAGCAATTTCGATCGACATCTGGATTGCACGTCAAGCCTGAGGCCGACCAGGTAAACTCTCTCATTTACCTGATGGGACCTAAAGCAGAGGAAATTTATGCGATGCTCAAGATTCCGACCTCTGAAGCTGAGGACTTCTTATCCGTCATCCAAGCTTTCGAGACACATTTCATTGTCAAAAAGAATATTGTCTATGGGCGAGCTATGTTCACTTCTCGTATCCAAAAAGATGGTGAACCAGTAGCGGACTTTATCACGGTGCTGCATGCACACACTGAGCAAGAAGTGTGAGTATGGCCAAATCAACGATGAGCTTATTCGCGACCGTATTGTCGTTGGTGTTTGCGATAAATGACTGTCCATGAGGCTGCAACTAGAGAGTGAATTGACGCTAGAGAGACCAGTTCTTCTCGCGAAGCAAACGGAAATATTCGGAAAACAACAAGAGGGCCCTCAGACAAGAGGATGCCAGGCAACCTGATCAGGTTCAAGTCGATCACCTCAAGATATCCAAGAGGCACACCACACCTGTAGAAAAGCACAGCATGATAGCAAAAGATTCCCAAGCTTGCTATTGGTGTGGCAATCATGACGTTCATCCACGAAAAGGCTGCCTAGCATCGAAGAGAAAATGTCACAAATGTGGAAAGCCAGGTCACTTCGCAAGCGTTTGCAAATCGAAGTCGACCTTCCTGCATCAAATCTCGGAGCCTACAACTTCCAGGCACCTTGACGAAGACTTCTACTTCACAGGAACCGTGATGTCCCTGGGCAAATGTGCACCATGGCGAGCGAGTCTTGCTTCGTATTGGGAGCGAAGATGTGAGCTTTCGTTTGGACACTGGAGCTGACGTCTCTGTCGTGCCAGAACACCTACTCTTCAAACTGCAAGACCAGGGCAGTCTTCGACACGTGGATGAAGTTCTTCTTGGACCAACAAAAGAACGCCTGCATGTTCTCGGCGTGCTGCGGGCAACGGTCACGTTCAAGGACTCTCATACAACGGGCGCATTCTATGTAACAAGAAATGTCAATGAGCCACTGCTTGGCTTGGACCTCATAGAAGCCCTAAACATCATCCAACGAGTAAATCAGCTGTCGACTTCAGGAGCTTTCAATCCAATCAAGAAGTACCCCTTGCTTTTTAAGGTTCTGGGGTAAGCTGCATACGTGTGTGAAATAAGGCTAAAACCTGATGCTTATCCAGTTGCCTTATCGTCACTGAGACGCATACCAGTTCCACTCCAGAAAGCAGTTGAACAGCTCAAAAATTACACCATCTTCCCGAGGGGAACCATGGGGTGATGCGGAGCATCGCGGATTGTTATTAACAGTGTTAGTAACGTTGTTAACTTGCGTGTTATTACGTTGGTTTGTGGGGTGGTGCTGACGCTTGCTTGCGCCAACCCACTAACTGACGGGGCTGTTGCTTCCATCACACTTCATTGGAAGAACGGAGTAAGTGGAGTCAACAGCGGTGAACTGAACGCGCGCAGTCAGTCAGTCAGAGTCTTGAGAGCAAGGAAATCAAAGGAGGAACGCGCGCAGCGCGCTACCGCTGCTTATATTCACACTTGAAGGAGAGGAGACTAGTGGAGGAGAGTTGCGCATGCGCGCGCGGTGTGAGTAGAAGCGAACGCACGCAAAGTGCACGCAGCTGGTAGAGAGAGAGAGCGGAGAGAGTAACGCGCAGCTGTTGGAGAGAATGAAGGAGGAGAGTTGCGCTTGCATAGTGTAAGTGCGGACTACGACGCCGCGGGACATAGACCCGAGCAAGAGATGCTCCACATCTAAAAGGTGGAGAACAAAGGTGTCATTTCCAGAGTTCGGGAACCAACAAGCTGTTTCTCACCTGTTGTTGTAGTTCCATAGAAGAATGGTGATGTTCGCATCTGTGTTTATTACACACCACTTAATAAAAGTGTTCTGAGGGAGTATCACCCGATACCGAGTGTGGAAGCTCTTCTAGCGACTCTTGGGCAGGCGAAAATATTTTCTCATCTCAATGCCTATTCAGGCTTCTACCAAATCAAGTTGCACCCAGAGTCGACGCTGCTTACAACTTTTATGACACGGTTTGGCCGGTACAAACTTAATCGACTACCATTTGGAATCTCCTGCGCGCCAGAGATCTTTCAGCAAATGATGCACCAATTTCTTGAAGGATTGGAAGGAGTTACGTGCGTTATCAATATTTTGATATGGGCCGACACACGAAGGGAACACAACATTTGTCTTTGAAGGGTCCTCACAAGATTGCAAGAAAATGGGATCATCCTAAACATACAGAAATGCGTGTTTGCTCAGGAACAAATTCAGTTCCGTGGACATGTCATAAATCACAGGGGTGTAAGCCCAGATAATGAAAGAAATATCAAGTATCTTAAACATGCCTCGTCTGATGAATACAACGGAGCTAAAGAGGTTCCTTGGTATGGTAAACTTTATTGCAAGATTTTTACCTAACCTAGCAGATGTACTTCAACCCTTGCGAGAGCTGCTCCACAAGGATGTCGAATTTGTCTGGGAAACTCCTCAGCAGCAAGCATTCGAGAGGGTAAAATCAAGCCTGACATCTCAACCAGTCTTGGCACTCTACTCTCCAAAAAAAAAAAACGACAATATTATCAGCAGACGCATCCATCTATGGTATTGGAGCAGTGCTCATGCAGCATCAGAAAGATGAAACTCTCCGACCAGTTGCCCATGTTTCAAAATCATTATCTGAAACAGAAAGAGGGTATTCTCAAATTGAAAAAAAAGTGTTTGCAATCACCTGGGCCTGCGAAAAGCAGAAGGACTATCTTGTAGGACTAACCTTTCACATTGAGACTGATCACAGGCCTCTCGTACCACTGTTTAGCAGAAAGCCTGTGGACGATCTTACACCCAGACTTCAGCGAATGTGTCTCTGGATGATGAGGTACGATTTCACAACGGAACATGTTCCGGGAAAAGACCTCGTAGTCGCAGACACCCTATCGAGACAACCTCTCAAGAATGAAAATGGCCTGTGCATAGCAGAAGAGTTAACAGAATTCGAGCATGCTCTCGTTCATCACATACCGGCTTCAGATGTCTGTCGGGAACAACTGTCAGCAGCTCAAGACAATGACCCGATCATGAGCATTTTGAAAAAGTACATAACCGAAGCGTGGCCCACAAGTAAATCAAAAACACCTTAGGACTGCCTTCAGTACTCGCTGTTTAAAGACAAACTTACATTGTATGACGGCATTATACGTAATGAGAAACTCGCGATACCTTGTACCCCTCTCAATGAGACCTTCAGTACTGCAGTTTCTACACAATGGACACGAGGGCGTTGCCAAGTGCTCAGAAGAGCCTAAGAGTCGTGTTGGTGGCCTGGCATCACTAGAGACATTACAGAAATGGTTGAAAGGAGCTGTCTGCACTAGAGGCAGCACAGAGGCCAACCACTGATCCCAACTCCTCTCCCAGAACGCCCTTGGCAAAAGCTGATCATGGACATCTTCTATGCGGAAGGCAAGAACTATCTCCTTATCACTGATTATTATTCTAGATACTTCGAAGTAGCCCTCCTCGAAAACCAATTACCGGAAACAACACTTCTAAAAGCAAGGTCGATTTTCGCTAGACACGGGATACCTGAGACCGTCATTACAGACAATGGCCCCAAATTTCGATCAGCATTCGTGTCATTTAGCAAAGAATGGGGCTTTCGACACGTCACGTCAAGCCCAAAGTATCCTCAAAGTAACAATGCAGCAGAAACGGCCGTCAAGATAGCAAAAATGAAGTTTAAGAAGTCATTTGACCTTTATAGAGCGCTTCTTGCATATCGTGCTACACCATTAGCGTGTGGATTCAGTCCCGCAGAGCTCTTGTTCAGCCGAAAGATTCGAACCCAGGTGCCGGTCCTACCACACCTGCTCAACCCAAAAACACCTGACCTCTCCCTGTTGAAGGAGAGTGAGAGCCAAGCAAAAAACAAGGAAGCGTCTGGCTTCAACAGGCATCATGGAGTTAGGAACCTGCCAGAGCTTCAGTCATCACAAAAAGTCTGGATCAATGACCTAAATAAAGCGGGGACAGTACTCGCTCATATTGGGTATCCACAAAGGACGGCACTGTCCGGCGAAACGCAAAGTTTCTGGTTATTGATCGAAGCGAAAACAAGGAGGACAATGAGATGTCGTACAATGATTTGCTAGGTACAAGCTTATACAAAGGCCACCAGGACGATGAACCACTCAGTGTTGATGATGAACCACTCACTGTTCAAGTAGAGCCACAACGTGGGTACACTACACGAGCGGGAAGATTGGTCAAGCCACCAAGTTGTTTTGGACAATAAGGAAAAGGGGAGATGTTGGTTAGCCGGGGTTTCGAAGATGACGAAGCGCAGAGAGAGCGGGAGCTCTGCATCTCGTGCTGGTCTTCAGGCTGACTCAAGACGCATCACTTGATCTCATTCTATGTACATAGCTGAATAAACCCACCTACTACAAAGCACCCACCTCTCCTTACCTTCCCCTCCCCCTCGTCAAGAGCTTCACTCTGATTCGGCGTTGCAGGGGATTGTAAACATCTTTCATTTTTGTTTTTCCCTGATGCAAGATGTTTTTGACATTTCGTGGTCACTGCACCCTATTTTTTCTTCAATAAGTAAGCAACTCCTCCCTCAGAAATGGGCCGTGATCTTGCAAGGAAATTTGTGTGTATGATTTTAGCCATGTCACCTAAATTTTAATGTAAATATCACCTAGAAGATATGAATAGCACTATCCTAATATATCAAACTACTTTGACAACTCTTTTCTCGTTTAATAATGAATCTTTACTATTGGGATTTTCAAACATCCTAAACGCTGTCAGTTAGGTATGTGCATTCACCAGAAAAATGGCAACTTGTTGTGGATGACTCGACAGGTGGACTACGCCAGTGGGGCGCCTGTGTCCTTGCACCAGCCCCATCACTACGAGCGGCAAGAGTTTGTGTCTGGAGGACGGGAGTCCCCCCTCGTGGTGTATCACGAAGAGCCCTTTTCGCAGCAGCAGCCTTCCGTCAGCCTCCCCGTGGACACCTACATTCAGGTCTGCTGTCGGCAACTCCCTCGTGCACTCGTTATACTCGGCGTCAACTTTTCTGTACAGCACGTAGGGCAGTACAGGTGCGGCATTCCTAGTGCTCCGAGAAGGAGCAGGTTAGAAGTTGAAACTAAAATTTTTTATTAAATTTTATTTAGTGAAAATAAACATATGGGTCTAATTAGAAACTTGCTGAGCATCATCAAAAACCACTATATCAGTAAATTTGAGAAAGACTTTGAAAGCGTGGGAAGCGCAGAAGCTCCACTAAAGTTGCCGCTTGTGCGACATGCACAAGGCTGGTGTTACGAAAACGTGGATGACAAGAAACGGAAAATCTGTGCGACACGTTTTTGTATTGCCAGCCTTTCGTCTGCTGCATGAATGGTTACTTTAGCACACTACCATGCTTCCTGTGTGCTCAGTCTTTCTCAAATGTACTGATTTAGTGGTTTTTGATGATGCTCAGCAAGTTCTTCATTGGAACCACAGGTTTATTTTCACAAATTAAAAAGTGAATGAACAAATTAAATTATCTGTTTTACCGGGATGATTTCCTTTTATTTTATGTCCCCCTGGTCGTATAACTCAGCGGCACAGATCGCATTAATGTAGCTTTCATGGTTTTTTTAAATCAAACCTAGAAAAACTAAAGAAAGAAAAGAAGACTTGATATAAGACACGTCCCCCTCTTTTTTTTGATTCAAGTCATCTTTGTTGAGCGGAAAAAGGAAAACAAAGCCCCCTCACCGCCTTCCCCATCAACAATGTGGGCTGCAGTACTGCGGAAACTATGCTAGCCTTGTAAGTGCATTGCTCGGGAAAGTTTAAGCGTTGAAACATGGTGGGAAATTGTCATTTTCCACCATGTTTTTTGCTGCACAAGGTATTTCTTGTAGACTAAAGACAGTTCCAACAAGAAAAATACATTAGGATAAGAAACATTTTTGGGGATAACATTGTTGGATGTGGCAGACATCAGGGAGTGATTGCAATGTTCTTATTAGCAACACTGTAATTAACTTCAGTTCACAAATTAACTTTCTAATTATTAGTTTTAGCTTTGGCTTTGTCCCAATTAGAGATTTATGGCCCATCATCAAAGTAGGTCATGGCAGTTGCTAGATTTGAAGAAAAAAAATTCTGCTTTGTTCTAGTTAGTGAGAAATCTACAAGCCAGAGATACTAAAAACTCGCAATGAAATATTTGCCTAGAGCCGCTCTAAAGAAACGGTGTATGTGCAGTAAATGATTTCATGCTGCAATGACTAGACAAACTTGTGTCTACTACGCCATGCTCTTACAGCAGCCTCTGACATCTCTTCAAGGCAGGGCTTTTGGTGTGCTTTTCTTATATCCAGTGTGGTGAGCCCTAATCCCTCACATGCTTCCAAAATTATGCGCAGAACAAGTAGTGCTTGGTGGTTTGAATTCGCATGACATTTCCGTTACCACCAGATGTTTGCAGGAATTGTTCTAATGGAGGCCGAAAAGAACCACTGACCCTAGCATTTGCATGGGGAAATGGATGAGCATTGTACCGGCGTGTGGTCGTGTATCACTACTGCGTGATGCACGTTAAAGACCCCAGGCTAGCAGGTTGTACTGCACTGGCTAAATTTCTCATTTACAGCTGGGAGACAAGTCTCTCGTTTGGGCAGACTAAGTTCTAGGTTGTATAAACATATATTTTTTTTCATAAGGAGATATGGAAAATTAAAATGAAACACTTCGGCTAGAATAATAAATACTACTGTTGTCTAAAAATATAGTTGTATTTCTTTTAACTTTTCACCTTGCGTTTTTCAGAAAGGGAAACATGACATGGGATTTACACTTTACACACTTAGTGACTGTACTGCAATGTGTAAATTTATTTTTCATTTATTTTCCGCAGTAAACATGCACATCAAAGCTCTCAAGCAACATACTGTTATGTGGTTATGGAAGTTCAAGGTTCCCCAACAGACCTAAAAACCGGCTGACACTCACATTGTATTCATTGACAAGTGAATCTGCATTCCTCTCAGCTGTGTAGTTTTTAGTCAATGGTTTCTCTGGCTTTTTCATTTCGTTCTGTTTCTCTTGTCTTTTTCTTGCTTCTGTCAAGCTTTCCCTATTATAATATAGTGTTGAATTCAGTCACTTTCTTTGATATGCCCTGGCAATGCTTTTGTGACTGGCAGGGTTTGTCATAGCTATCTCACAAGTAGAGGTTGGACTGCCTCCGATTTGGAAGGTGTCGAGCTAAGTCGAATTGTGTCAACAACGAGTCTCACTCTGCCTGAGAAATAGCCAATTTTAATGAGAGAAAAGGGGCCGATGTAAGCACATAGAATCCTGTCAACATAGTATGTCAGTTTAAGGTAGGCTAAGGTTATCTACTAAGGGAACTGACCTTGAACAGTGAGTAGACGTGTCTAAATCAATCCCTTACTATGTACCTGTTTGTAGCTCTGCGCTCCGCACACTGTTTAGACATTTGCCGAGCAGGTACCCCCTTGCTCAGTGTATCGGCTTAGACCACACTGCATTGGAGAGTATTGCATCTGTCCTCTCAGGTCCCGTTTGGAGGAGGCCCTCCCCTTGTCACGGTGGCAACGTTCAGGGGCTCTCCAGTCCCCAGGTCAGACTCCCAGCAGTCGCTTCCCCACTACGAGCAGGAGATGGAGTCCAGGCAGGCGGAAGAGATGGTGGCCATGTCTCAGGTTCTGGATCTGGTGAGTGCGAACAGCTGCACACGGAATCCTCTGGTGGATCCATAGCCGGGCTTCCTCTCAGGGGAATCACTATGAATGCAACCTCTGCGTCAAGACGTTTGCTCGTCTCTCGAAACATACTTCATGTGAAAATATGTGCGGTGCAGGAAAGTGTTTATGTACTACCCTTTATGCCAACTAAGGAAAAATCATTGGCTTAGCTACAATCTTTTTCGAAAGTTTTACCTGATATTTACGAGACAAGTCCTGAGGGAGCATATGCGGTGGCAGTTCTTTGTTTTCTTTATTGCGTAGTCACACTTCTCCCCAGCACGAAATTATGCCTTGGAGCCTTGGAGAGTGTACTCGATGTTCTCTGTAGTGGCGTGTAGCTCGGAGAATTTCTCAGGACCCATTTTCTTAGTTCTACCCTACCTGCAAGTCTATACATTTCACTCTGGAGAGTGAGGACCAAGAGGGAAAATAACAAACAAATCTTTTTTGTTCTCATTGGCGAGTTTCCAATTTTGTCTCACTCTTCGAGGTTAAAATGTCTTAATTACCTCACCAGCATCCTTGCTCCATCGAGTATGTAACATTTAGTTAAATACTTAAGGAGAGGCGAGGCTTCTGAAAAACGTTTCAAGACAGGGAAAGAAAGAAGAGCCAATTTGGATTGGTGGCTTACCATCATAATCCATATATATGCTAGGAATGAGATAAGTCTAAGAGGAAAAATGAGGGAATGGAAGAAGGCGCCTAAGTCAAAGGCGAAATGGTTGTAGTACGGGCTCGACTGTACGAACTACGGACGTTTAGACAATGTGATGTTAGTCTGCTGAGGACGGTGGTGACTTGTCTCTTTGCTGTTTAAAGGAAGTTTAGACAGTGTAGTGCAACTGCTTGCGAAACACCAAAATAGGAAAGTAAGAGAGTGAATTGTTTTGTGCTAGATATAAACTTTTACCTTTTGTACAAGATAAATCGAGAAAACCTCGGTTTTGCAGCCATTGCTAAGAAAGCGTGGCGCATTGCTACCATTTGTGGCTTGCAGCTAGTCTAATACTTTTCCCCTTTGCCCGTCCCCCTGCCTCGTAGCACTGTTCCTCCGCTTCGACCTCTTCCCGCGACCCCGTGGATCACAGCACCTCGAGCCCGCTTCACCACCATCACCACCACCACCGGCATCATCTGCACAGCCACCACATCTCGAGGGCCCCTTCTTCCTCCCCCACGTCCCCTCCCGCCGACCAGACGCCCCCAGAGTCCCACTCCCCCGCGCTCCAGCTCGTGCTCCCGCCAAGTGGCGGCGGGAGCGGCGGAGCAAACGGCGGAGATGAATCGTCCGTGCGTCTGGAGAGTCAGCTGACAGTGGGCCCCGCCAGCGCGGCCGCACTGGGGCTTCCTGTGCTCCTGGATAAGTCCAGCCTCGTGGCATGCTCCACATCAGCACTCTCGGTCGCCGGGCCGTCTTCCTCGGTCACGAGCCGGGGGCTCGCTGCCACGGCGCTCTCGCATCGCTACCTCCTGGAACAAGCCCAGTACCTCGTGGCAGACCTGGCCTCCAGGTGTGTATGTGTGACCACACTATAGTTCGTTGCAACTCAAGAAGGTAGGGCGAGGGTAAGACGGGCCGGGAAGGAGGAAGCAGGCGGAACACTAAAGAAAGAAGGAGGTTCCCCCTTTCTTCTCTAGCATTTCGTCTGCCTCCTCCTCCCCTGCCCGCCTTACCCTCGCCCTAACTTTTTGAGTTGCAACGGACTATAGCGTACGACAAGGATGGAAACATTGCAAAAGCAGTGTAAAAAAGTAGTAAGCTGGGCCAGTTGGTAATAATTAAGCAGGGTTGATGAAACATTTCAAGTAATAAATTTAGTTGCAAGTTCAGCTCCATCCTGTCGTGTTTGTTCCTCCCTTTGTCCCCATCTTTTTAAGCTGATTTTCATCAACCATGTTCAAAAGAAGCGTAAATTACCACACCATAAATTCTGGCGTGAACACACACTGATCAGCGAAACAAATATTACATTAGGAATACACTGCTGCACCACAACAAGAAAAGCCGCTTTTAGGGGTGAGTCTGACGCTTGATCTTGCTCAAACCAGCACCCAACCAAAGCGCTATGCTGTAGGAAATAAATAAACCCAGAGTGGGGAAGAAAGTCTCGTAGATAAGAATACACTGGCAGACAAAGCATGAAATCTTTTTTTACAACTCCTCAATCGATATAACACTTGCTATCTAGCACTGAAAAGAGAAGTCAACAATCGTAGCAACAACTACCTTGTAGCTGGAATGGGCCTTTGGTAGTTCTACTAATTCCCGTGCATTCCCTCCTTCAAACCTCACGGAGAAGTCTCTAGAGCTGAAGGTTTTTTAATAAAACGTAATACAGGGTGTCCCCCCAAAAATTTACGTTTTTTTTTTTTTCATTGCAAAAATAAACTATGCATCGCCGAATGCAGATTCTCCGCCCAAATGTAGCCTTAGCGGTTTATAGCAGATGCCAGATTTTTATAACTAAGTAGAACCTCGTTGATATGTTTTTCAGGGGATTCGGAAAAAAGCCGTATTATCCGGGAAGACGTAGCAACCGATAACGCACTTAGGGGGGCTCTACATAAGATAGAAAGCAGCTCTTATACAATGGTTTATTTTATGTGTACTTACAGAACTGTTGAGGACTCAGACATGTTCACAAAAGCGCGTAATATCTGCCTGCCGCTTCGAATTAATGTTGAGCAGTGCAAGGCGTCCAACGCGATGATCGCGTCCGCAAATGTGGGTGTAGAGTAATCTTTTGTTTCTTGCTCGACATCTTTATCGCTTTCTTCGTTGTCAGCAATAGTGAGGTCGACCACGATGTCCGCTATACTTTGCGTTTCAGAGGTAACGATGTTGTCGTCAAGCGACGCATATTCACATTAGCTGATGGAGCTCCCATTTCTGCCATAGCATCTTCCATTTCTTGCGAGTCTTCAGGATCTTCGTCGGCGTTGTTTTCTGTTAACGCCTGTACTTGCCCCGCGTGTTGAAACCCTCACTTGCGGAAGCAGTGCTGCACAGCGAGAAAGTGCATCGCATCTAGGATGGAGAGCTTGGTCGGTGCATCACCTCGTTCCACCCGGCTAGCGATCGCCGTACAATCCGCTTCCGGTAGACGTGCTTGACATTTTGTATTATGCCCGCGTCGAGCGGCTGGAGGTTACTTGTGGTATTTGGAGGAAGATACTCCACCCGGACGTTTTTGAGAAACAACGAGTTCTTTGGGTGGGCCGGACAGTTGTCGATGAACAGGAATGTTTTTCTGTTTTGCAACCCCATTCGTGAGTCAAGGTATCGCAGAAAAGCCTCAAAAAGAGCACTTGTCATCCATGCACGAGTGTTACTTCGGTAGTGGCAGGGCATCCGACGAAGGTTCTTTAAACATCGCGGGTTGCGGAACTTCTTGATTACCCACAGTTTCATTATTTCTGACCCGTCATCATTACAACACAGTAGAACAGTAAAATGGTTCTTGCTACTCTTTCCGCCATGGCAGGCTTCACCTTTGAAGCTCAATGACTTTGTGGGCTGGACATTGAAGAAAAAACTAGCTTTGTTGGCGTTGAAAACGTCGCGTGTGTGGTACTTGATGATGATCAAAGGCAGCAATGACTTAAATGCTTCCACACAAATTGGATCAACGCTGGCAGCTTCACCGCTCACTGTGCGGTATGAAATATTGTAACGCTTCTTGAAGCGGTCAACCCACCCGTTGAAACACATGAAGTCCGCGATATCCAAACGGTCTTCAATCTCTTGCGCCTTCTCTCGTAGGATGCCTCCATCGATGTTGACACAAGATGCCCTGGCTTGTTTGAACACACTAGCAGGGCCTCCTCCAACTTTGCGTGTTTTGCCCCCCCGAGCCTGTTTGAAGCTGGTTGATAAAAAGGGGCTTTCGCCTCTATCTCCTTTTGTTTGGCGACGATGCTGTTCAAGGTGGATGGCGCGAGTCTGAGGTCTCTTGCGATCTCAGATCTCTTCCGGCTGGGATTGCGATCCACCGTCTGAAGTATATCAAACTTCTCTTTAAAAGAGAGTGCCTTCCTTTTTCACGATGCCGTGACGGAAAGAGGGAGTTGTCTTATGCGGACGCTGTGACGTAGACCTATGCCATGCCGCCACGTCCGGGGTGTCAAACCGAAATGTTTTTCGTTCCGGTTTTCGTTCCAGTTCAGGGAAAACGGTTCAGCTCTAGTTCAACTCCGGAGTGAAAAACTAAAGGTTCAAACCGGTTCGAACCGGTTTGTACCCATATGCTACAAAAACAATTCAGGACAGCAAAAGATAAACTATGCATCTTTTACAAAAGTGTTACATCTAAAACGCAAAGCCTCAAATTACTGTGTGGAACGAACGATCTAGTGCTGGGGCACCTCGGGTGTGGGTGAAAGCGCATTTAAATGCCAGGCAGCTGACCGAAGAAGCAGGATGTCGTCAAGCATATCTGGGGAAAGACTGCACCTCTGAGACCATAAAATGAACCTCTGTGCAGAAAAGGCTCGCTCCACGCTGACCTGGGTCGCAGGCACTCCCAGGGCGACTTGCGCCAATGTGCAGAATTTTGGATGGGGCTCCCGTCTCTCCTCTTAAAACTGCAACACGTTAGCATCCCTTGAAAGCCGCGGCTCCTTGTCTAGCATTTCCAGGAGGCATGCTATAGAAAGTGGGCTACTGGTACCTCGAACGTGCACGCCAGACTCAATCTCTTTCCTTGAGGAGCGCTTCCAGGGCGTCTTCCGGATCTTCTGGAGCCGCCGCAGTTTTAGAAGTCAAGGTAGGATCTTGCTTGCATTGCAGAGCTGTGATCCGCCTCCAAGTCTCTGTCAAATGCCACGGGACCCGGTACTTTTGCTAGGGGTGAGAAGAAGGCGGTAGCGGGGATTTATGTACACTGCTGCACAGAAGACATCCGTGTCAAGAAGTTGTCGCTCCCTCTTTTTCATTGACTGCACCTTTGCTAACGGCGACAATATCTTGGAAGTGTCCATGGAATATCTTAGCCATGTGACGTAGAAATCTCCTACAGTGAGCTGTTCCTTCTGTAATGGCATCGCCGCCACTTCTGCCAGTTCAAAGCGATAGTGCGAGCATTTTGACTTCCGCCCATACATCTTCAGTCGACCTGGAGCTTTCTTCTTTTGAGAGCAACCCTCCAGCGAAGCCTCTTAGTTCAAGTAGCCCAGTGAGCATATGCAGCGTGGACATCCACCACGTTGGACAATCAAGCATTGGTTTCTTCAATCCTAGCTTCCTGATCAGGGACGTAACACATATTGAACGCGTAGTCTCTTAACAAGCGCACGGCTTTCTCCGGTTTGCACAAAAATAAGTTTGATTTTTTTTACATTTTTTGTTTAATTTTTTTGTTACTGTGTTTTTCGCCGCACGCTTTTCACGCAAACTGACTTCGTGTATGAACCGAAGACCGCATGGAAGACATATCGGTTCCGCTCCAGAGCGAAAAAAATTATTTCGTTCCGGTTCAACTTCGGTTTGAGCCAAAATAACGGTTTTTTCCAGTTTTCAGTTCACGTTTTGGGCTCGGTTCAATACCCTGGCCACGTCACAGCGTCCGCTCAAGTTGCTATAGAAATTTCTGCGTGGTGCCCGTTTTCATAGCTCATGTCTGCCCTGTTTGAGCCCCGTTGAGTGTGCTTCTCACTGAGCACCGGTGCACTGCGGAGAAGCGACACCCGCGAAAGCAAGCTTCGCGGGTGTTGCCTCTCTGCAATGCACCGGTGCTCGGAAAGAAGCGCACTCAACGGGGCCGCGAGAACAAAAAGTTTAAATTGGACGAAAATGCTGCCCGAATTAACCCTTTGGAGTCATGTGTCGGGTGACCCCCGACAAAAAAATATTCAGGTTCTGGTCAAATGTCGGGGCTCCCCCGACAGGCCCATTTCTCCTTTGAGGTCAGGTGTCGGGCGCGCCCCGACAATGTCAACTTGCGCCATCTGTCATCGGGAATGTAAACTAGACTTCGCCCTTCGAAAGGTGCTGCAAGTGACGCTACACATTTTTTTTTTTTTTTTTTGCGAACTGCGCGGGCGGGAATGCTGCGCGCCCTTTTACGAGTTCATCATGGCAACCTTTACTCCGTCCGCATTTTACGGAAAGGCTTGTGACTCAAGTGACAGTGAATGTGATTTTAGTGGAGAAGACACCTATGATGTAAAGGAGGCCTCTGAGATAGTCTCTGATGAGTCCTCAGAGAGTGATGGTGACAGCACCGAGAGTGATGAGGAGACATGCGCCGCCGCCACCGCGCATGCCTATTTTTTTTGTTGCTGGAAGTGGGAGTAGTCAACAGCTACCATCCACTTCTGCCTCGAAAAACTCAGCCAAGGCGAGCAAGCACCGCAGCACCTCACGTTTTGGAAGGCATTGATAAAGGACCTTGTTGGAAATGTCCGCAACCAGCCAAGGAAACGGGGGCGCTCTTCTGATGGAGACTGTGAAGAGAGACTGAGTGGAAAGAACCACTTTATTTATAAACTCGATGGAAGCAAAAACAAGGACTGCGCCATCTGCAAGAACAGAAAAACCAAGGGGCAACGGCGCGAAACAGTGTTCTACTGCAAAACCTGCACTTGTCAACCTGGCCTGCACCCTGGCGCTTGCTTTGAAAAGTACCACACGCTGCGCAAGTACCGCTAGCATTTCAAGAACTGAAAGCACCCAGGAAAATGCAGAGTTATTTTCAATTGAACATATTACTATATTAAAATAAAAACGTTAAATTTCAAGTCACTTGTTGCTTGCATCACTTTTGCATAAACTAATTCTGACCTGAGGGGCCGACAAGGGGAAAACTCACATGACCCCAAAAGGTTAAGATGCTTATGAATACATTAAAAACATAGCGGGACAACCGAAATTCTGAAGTTTGTTTGAATTAACGAGGAGTATGAAATATCCGAGTTTGAATTATTGCGAGTTTACTGTAATAATGTTGACACCATAACGTCCTTTGACACCACAACTTCGCACTGTTATGTGTGATGTCACGTGACTCGGCGCATGTCACACGATCACGCGAGCATGTGACCCTTAGTGACACCGACCACTAGACTACGTGACCATGTAGCCGCTAAATTTAATGTACCCGCTAAATTTACTGCATGACGGCTTCCTAGATTTAGGCGACGATGGCACGGTACGGCTACGGCGACTGTGACGCGACAGCTGCAGAAATCCCAACTTCGCTTCCGTTAAAATGCATTCCTCATAAAAGGAATTTGCTCATTATGGTCGCCGACCGAACGAGAACGGCAGGGCACATCTTTCAAACACCCGGCCTCGAGCATGCACCCTATGGCTTGCGCTGTGCTTTGCCTTCTTGCGCATGCGTGAGGTGCAAGGTACGTTGAATTGAGGTCAAGGGTAGGAAGCTCGCACCGAAGGCAGGACACCCAAAGGTTCTCCCTGCCGTTCACACCTTGTCCGCGACTATAGTACATAAAGAGCCGTGGTTACAGCCTTCTATCTGCCTTTTAGTGCTCTACTCATTGCCATCTCTTCTCCGGGTGTCCAGGGACCTGTTGCCCTCGATCCTGCAGGGCCCTTGCTCCTCGGCCTCATCCCCGGGTGGCCCCCCGCCGGCCTCCTCGTCTTCCCCGTGCACCCCTTCCCACGGGGGCCTGTCCTTCTCGCTGCAGTCCAAGCACCTGCTGGCTGCCCACCGCTTCGTGCCCCTGCATGCCCCGCCTTCCCCAGCCGACCCCCACGCGGAGGAGGAGGGCGAAGAGGCCCCCCTGCTGGACTCGTCTTCCGCGGTGGGGCTGCTGGACGTGCACGGGGTGCCCCTGTATGCCGCCCACCACCCGCACGGAGCCCAGGGCGTGTCCCTGCCGGTGGACGTGTTTGTCACGGAGCGCGGGGAGGTGGCCCTCGTCAGCAGCACTGGCCAGGATGCCGGGGACCTGCTCGACGTGAGTGGTGGTCTAGCGAGAGCAGTGCTTTGGGGACTGCGTGAAGGCTGGTTCATATATTTACGTTTGAGCGTGCTCAGGTGCATTGGGTTTCCTTTTAACTGGCTGGAGTCATGTTATTTGTTTTTATCTTATACTTACCTTAATCTTATGGTTAAGATAAAAACTCTGTAGCTTAATCACTTACCAGAAGAGAACACACTACACACTGGCATACTCTAGTAGCGTGCCAGTAGTATAATATTGCCTCGTGGGCTGTATGTTGCCCACGAGCCGCCGGTTGCCAAGCCCTGGCCTAGAGTTCAGGAGTTGTGCTCGGTTGGAAGTCCATTTATTCTTGTGTGTATCCTCTCTTTCTTGGGGAGTTTCCCTAAATCATTAACATCCGATAGGTTCCAGGCTGAATTTTGTGGTGGCAGAATCTTGCAGGCAGTTGCAGGGACCCACAAGCAGCGCCGGGCATGACTTGGCTGCCCCGGTTCTCCCGTGTGCATGAGCGTATACAGTAAACTCTCACTTGAGCGAATGTCGATTTAACAAATATTTCAGAATAGCCAACCTTAAAAAAAAACTTTTCAGCCTTTTCACTCTGGTGAAGAAGGAAGGCCAGCAATGCTGTACTATGGTGGGAATGAAATAATGGCTGGCCGCAAGCCGGCCAGCCAGAGTGAAAAGGCTCGAAAGGTTGATGCCATCGATGAGCAACAGCAACAACTGGACAACCAGCAAGCCGGTTGTCTGGTTGCAGCCGTGCTCAGTGATGGCTGTAGCTGTCCAGAGTTCTGTCTCATCCGGTCATTTGAGGATTCACACGATCCTGGAGAAACTAGCCCTTAACAGCTTCGCTGTAAAAATCCCCAGCAGTTTTCCTATGCATTCTATGCAAAAGTTTCAGTTAAACAAATAAACAAATTTCAGAATAATAAACATTTCAGTTCAACGAGCTTGATCGGTGAATCCAGGGTTATTTTTGCAATCAGTTCGACAAAGTTTTGTGCTCTGCACTGCTGGCGTAGCCGATGCCCGTCGCCCCACCACCGCTGCCTCTGCAGCGGCGGCGTATCATGGCTGGTGTTTACAGGGCCGCGAAGGCAAAGCGGCGGTGCAATAGACAAAAAACAAACCACATGGTGTGTCTGTTTTTTTATTTATCACCGGTTCCATTGAGCCATCTTAGTTTAGGGTAAGAACGGCAAAACAACAGTTTGTGTGCCCCCTTTCATAATGAGTACGATGAAACGAAAGCGGTTGTCCCTAGCTGACGAGCTCAAAATCCTTCAGCATTTGGACAACGGTCAAAAACAAGTGGACTTTGCGAAGGACTATGGGATTCTACCGTCAACGTTCTCAAGGATTAAGCAAAAGTCGAAGGTTGAAGGAGAAACTGCGTTTAATCCCAACAGGAAACAACTGCACGGGATATTTCAAGTCAGTGGACAATGCTGTTGCGGTATGGCTTTGTATGGCTGAATATATTCTAGTGAATATATTCAGTTTAGTGAACTTTCAGTTAAGTGAACTATTTCCTTGGGTTCCTTGAAGTTCGCTCAAGTGAGAGTTTACTGTATTTAGATCGTAATGACCTCGCTTGCCCCGCATATACTTTAAATCATAATGGTTGCTGTGCTTCATCTTTGCAGGACGTGCAGCAGTACCACGCTGCCAACCAGGCGTGCCACCAGAATGGTGCTATCCAGAACTATGTTTCGTCAAGTGCCGACCTCGTGTCAACGGGGGGTGTGGCAGAGCCTGGGATCCATTCCACGGTAGACTCTGCAGATAGTTCGGAGGCAAGCTCAGTTATGAGTTTGTGTGGGCCGTGTCGACGTTCTTCTCACGCTGATAGGATTGTGCGAATATTTTGATTTTAGAATAGTACTTTCGAATAATACGCTATTCAATATTTGCTTCGAGGTGAACTGCAATATTGGCATTTTTTTGGAAGTGTCGATCGCAGTGGGTTAGCCTCGTTGGGCGCACTTCTTAGAGGACGCCGGTCCACTATGGAGAAGCAACACCCGTGGAGCTCGCTTCTGCAGGTGTTGCTTCTCTGCAGTGCACTTGTGCTAGGTGAGAAGCATGCTCAATGGGGCTAACCCACTGCTGTCAACAACACCTGTGTATTTAAAAAATGATGGAAACTTTGTGAATGTTGATGCCTACACTATACAGTAAAATTTTCAAAATTAAACCAGCTATTCTGCAAGAATTCATGTTAGGCAGAGATGTGAACAATCTGCAATCATCATTCAACATTGTCTTTTTTTTTTCTTCTCCAATTCGAGATTTAACAAAGGATATTTGCATATAGCAGGAAGATTTATAAATCCCCTCAATTAGGTATAGCGGGGGACCTCTAGATCAAATTTTTTGACAAATTTGTCTTTTACTTGCCATTCCATGTAGGCATTGTACTTTCTAAGTTCCCATCCTATTATATAGTTAAATTAAAATTAGCTTAAAATGGACAAGTGGAAGCTTGGGAGCAACCTTTGCAAGTTCAGCTGGGTTTTCGTTCAAGCATGGTGCAGTAGTGGAGGGCTAGGAGGAACAATTCAATATTCTATTGGAAAATATCTGGCCCAAACCACTATTCGCTTTGAATTCACTTCAAACTCAGAATCCACTACTCGCACATGCCTACACGCTGACACTACTGCTGCGTGACCTTCTCGCTTAAAAATTTTGTGTGCCGGAATTTTTTTTTTTTTTTTAAATCTGACTATGTGCTAGAAAGCTCCGAAGTTGGCTTACCTGTTTGTAGTTCGTTGCAAGCTTGAGCAATAATGGCTCGTTGAGCTCATTGTAGTAACATAGATAGTTGAGCTAGCTGGTACTTAGAAGACATACCTAAAACAGCGCACAAGCACAGGAGGAAGAAATACATAAGTTGGGAGTCGGCACTCTTTCATGTCTTCTATTTTCTTCCTCCTGTGCTTGTGCACTGTTTTAGGTATGTCATTGAGCTCACCTTCAGTTAATGCAAAAGGTCGAGGCAATCACAATTGTCTGCAAAATTAAGAAAGAACATTTCTGCTGTATGTCCACTGGAACTTGCTAACAGTCCTGATCAAGGGCTGTCTTGCAGGACATGACTTCCTCCAACTTTTGCTATTCATGGCTTTTGCATCTTATAGGTCTGTACGCAAAATGAACTAGCAGGAAAGTGGATCTAGGAGGGAGCTTTGCATGCGCTCCTGTGGGAGTCGAAAAATTGGGAATGACAAAAGTCGGAGAGAGTCGTTTCCTGTGTGGGCAGCCTTTCACACAGAAACTACGCCACAAAAGAATGACACCAAAACTATCAAATGCAACTGGTGAAGGTGTTGGTAACACTGATGCATAGCTTTTTTTTAAAGTGCAGCTCTTAGGCGCCTGTTTCCAGGTTGAGTGGCAACGCGTCACCACGCGTTGCATTATGGGACGTTTCCATTATGGGACATTATGGGACGCTAAATTTAGTGGGACAATTTTTCCGCTATATTTAGCAGGGAAATTTTCCCACTAAATTTAGTGGGAAAATTTCCCCGCTAAATTTAGCACAAAAAATTCTCGTCAAATTTTGTGGGAAAATTTTAGCCTCGTGACGTCACATGTGACGTCACATGAAATTTAGCGGAAAAGCTTTTCTGCTAAATTTAGGAAAAAAATTGCCCCGCTAAATTTAACCAGGAAATTGATGTCGCGTGACCTCAACACCGATTCAGTTTCCCCGCTAAATTTAGCAAGGAAAGTTTTGCTAAGTTCCCACTAAATTTAGCAGAAAAATGTTGGTAAATTTCCTGCTAAATTTAGCGGGAATATTTCCCTGCTATATTTAGCACGGAAATTTTGACTAAATTTAGCAGAAAATTTAGCGAGAAATTTCCCATTTTTCCTTACCCTCGCCTCCTCCTCCTTAAGAGCTGCACTCTAATTTGACACTTCAGAGAATTGTAAATGTCTTTCATTTTTTTCTATAGGCATTCTATAGTTCAGGGGTTCTCAAACTTTTTGGCCTCACGGAACCCCAGGGCCGGTTTTCTCGAAGCGATGGTAAACCCATTTTGGTAAACCACGGTGCCTAGGAAGGGAAAAGTACCTAGGTACTGTAATAAACGGCTGGATATAGAAAAACAATAATTATTTTTGATTGGGCAATAAGATGCGCCATCTATCGGTGAAACAAGCCAGTCATTTTGTTTATCCTCTTTTTCCGCTGGTTGTCATCGATCTAGTATGAAGTCAAAATATAATAATGTTGTACTTGAAGACCAATTTATATGCTTCCGATGGTACGAAGAAATCTTAGCTACTATGCTAGAGTTTGTCGACAAATATTCGAAAATGTAAAAAACATTTCCTTCAATATGTTTCGCCATAAACAATGCATAACCTTCCCGTGTTTCTTTCAGTCTGGCAACGCCGGTGCTGTAGTCTCGTTTTCGTTCCCTGCGACGCACGTTTCTGCGATTTCTGCTGATCTCAACTGTTTGCCCTCTCTTCCGTTTGCCCAACCGATTCACCGGTGACGAGAAAAGCTAAGCTTCTCGTCACCGTTGAATTGCTGGCCACCGGGGATATGTAAAAACCTCAATGCTGTCGGCACACTGTTGGCGCACTGTGAACAAAAAAAGACGGTACTCAGCTGTTCACCCGGAACGAAGACTTTATTGAGGATAACCCCCTTTCTCCGCAAAGTAATCGCTGCTCACGAGTTGGCGTGCATAATGTAACAAATGAAACGTCTTAGTATAAATATGTACCAACACTCGTTCGCAAAACATTTTTTTTACTCACCATAAAAACACTTGCAAGGCTTATGTACCGTCATATGTCTTGGATCCCGGACTGCTGAAGAGTGATGCGTTCGCGGAATGCTGCCGTCGGTTAGTTTAGTAGTCCCTCTGAACTATCGCTTTGCTTAACGTGCTAATAGGTTGATGGTGAGTCATTAATATAACAGCCATATCGAAATGAATGTTCAGCAGAACCAAGCAGAACTATTAGCCCTCATCAAGCGACGCCGCGGCCATTTTGCTTCTAGGTACTGCTCCTCCCTCGGCGCCCCTGCTCTCCCAGTCACGTGACCTGGAATTCCCCCTTCTAGGGACAATAGTTAACTTTAAACCACGGTTCGCGTTCGAGAAAACGGGCCCAGGAGGCCTCAAAAACTGTCGCGGAACCCCCCCTCCGCCCCTCCTCTATATTTGCCGACTGAGAAGCAACAGATGCACAATTGTACGCAATTTTGCTTGTGTTGCTTCCCATATATCCCCACCATATCAATCGCAATGTCAGTACATAGTGAGATGAAGGTGCTTTGTATGGTCCTGCCACGCAGCCTGCGGCATGGGAGGGAGGGAGGGGGGGGGGGGGGGGGCGCAAGGATCCTTAAAGGAAAAAGTTTTCAGCTGCTCTTTTGAAACTGGAATTCTGTAGGTCACATAAAAAAATCAAAATATATAAAAAAATACTGACATATTTTTATCACAATTTCTTTTTATTGATAGAAAAATGCAGAATCTTACTGACTGGTGCTTTCATTTTTGTTTCGTGATCCACCTAGGGACCTGTTAAATCTCAGTTTGTGTGTTATGTCTGCAACATTATAAATGAAAAGAAGAAATGAGCTTTTCTGGGTTTGTCTTTTTCCAGCATATCATCAATACCTCAGAGGCCTATGTTGACACGTCTGGTGAGCATCACCATATTCAGGAGGCTGAACATGGTAAGTTCAAGGCCATCATCTTTGAATGCAAAAATTGTAACTTGGAAGGGGAAGCGCTGACTGGTGGGCCTTTCTTAAATAAAATTAAAAGGTGTAATCATTATTACTTTGTGCTTAGGTAAATTGACCTGGACATTAGAGAGTAGCTGCAACCCACCACTATTGGTTGAATGGCTTACTGTGCCATAGATGGACTAGGCAAACTTTAAATTCTTTAAACTTGCTATGCCCATGGCCATCTGGGGTGCAGTGGAACGCTTTGGATTGAAGAAGAGGGATGAAGATGAAATTCATGTGTTGCCTCCAGCATACAATCTCTTGTGCTAGGCTAGTGAATGGCTAGGGCAGCAAAATGCTGAGTGTGAGTACTGGAGGTCTTTCTTTTCTTAAATTTCTTTTTAGTGTGACCATAAAAGCAATCAGGACTACCATAAAATGAGTCGGAAAACTTGGCGCCTGCACCTAGCGAGGTGAAAGTTTCCTCACATGCATAATTTAGGGGTTGGTTTTACATAAAAAAATTTCAATATGCTGCCCTGTCCCCATGCATTACAGTCGAATCTTGTTAATTTGAACTTCTGGTTTATTTGGATTGACACTGTGGTCTGGTCTACACCATGTATATTTCAGTGTGCAAAAGCAGTCAGTAATCCAAGCGCGTTTGCGCCGGTTAATTCGAACATCCCGCTCCGCCGACCATGCCCTCAGCACTGGGCCAACTCGCCTGGCGGCGCCGGCAGTGCGGCTGTGCTACTCCTGGCACCAGCTGCTACTCCCGCCTCCAGTTCCAAGTATAACCATGACAACCAGTCACGGGGAGACCTTGAATGCTGCGGTGGGCACTGCGGTGCTGGTAGCGGCTACTGTTGTTTTCTTTTTCTCATGCACCATGACAGTGCGTGCACTTCGGCGTGTTTTCGGTGGAAGCGTGACAGTCACATTTCTCTCCTTGCACTCGCACGTTGCTGCACTTCGGCGTGTTTTGGGTGGGCGCGCAACTGACATTATCTCGTTCCCAAGCATCATGGCAAGCCGGGGCACGTAACGCCCACCAAAGGACCTCAAGACGAAGGTCGAGATACCGCAAGAAGTTGACCAAGGCGCCCTTTCCAAGAGGGAAACAGCGAAAAAACACAGCATCACGAAAAGCACTCTGTCAACGTACGTAAAGAACAGGGAGTCCATCTTCACTGGATATGAAAATGAGCATAAAACTTCCAGGAAGGGGCTGCAGATGTCAGCACATCCCCAGCTTGAAGATGCTCACGTCATATGGATGAAACAGGTTTGTAACTGAAACCTTCCAGTGAATGGGCCGATAATTGCAACCAAGGCGATGGAGTTTGCAAGCCAGATGGCCATCTAAAAGTTTCCGGCATCAGACGAATTGCTGTCACGGTTTGACGAACACCGCGGCCTTACTTTCAAGACCTTTTGCGGCAAGAAGGTGGACGCGGACAGAGCCACATGCGAAGGAAGGGTGGCTATGCGGGGAGCTGAAGGATCGCTTTGTGTCCTACTCGCTTGACGAGGTGTCTAATGGAGACGAGAGGGCGGTCTATTACAAATTTCTCCCCAAGAAAAGAATCACTTTTGAAGGCAGTGACTGTGCCGGTGGGAAAAGGAGCAAAGAAAGACATACGTTGATGGTGTGTGCAGACGCGACGGGCATAATGCCTGTTGCTCATGATCGGCAAAGGTGTGAAAGGTGTGAGGACCCTTCCCCTCAATTACTTTGTGAACAAAAAGGCATGGATGTCCATGAATCTTTTTTTTAGACCTGCTCCATGCACTTGATAAAATATTTGCTTCGAAAGGCCGAAATATTCTGCTTTTTGTAGACAACTGCACAGTGCACTGTGATGTCCAAGACCTACGTACGATTCGCTTGGTGTTTTCACCAACGAACACAATGTCAATGCTGCAGCCAATCATCCAGAACTTAAAGACGTTGTACCGAAGGCACATTGTGGAGAGGATGATTTTCTGTCTAAACAGCGAAAAGGCATACGCCATCGATCTTCTCGGCGCAATACCCATTCTCGCCACCGCGTGGAACTCTATCAAGCCGGAGACCATTGCCAATTCTCTTTGGAAATGCTGCTTCGACAAACCCGCAGCTGGAGTTGAGGTGGAAGAGGCGGCAGTGATTTTGTCTGCATTGGGGGAAAGCCAGCTAGCAGAGCAAGCTGGCTTATTTTTTCTTCCGGGCGGCCGCGTCAAACCGCGCTTTTGGCAGTTCGATATATCGGTAGCAGCTGCTAGTTTTGTTCGATGTAATCATAGTTTTTCCTATATATTATCACTGTAACTTTACTGTGCACAAAATTGTTTGATATAAGGAATAATTCAATATAAACGGGTTTGACATAGTCGGGTTTGACTGTATTCGTGAAAATATGGTATATCTTAGTTCTTTTAACTCTCAAGGATTTAGCCTTAGTGGGAACCGGCATTGTTCAAGTGACGAGAGATCATAAAAAAAGTTTGTAGTCAAGCTGATTTTTGTCTGGCCGAGAGCAATGGGGGATGAAGTTCGGTACAGTCGAACCCGGATATATCGGATATATCGTAAACTAGTTCGATATATCAATAATTTGATATACAAAAGTATGTTAACTTAAGCTCCAGTTGAAATTTCCCCCCGTCTTTGCTAATACCGAAGGCCGCAACTGACGGGATCTTACCAAATAGAGCCTCTAAATACAGTAGAGTTTAGTTAATGAAGATCACAAACACCGCCGCGTTTACGCGACCCCAACGGTGTCTGTGATCGTTTACACCTGGCCACGGCAGCGCCAACAACAAAACACGAAAATAATAAAAAAAAAAAGAAAGCCGCATAAAAAAAAGAAACCTCACTAAATTCAGGCAGCAAAAAAAAGAAAGGCAAAGAAAAATGAAAAAAATAAAAAACTGGCAAAGCAAAAACGGCGAAAGAAAATGATAAACAAAAGATAAGGCCTTCAAAGTTTGATTGCTCAACCGTTGTTGTCGGCACACTCAACTTGACGAATACTTTTTTTTTTTCTTATTTTATTTTGGGTTAGGGAGTCGCGCAGCCACAGTGGTGTTGGGGGAAAGAGCGCACGCTGCCACGCTGTCGTTCCAGCAGCAGGCACTCCCTCCCCTCCCAACCCTTCCACGGCGGCGCTCGAGGTGCCCTTCTCCTTGTTTTTGCAATCCTCCACTTTTTTTTTACAACAGTTTTTTTTGTTGCGTATTTGTATGCTGGCATGGCAGTCTGCCAGTCCCACAAGGCGAGCTATGTGCTCCCCATGTGCTCCCCACGGGCGCAATCCGACCGCGGGAGATGCAACGGGCGGCTGTGCTTAGTTCGCTGTATCGAGTGTCCCCGCCATGGAAGTTCATGGGAGTTGGATACAGGAAAACAACGCTCCTATACTACTACATGCGATTTTTAAGGGGATGTTAGGACTGTTCAATATAAACAATAACTTGAAATACCCGGGTGTGATATCACCGGGCTCAACTGTAGCTTGACTTTTGCTGTCGACTTTTCATAGCCTAAAATAAATTTGCCACAGAATTAACATTTCGCTGTTCACAGATGCCAAGGAAGCAAGCAGGGCTTTAATGGATAAAAGACATCTTCCCAGCTAGGATGGAGCACGCTTCCTTTTTAGGCATCTTCTATCCATCTGAAGCAAAATCACATGGACATTGAAATCTGCTTCATCACATCTGAGAATATGATGCAAGCTTTAAGCAACCACCTTACATCACTTCTTTTTATGTTTCCGGGACTAACTCAATTATAGTTCAAACTTTAATTGTAACGGGACAATCTTGAAGGTGGCTTAGTACTATCATATTTTTCATACTTCAGTTTTCACCCAGTGTATAGTCCGTGAGGAAAAATTTTGGCTGAAAAGAAAGCTTTTTTAAATATTCTGCACTTAGTACATACTCTGCGCAAGTTTTTTTACGCACAGCACACCTGGAAAAATGTTTGCAGTATTAGTGCCTAAGAATTTAAAACTTCTATCACACAGAAATCATCATTCATGTAACCTGTCATTCACAGAATCGTATCACACAGAAATCATCATTCATGTAACCTGTCATTCACAGAATCCACTACACACTTCTTTATAATTAACAAACTCGAAAAACAAATTCTCGTATAGTCTGCGCCTCTAGATACCGCGTAAAATTTTAGCTTTCATACACGTGTAGTCTGCAAACTATAGTCCGGAGAATCTGGTACTCTGGTACTTCTAAAGCCGTCAATGGACGATCCAGGGACGGGCTATGGCCAGCAGCTGGACCTGACTTCCACCGAGGAGGCTTCGACCAGCTCCAGAGGCGTCCAGCATTCGGTGCTTCGGATGCAAGGCATGCTGGGGAGGCGGGTGTCAGGCCTTGCCTCTTCGCCCTCTCCTTCTCACACGTTGGCAAGGGCAGAAGGTGAGACGTTTTTGGGTGTTGGGTTGGGGGGGGGATCCAATGCGGAGCCCAAGTTTGTCTGCTTCTTGCACAGGGGTTGTATTTCTGTCAGAACGCCAAGCTTTTCTTGGCTGATTAAAAAAAATTAACCACGTTTACAAATCTCTGTGATGCGAAATTAGAGCGCAGTTCTTGAGGAGGAGGGGGGAGGGTATGGCCCTCCTCTGTACCCTCGCCTCATCCTCCTCCCCTCCTCCTCCTCCTCTTCCTTTTCTGCTCCTCCTCGTTTTCTCCCACTAAATTTAGCGAGTTAAGTTTCCCCGCTAAGTTTAGCGGGGCAATAGACCTTTTGCAAAATCCCCCAAGCGCCCCGGCTCGCGCGCGAGGAATTGTGGGAGAGACTGTCCTTCGCCTGGCTGCTCTGCCTTGAGATCGCATTGCCTTGTCGCTTGCCTTTATTGCTTCTAAGTACTATGTACTTAGAAGCAATAAAAAGTACACTGGGATAGATAAAAATAGGTAATGGAATCGAAAAACAGAGGATTAAGAGGAGGCAAACGACAAGGCAATGCGATCTCAAGGCAGAGTGGCCAGGCGAGGGACAGTCTCCCCCACAATTCCTCGCGCGCGGGCCGGGGCCCTCGGGAAAACTGCAAATCGTCTATTGATGTCACGTGACCTCAACACCAATTCAATTTCCCCGCAAAATTTAGCGGGAAACTTAACCCGCTAAATTTAACTGGAAAATCTTTCCACTAAATTTATCGGAAAAATTTTCCACTAAATTTAGCTGGGTGGTTACGCCGACGGCGATGCCACTCAACCCGGAAACGGGCGCTAAAGAGCTGCGTTTTAAAATAGTGGGTAGACCTCAAGGCATCTAGCATTGAGGCCTACCCACTATCCCTTCAATCAAAGCCATTCGGAGCTTGGCGTCGTTCTGTTGTCGCTGCAAGAAGCAGCTGACTTGCTCTCTGCATTGCCCTCCCACTGCACAACAGATTTCATGTTTCCCTATTGCGCCTCATAATTGGCGAGTTTTAGAATAGCGTATGCCATGGGTTCTTGCACTGGGTTCCTGGGGACCTGGGGGATCCCCAGAGTACCCTGAGGTGTTCCCCGAACTCCCAAACTTCCTCAAGTGCCCTACTCTGCAGTAAAACTTTTTTTCAGTTATGGTAGCAGACCTGAGACATTTTGTTATGCATGATTGTACTCCTACGTACCAAGCATGCCCTATTATGGCCATTATATTTTGCGAGTTCTGCAGGCTTCTATACACCAACATGCGGCCCTGACGTCACGCCACTGCGGTGGCGTGATGTCACCGCAGCATTGGCAAAATGCATGCACGGACACTTCACTTCTCGCGAATCTGGTTCCTGCACACGCGCAGTGCCAACACCTCGTGTGAAAACTCTGCATTTGCCTATACCTTGTAGGGGGGGCTTGTTCATAGGCAGCGCGTTGGCCTATAACCGCTGTAGTGCAACACTGCTGTGACCGGGAAGGCTTCCTCAGCTGTCAGTCAATAGGGATAGGTGTCCCTTAAGATTGAAAAAATTTGAGAACTTCTGTACACAAAGAAGTAACACGAAGAAGCAACGTCTTCACCGCGGGCCAATCCAAGACAAAGTTGGGACTCAGCATGTGGGCAGCTGCGATGGCGCTACTTCTTTGCGTACGCTATTCTGAGATTCACTATTAATGTGAGTGAATTGAAGGTGATATCGGATGGGCTTGGTAGCCGAGTGTGCCAGTGTGCCATGGGCCGGCAACACCACTGCAGTCTAGTAGAAGCCTGTGTTAGAGACCTAGATATCATGAGCTCAAATCTTGCTTCTGATGGTTCCATTGCTGGTATCCATTGATGTAATTACTCTACTATGTGATTTGCTTGAAGACTCTGGGTTAGCAGTTGCAGTGCACTGTCCAAATTGCCCCTCTGCAGCAGAAACACCAGACATCATCTAAAGGCATGCTACTCTCCTGTGGTGCTGTCTGTACCATTGAAACAATTTGACTTTTGGCAGTGCTATTACACTCCCTTTTCTGCACTCTCTGGTCTCGTATTATTCTTTCACTTAGATTAATAATTAATGCGGTAACACCGACCAAAACTAATTGTATTCTTATTCACAGTTATCTGGCAAGGTGTTTGATGTAGCCTGCCGAGGGAGCAACGGAATGGTTTGATTGCCCCCAATTACCGAAAACCTGTAAGAACTTGAGATTGGGGTAGTTGGTTGTTCATGTTTGTCGACGTTTAGCGCACTCGAAAAGCTTTACCATTCGTGGATTCTTGTGTGAGATGACATGGCACAGGGCTGCGCCAATTGTGCCATTGTGCGCCTATTTACTTTTTGTGTGCGACACTGATAGCGATGTATAAATCAGAAGAAAATTGCTCCAAGGCGCGCCCAAACTTAAACTATAATAGATTCTCGTTGAAATTAGCCGTTTTGCAGGTTTTTTTGGCGACACTGACATCGGAACTTCCGGGCGAATGGGAACGCCAGGGAATCCAAATCCGAATCCCAAGCTCCGTAACCAAAAGTCGCTGCCACAGTGGTTGCTGCCATGCTTAGACTTCGTTTTAGCTTATAACAGTTGTTACAGCATCTCTCATTGCAATGCTTCTGCTACCAGGGGCCCTAAACTCGTCAAACACAAAGCTGGAGCCGAAAGTTCGCACAATGCGCTAATTAGAAGTCGGCAAAAAAAACGCAAAGTCATCGTCGTGACTGTTTAATCGGTGCGCTCCGTCAACTTCGGCCCCAACTTTGTGTTTGACAAGTTTAGGGCCCCAGACCTCTTTGAAGCCATTCACTGCTGCTTTGCTTCGTCTAAGATAATGCTACAAGCGTGAGCTCCGGGCCTTCAGCATCCCCGCCAAGAATGCGCGCTCGTGCACTGCGAGCACTGTTCGTGGCCACATTCTGGCGCTTGTAGCATCGGCTGCATCTGGACATAAGCTGAAATGAAGTATAGCTGCCGTTGCCATGTGCTTTTCTGAAGTCCTGGAGTCACTTCATCTGAATAGTGAAGCAAACAGCACTGCCATATTGCGGTAAACTCAAATGTATTTAAGTTGGCGCACCTGCTTCTTGGCGCTCACTCACAATTGCGGTCAGCCAGAAACGGCGCGTGCATAACACACTAACACAGCAATGAACGTTCCCTAATACGCTTTTATGGAAAGGTGTATTGCAAGCCCGCAGCCCGCGTTTGCCCGCCCTGAGGTCCCGCACAGAAAACTTTGAAACATAAGAAAGGCGAGCGACCAGTGAGGCGTATGACGGTGCAAGGTACGAGCTGAAAGCTATTTCTGCCTCTTTGTCTATATTTACCTCTTTGCTAGTCGGTTCCATCACATGTCACACTGTCGTGCAGTTTTACTTTATATATATTGTGTAATTTTCATGTAACTAATGAAAATTGTTTCAAATGAATTGTTAATTGAAATTACCGTTCCCATGAAGTTATCTGCATGCCATATTTCATTGCGTTTTGAAACCCAGGGGACATTTGGCCTCTATTTTAGCCTTCTTAAAACTCTTATGCTACTCCCAACTTGTTCCAAGACCTCGTTTTTGCTGCTTCCAACCTGTTCCAAATTGCAGTTTTTTCTGCTCCCAAGATTGCTCCAAGGATGCTTTGCTCAGTTCCATCCCTGCATGGAGTTAGAAAATTAGAATTGTTCAATGAAAAAAAAAATGGTTGCCAAAATCTTTGCATAAATTGTCATATAGATGTGATGGCATTTTGCATCATCCTGTACCTCATGAATACTTTTTATAAAACTTCTTAGGGACTGCTGGGGAAATTCTAGGAATATTTTTTGTCGACATTCACGAAACTCTCTACAGTATTTAAAACCATTCACATACAGTGCAATGCACTTGTAACGCTACCACATATAGCATCCTACTGCTTATAACGATCAGTTTCTAGAGTTTCTAGACTAGAAACGCTCAGTTTCTTGTCCATACAACAATAATCGGCTATAACAATTGAATTTTCGGGTTTTCTCATTAACATTGTAAATGGATTGCACCGTATAAGTTTCTCACCTAACCATCTACTTCCTGCAGACGAGCCTTTGCAATCAACCAGCGACTTTTGTTGTAGCATTACTGCAATTAAAATGTTTCTATCTTACTACGTGTTTATTCAAAACAATACTGCCCTTAATCTTCAGAAGACAGAGGCAGTGTGAAAACAGCTAAACTCATAATATGTATATAAAACATAATAAGACCCTCGGTAACCATATTTGCCAGTTAGAAGCTAAAATATCATACAATATTCATGGGATACATTACTTCCTGTATGCCTAAACTAGGTATATAAAAGATGCATGCTGCCTGCCTCGTTGGTTACAAGTTGAGCCGCAGATGCGAAAGTGCATTGCATTACCTCAGAAATGCCGTCACACTTAAAACATGCATACCCTTTTTTGTCGTTCGCAGCCTACCGTAATATCTCGAGAGATGACCCACACCCAAAAGATAACCCGCCTCCTATTTTAGGGGCGAAGCTCCTTAGGGGTCTAGCATTGTCCATCCGTCCGGCGTCCGTGCTCACATCGATTGCCATCCCATCTGTCTGTCATGGATGAAATGTTGCATGTAGCCGTTCAACATCTATATAGGAGAGGGCGCCGCAGTCAAATGCATCTAGAATCGCGTTAAACTTTGCATGCATTTGCTCAACGTTTATAGACGACAGGGCGCTGCGGCCAAATGCTCAACTGCGTATATAACCACGTTCCATACCACACATTCTCTTTCTGACATGGACCGTTGACTTAAGCGGTGGAGTTGCGTTCCCACGGCTTCTAGCGGATCCAAGCTGATCTTCTAGAAGAACCACTGGCTCTGCATTTCACCGACCATAAAGCAGTAATAATGAAGTCAAAACCCAACCTGGAACTCGACACTACCTATGAGCAATAAAAAAAAATCAGCACCATCAGCATTACCTATGAACAATAAAATCGGTATCACCAGCACCACCAGAGCTTCGCCCCAATCAACATCATTCACCACGTGGAGATGTTGTGATTTTGTGGTTTGATTTGCTATATCTTTTTAAACATAGAAAGATGGCCTACTTCTGTAATCGTAGTGTTCGGATCAATGATAATTTAGGTGCAAATGCGGCTAGTTAGCTATGGTGTGATATAAGCGAACATTACTGACTGGGAAGTAGTCTTATACCTTTGTTTTGTTGCCCCTTGCCGCAATAACAAGTTTGCCAGGGATGCATGGCCTAAAAATAGCACTTTTTTTTTTCAACTTTTCTCGATTGCACATTGAAAGTTAGCCCCCTCCTTATTTTCACTCGATTTGCTGTTGATTTCTGGCACCACTAATCCAAGAGTGTTTGATCCTGACGGCTTGGCGGGTGTTGTGGATGCGCAGTGTGCAGCGCGGGAGTGTCTCAGGAGGAGTTGGACGAGCTGCAGGGCTGCTCTGCGGTGAGCAGTGCCTCGCAGCCGGACTCCACCAACAGCCCGGGTGTGGAGATGGCCCCCTCCCCAGTCAACACCCGGGCCCTAGGCAGCCCTGGACCCTCGGCAGCGCACTCCCCCGGTCCCCCCCCTGCGACGGGTGCGAGGCCAGACGCCGACCGCATGTGCTTGTCGCGCTTCTGTGAGTGCTTCCATCCAGTTCCTTTGTTTTAAGGCGATAGCTCTATATGAGAGACGTGCACGGACCTGGCTTGCTCGTGTTGGTGCTGGTCAGACCGTAGCAAGGCCATGGGAGAGGGTGTCAGCAACGGAGTGCAGCTGTTGGTTTGACGTCGTAGCGTGCGCAACCAATGGCGCCGTGCCGTGCAGAATGGGGTGGGGGAGAGGGGGGGGAAATTGGTGCACTAGCACTCCTCCCCCAGTAGGGTAGGAACTGTATACCATAATATCCAGTCATTGCCCACACCCGAGCTGCCTGAAACTCTTAAAAAAAAGGGAGGTGGGCCATGTCCCGGTGGGTAAGCAAAAAAAAGCTAAAAAAACACCCATTTTTCTGTGCATATCTAGCTTGGCTGCACAAAAAATGAATTAAGGTTAAAACTCGAATTAGCTTCATTGTTTTATGCAAGAAATGCTCCTGAAAGAATGTTTCGCTATCGCAAAGTCTGTTGCTTGCATACACACGATGAACACCGGCGGTCGGCATACAGCCCGCAAACGTTTGTTTCGTGGAAGCACATTTCTAACACCGCTATGTTCTCTTTGTTTGTAAAAAAAAAAAAAAAAATTTAACAAGAAAATAGAAAAGCCATTTAGGCATAACGAATGAGCACGCGATTAGACAAAAGAAGCGATGAAGTGCGATGCTGGGGAGGCGGGAAAGCCGACAGTTGCGTTGGCAAATAATTTGCCGTCGGGCCTAGTCGGGCGCTTTGTCAATCACAAGCTCTTGCGCAACTTTCTTGCTTGATGCATACTAGAGTACATCCATGCGTGCATCCGTGCTCAGCGTGCTATCAACGCGAATTGATGCGGTGTAGCTGCATGACACGGACGGCACCGCGAACATGGAGCTCAAAATGGGACGCTCTACAAATGTCTGTGTGTGGCATTCCAGCAAAGTTTTATTTACCTGATGGCTTTGTCTTAAACAGAGCACCTTACCAACCGCGGTTGTGACGTTCCGGGAGAAGGAGCGGGTTCGTGGTCACCTTTCTTCGGTGGAGACAGACTTTGGCCTTGCACTAGTTCCGCGGTTACATTTCTGGATATGGGGCGATCGCTGACCTTACGATCCCTAAATGGGTTACTGCTTGTGTTATCTTTCCGACTTTTTTGTTTTTTGTCTTTGTTTCAACAAAACTTTTTTGTAAGCAAAACAAAGTTTCATTTTGTTATCTCCTTCGTTTTCCCTTCACATGATGTACTACGACTTTGGGGTTGCGGAAATCAGGGAGGAAATGCATAAACAAAGTCTTTCCCTCCTTCGGTTTACTTTGTCACGGACGTCCAGCTGTAAGGTCCGCGGCCGCCTCTCTCCTCAAGTAGGATGAATGTTTGCAGATTGCAAAGTCTGCATTGGGGTATTTTTAGGGGTGGGCGATCACTCGGTGTTTTTTCGAAAATCGATATTCGCCCAAAAAGTGGGGTGGGCAATGCCTCAGGGATGGGCAATGAGCTGGTATATTACGGTAGTAGCAAAGGCGTTTTCGTGGTCAGATTGTGTCCGTGACAATGTTTTAGGGAAAATGATGCAATGCCTCGAAAAAAGAGGTGCATCGACGAAGAGAAAGAGGAGGCCTTTATACATTTGCAATCCTTTTGTCAAATATCACATTGGACATCATTCCATCGAAGAACACTGCTCATTAAAAGCCCCAGAAAATGCTGTCGCACCCTTCATTGCATTTTATGGAATGTCTGAGCCGGGTGATCTTTTAGAGATGCCCGCAGTTTAGTGTAAGAAAAGTGGTACAGCAAATTGTGGATGTCTAAGTGAAGGATTTTCAAACAGGGTTCCTAGGGACACGGAGGTTCCCCGGGGTACTTTTAGGGGTTCTCTGAGCTTTCAGAGACTGTCGGTTTTTCTCTGCCTCCGAGCGGTGTTAATTTAATTTAAGCACTATATTAAAATTTCTGACCCCTCTATTGATGCATAACTATGATCCAAACACTCCCTGGTGTCTTTGTTTTTATTATGTTATAACGAGTCATTAATGAAATAAAGCAGGGCTTCTGCACTGTTTTATTGTATTAATGCCAAGGCGGGGGGGGGGGGGGGGGGGGGGGCTTTTTTGACGATTAGTAGGAGAAATAGACATTTCTCGAGATTGACAAGTTTGAGAACATGTGGTCTAAGTAGTGTTCCAAAGGAAGGTATGACCCTTGTGGAAAGAAGTGACTCAAGCAGATCATTCTTGAATTGGAACTTGTAGGTTGTTTGTTTCCATGGAGGTACACTTGTTAGGTCTAGGAGCTGTATGCGCTCTTTTTAGGTTTCTTTCTAGCTCTTTTTTTTCCACCATAGTTGTCTGTTTTTGAAAGAAGCTGCAAGAATATGATAAACTGGAAGGGGGTATACTGTTTCCGGGCTGTCGTCAATTCACCATTGCCATACTAGCTTACGTAAAGACTCTTTGTCAAACTAACATGCCAATGAACAGGCACTGTGGGCTAATGTTTCGATGAGGGAGAGATATGACCCCCCGTTTCTAGCCCTCCTAAGGTACATTTCCTGTGAAATATTGCAAAGTCTGCCTGCCACAAATTAAAAAAAAAAGAAGAAACAGCACAAAATAGTATCTAGCTGTTGAGTGAAAATATATTTGCAGAGCGGTCAAGAACCACAACTTATACCAGAAAATACAGTACTTGCTTTGCTTTCATCTCGAGGTACACATAAGGTGATAGAGGGCACTCTTTACATGTGCTCATACTTTACTGTGCTCTTAGCAGTATCTACAATTCTTGGATTTACAAGAGGAAACCAAGGCAACATACTGTCAAGACAGGTTATAACAAGGTCGACGGGAATCGGAAATCACTTCGTTACATCCGCTTCTTCGTTATATATGAACTTGTACAAATAACATGAAGAAAAAATAATAACATGGGCTGTCATGCTGTCACGGGCACATATTTATCGAGCCTGCAAAGCGTGTTCGAGGCTTCCCTGCATGCGTCCTCTGCTAGATTGGAGTCGCTTCTCGCCAACTGCAAGAAGCTCCGATCGAAAAAAGATCTTGTTACGTGTGGACTTTGTTGACAGCTACGACGGCGCCGCGGAGGATGCTGGCGGTGCTTTACGTTTAAGCGCACTCTGTCGAAGATGGCACGCTTTTGATTCAAGAAAATTGCCTTCATTTTCCCCGTTGAGGTGCCGGGGAAAACGTGCGTGACTCTCCATTGTTGAGTGCCGATGGTTCGCTGGATTGGTGCTTGAACGAAGGAGACTTTCGTGCAAGAGCGACCTCACCAACCAGACGCCGACACAGATCATCAAGCAAACAAAGAAGCGCTCACGGCACCGAGTTCGTGCTCAAGCTTGTTGTCGTCAGTATAGAGAGCCTAGATTTAAGAGATGGGGCAACTGCCCGATTAGGGTCATGGGGTTTGTGGGCCACATTTGCAAAACGAGCTGTGGTGTGCAAGGAGTCAAAACTCAAAAGCATTCACCTTCTGCAGACGTGTCCGCCTCTCCGCCCAGTTTACTCGCCACACTGGCCACACGACAATCAAATGCAGGCATACTTACTGCTCCCTCTCTTAAATCTAGGCTCTCTCCGTCATCTCCGCCGGAACGTTGTCGCTAGCGCTCCAAACGCCCCTATTGGCATGCCACGATGGCTTCCCCGCATGCGATGCAGTAAAGCCGCTCCCCAGATAAGGAGCGGGGAGCAGACAACGTTGCAGAGACTGCCACTGGCGGCCTTTCCAGCATCTTCTGCCGCCTGTTCTGGGTGGCTTCTTGGCCGCGGCAGCAAAGTGCGGCAATCCAAAACTAAATAAAGTTCTAGAGTTTTTTTTTTAATTATCACAAAATTTTTTTGTTATATCTGCGGGAGCCGCTCAATTACCTTCGCTAAAAACAGACACAAATGCATTGAAAAAGTGCAAACGGGAATGGGAAATCGTGATCACTTTGCTGTAGCCACTATTTCATTATAACCAACTTCGTTATAACCGGTCTTGACAGTCCATTGAGTTTTAGCTTGATAACTGTGGAGGCCCTCATTTTAATTATTGTAAACCTTATCAAGTTCACACCACATAAGTTTTAGGTTTGTCAGCTATCAACTCCTCCTAAGACTACTACAGCTGCTTAAAACTTTGCTAGACTTTTTCCTCTGGACAGCTGCCAAACACCTGCATCAAAACAAAAACAACAACAACAATGAAAAAAAAACACAAAAAGAAGAGGCAAGAGAGACGACTCCTAGACGCTTTGGGAAGGCTTTGCCAGCTGTAAAGGCTCGGAAACAACTGGAAGAAGGAACCTCTATACTGCATCATGAACCAACTAGGCCAACAACAAGTTTAATTGAAGGATATTTCCAGTTGTATTCTGATCTCCCGATCAAACCGTCACATGCTGGATTGCGTTGTATGAGGAATGCAGCAGACGCTTTCTCCAGTCTCGGCCTTCCAGGCATGCGACGCTGTGACTATGTCAAGCCTTGCTGCTACTCTCTGTACCATTTTATTTTAAATTTTTTTTTTGTTTTTTAAGTTTTTGCAACTGCTGAAGTCTTCTCCAAATGTCTCGGAGTCCTCTCTCTTTTTACCTTTTCTGAATGCAGCAGAGCTTGCGATGCAAGTGTTTGCTAGCCGGCCAACTCTTTACGACTGTGGCACGTTTCGCTTTTCAACTCTAAGTTACGGTTAGCTTCAGTAAGAGTGCGACTCTGCATGAAAAGGAGGACGTGGCAATGCTAGACACGGCATTGCATGTCTGGAAGGCCAAAAGTGGAGCTAGCGTCCACTGCGTTCCCTGTAAAACGCAATTCTACATACGACGGTTTTTTCGACGGATCAAAAGTACAACTGCAAGATTTTTGCATAGAGTCTGCTTGTTGTAGTAAAAAAAAAAAAAAAAAAAAAAAGAAGCTAAATTTTTTTTTTTAAATTTCGAATGGACCCCGTATCTTTCGTTGTTGCAGTACCATTGCTCGTGACTTTTGGTGCTGCTTAGTTAAAAATGAGAGGTTACAACCACTGCAGGGTGCGACGACTGCGGACAGTTCTACGACCGGGAGTGTCCACGGCACAAGGTGCAGCTCATAGTGGACAAGCCTGTGCTGACAAGGGCATGGGCCAGCCTCCCAGCCAGCTACCTCTATGTTCACAAGGTTTCTGAGAAGCCCGACGGAGACCCCAGTAAGTTGAGCTCATTTTTATATGCCTTCTTTCTGAGCCTTTCTTTTTTTCGAGCCCAAGCCTGCTTAGTCTTCACAATTTTTTTTGTTCTTTGCTGTATGATTTTAAATATGCGAGGCATACTGTTGCTTTTATTGCTCGCCCGTGTCTCCATTCTTATTTTTTGTCAATTTATACCAGTGTTGAGCAGATTTTTTTAATAGCAGCTTTGCCATTAAAGAAAGTTTCTTTATGACAAAAAGAAAGACTACAGCAGTTCTACTGAGTGCTCACATGGACAGATTTGAATTCTGTTTTTCTCTTACGACAAAAAAAAAAAGCTTTTGCATGTTACCTTTTTTTTTGTGACAAACCTTGATGATGGGCAAAGTTTAATGGCTGTCCCAACGTGCCCACACTGGCACCCTAGCACAATGCAGTGTGTTGCGCGGAAGAAGCTTTTGTGGGTATGCCACCAATCTTGTTTTGATTGACGACAAAGTGAAGGGAAAGCTGACTTTGTTTCATGAACTGATTCTCAAGGTTTGTAACATTTTCTTGTTTTATTTGTTTTATACTTCCTCATGTGAAGGGGCCCGTCAAATACACTTTCTTTGCTCGCCGATGTTGATGCACATTGTGTTCCAGTTTACGGAGTGTTTGCCAAGAAGAACATCCCCAAGCGGACCCAGTTTGGCCCCATCGAGGGGGTCCTGCAGAGGAGGTCGGAGAGGCCCCAGCAGAGTTTTCCCCTGTTTGTGAGTCTGGCATTCCACCTCTATGTGTTTGTCAATTGTGTTTTGTCACGAGGTTCTAAAGAAATGCAAGACAAGACGGGCATTATTGGTCCACATGTTTTTAGCATACCCTTAGGATTGTGAAAATATAAACTTTTTTTAATGGTTCTGCGAATATTCAAATTTTTCAATAGCTGTTTCGAATAATAAGCTATTCAATATTCGCTTTCATGTCAGGCTAGTCAGGCGTTGCCGGAGGGGGGATGGGGGAGGTTCGGGGGCTGCAGCTTAGGTGTCCTCGGAATTTTTTTCGAAGTGTTGATCGCGGCGGGATAGCTTTTTTAAGTGCGCTTCCTCGCGAGCACGGGTGCACTGCAAAGAAGCAGCACCTGCGGAAGCGAGCTCCCCGGGTGTTGCTTCTCTGCAGTGCATCAGTGTTCAGTAAGAGGCACACTCAACGGGGCTAAACCGCCGCAATCCACATTTAGAAAAGTACAAATGTCGCATTCGCGTGCATAACAGAAAAGCCCATTTTCAATGCGGCATAGTCCATTCATGCACCTGGTGTATTTTAAAAGAAACAAAAACTTTGTGAATGTTGATGCCTGCATTGCTGTAAAATTTTCTAGATTAAACTGTGGCTATTATGCGAGAGTAAGTATGTGTTGGGCTGAGATGCCCTGCAACCTGATAAACCTGCAATTGAAGAAAGGTAAAATTAACTTAGATTATAAACGGACAAGGGGACGCTTGGAAACAACCTTTACAAGTTTAGCTGGGTTGTCGTTAGTGAATGATGCAATAGTAGTAAAAGGCTTGGAGAAGCTATTTGATATTCGATTAGAAAATATTCGACCAAAGCCACTGTTTGCTTCAAATTTGCTTCAAACTCAAAATCCACTATTCGTACACGTCTCAAAAAGATAAGCATATGGACTGAAGCTTGGACTAGTTGGTAGGACAAGTGAACGGTTAGTATAGCTCATGCAAAAGACAAATACAGAAGGAACTAGAACACACACAGCACTATCTTTGTGCTGTGTGTGCTTTACTTCCTTCTGTGTTTGTCTTTGGTGTGCACTATACTAACTGTTTTAAACATACGCATAATGAAAAGAGCAGCTAGAATTTTAGGCTGAACATCATACCGTACTACGCAGCTTCTGCTATATTCGAAGCTACCTGTTATGGTAGCTACATTTTAAGCTCCTTAAAAATGACAAGCCCCAAAAAGAATCACATTAGAACCAAGAGTTTGTCCTTCTCCTTGTCCACAATCATACTCTGGAAAAAATTCTACAAATGGTGCTGATATTAGAAAGTAAATTTTCAGTAAACTGGGAAGAACAAGCATTTTTATTGGGCCTTTTAAAATTAGGATCGTGCAAATATTCACATTTTCGAAATAGGAGTTTCGAATTATACACAATTTGATGTTCACTTCGAGATGAGCTGCAATATTCGTATGTATTTCTCAAGGCGTTGACCACAGCAAGTTAGCCCCGCTGAGGACGCTTTTTGCCGAGCACCAGTGGCCTGCAGAGAAGCAACACCTGCAGAGCTCACTTTTGTGGTTGTTGCTTTTCCGCAGTGCACTGGTGCTGGGTAAGAAGCGCGCTCAGTGGGGCTAGCGTGCCACAATCAATACTTTAAAAAGCACAACTATTGCTGTTGCACGTGAGAAAAGCAGAAACGTTGTGAATGTGAATGTTGATATCTACATTGCAGTAAAATTTTAAAAATTAAACTGTGGCTGTTATGCAAGAACATACATTAGACAGAGATGCCCCGACAACATGCCTTCATCATTATTGATTGTCTTTTCTTTTTAATTTCGAGACTGAAGAAATGCATAAGCCAAGGAGATTTGTAAATCCCTTTGATTAGGAGTAGTTGGGCATCTGTAGGATTCACTTTATACCAAATGTGTTGTTTACTTGCCAGCCAAGTGTTTCTTGCCATCTAAGTGTAAGTGTCGGACTTTCTGAGGCCATATTCAATAAATATAGCTAGATCAAAATTAACTTAGATTAGAAATTCACCAGTGGAAACTTGGAAAAAAAACCTTGACGAGTTCAGCTGGGTTTTTGTTTAAGCATGGTGCAGTAATAAAAAGCTTAGTGAAACTATTCAATGTTTGATTCAAAAATATATTCGCTTCGAATTTACTTCAAAGTCAAAGTGCACTGTTTATACATGCATAAGAATTATATTTGAGGGGATCAATAAACTACAACCACTTGTAAGGCCATTTTTCTAAGTGAACTCTTGATCAATGTTGGCCTTGACATAGCTTCAAGGAATCAAACATCTGGTAAATCACCGCTACTCCTGATTAAATTTACCATTTGGTTTCCAGTCCTTGATGCAGGCTTGTTCACTTAAAATGTACTGAAATTAAAAAAAATGAATAAGAATGATCAAGATAAAAAGCAGAGTTTATTAGATAAGTGTAGTGCCAAAAGTTTCAGTATGCTAGCCATGAATTGTGCAAGTATGCTACTACGACAATCGGTCCTGTCCCTTTTTAGTATCAAGGTTTTGTTCAACACAGTTAGCCTCACTAGATCCAGTGGCGTACCAGCTTGTTTTTGAGTGGGAAGGCAAACCAGACCCCCCCCCCCCGGGCCGGGGGGTGGTGCCCTTGGTATCCCTTAGGCGCCGCCGGCCATTGTTTGCCCTGCCCAGCGGTGGCTGTTTCAGGGGGGGGGGGGGGGGGGGCAAAACACATGCCTTGCCCCCTCACTCTGAGAACTGGGGGGGGGGGGGGGGGGGCAAGTGCCCCCCTTGCCCCCCCAGTTGGTACACCCATGACTAGATCATTTAATTATCCTTTACATTTTGTTCAGCTTGGACACTGCACAGTAGCTGCCCATTCATCAGTTCCTGTCCCACGGCAGTCGTGTCATGGGGTGCTTTATTGCTTTTAAGTTAATTAAGAACCCTCGGTGCTACTTTGCATTCATTCACAGAAGAGCTTCAAAAATAATTTTTTGATCTGGGAACAGAGGTAGCACAGTGATGTCTGGTTAATGTGGACACATCCGTTCCCCACGAAAACCATCCATAACTTGAGTTGTCCATAATAAAGTGGCAAAAATGCATGTATTTGCCCAGTTGTTCACGAAAAAGTTTGTTTATATAGTGGGGTGTTCATAAGAATCAGCGCGGTCCATATTAATGAGACAGGCCTGTATTTAAAGAACAAACAAACTCAACGTGGTTATTTGGAGTGTCTTTTGATATTGCTTGTTTTTCTCTCGTGACAGGTGGACGAGGAGGATGGCCAGGTTGTGTGCTTGGACACTTCAGACGAGACGCAGAGCAACTGGATGCGCTTTGTGCGTCCTGCAGAGAGCCACGCCGAGCAGAACGTCATCCTGGTGCAGCAGGGCACCGGGCTCTACTTCAACACCACCAGGGCCCTGGCCTCTCGGACGGAGATGCGAGTCTGGTACTCCAGCGCCTATGCCCAGCGTTGGGGTTTACCCTTACTACAGCAGCAGCAGCAGCTGCAACAGCAGCTGCAGCAGCAACACCAGTTGCTACAGCAACAGCAGTTGCAGCAACAGCAGCAGTTGCAACAGCAACAGCTGCAGCAACAACAGTTGCAACAACAGCAACAGCTACAGCAACAACAGCAGCTACAACAGCAGCAGCAGCAACAGCAACAGCAACAGCAGCAGCAGCAACAGCAGCAGCAGGAGCAGGAGCAGCAGCAGCAGCAGCAGCAGCAACAGCAGCAACAGCAGCAGCGGCAGCAACAGCAGCAGCAGCAGCGACAGCAGCAACAACAGCAACCAGAACAGCAACCACAACAGCAGCAGGAGCAGCAATGTCAGCAAGAACAAGGGCAGCAGCATCAACATCAGAAACAACAGCAACAACATCAACAGCAGCAGAAACAGCAGCTACAGCGACAGCCGCTGCAGCGACAACAAGAGCAGCATTCGGAAGAGGGTACCAGTAGGAGAAGAGGTAAGTCATCTTCGAGCCAGGTGGAAATTTGTTAGCCTTTCTTTCGATAGTACGGTTATTCTATTTTTTTAGGTGGTTTTTGTTGCTGTATATACAGTCGCCGACCGATTTTTCGGACTTTGCAGGGACCGAAAAAACGTCCGAATAATAGAGCAGTCCAAAAAATCAGCAGATTAAAAAGCTTGCCTTTACTACGTCTAAGCGGGCTTAAAAAAAGCCATAAATTGTGCCTTGCTTCAGGTTACGCCTATGCGCCTTCTTTTAGGTTACGCCTCCGTTTGCGTTCAACAACTTTCTATTAACTTGAGAATCGCTGCCTTCTAGTGTTATGGTCGAGAACTTTCTGCGCTTTTTTAGCAACTCATCGCGGCGGCAGAAGAACAGGTGGGCAATGACATCCAAGCCAGCAAATTGTCCGAAAACACGATTTACTGAAATGAGGTCAAGATGAGGCGCAAGTCCACGAGTGCAATGGCGAATTAACAAAGCAAAATGGTAACATAGATAAAAAAAGACCAACAGCATCACCTAGCATCATCTAAAAAAAAGATGTACAGCATCACCTAGCGGTAGGACTTAGCAGTACTCATTTAGGCCTGCAAAACCAAGCCAATCCATGTGCAGACAACATAGAATTCAAAATGGCCACTTTGCAGTGGTGTTTCCCGCTGATCGCTCGCGACGATTTTGTTTGAAAAATTGAACGTTCGGACTTCAAGCTGTCCGAAACATCGGTCGTGAATATGCACTATTTCTATTGGGTAGGTCACGGTTTCTCCTTTAAGTCCAAAATATTCAACAAGTCTGAATTATTGGCGTCCAAAAAATCGGTCAGCGACTGTACAGTCTCCGGCGATATGAAAGACCCACTGGGAGTGCGTGGCCGAGGCGGTGGCTGGCGGGGGCGCTGCGAGCGCTCCGGGCAGTTCCGTTCTGCTTCGAGGGGAGGACGCTCACTCGGGGCTCAGCTAAAGTGCGCGCTTATCAGTTTGTGCTGAGCCCCGAGTGAGCGTCCTCCCCTCGAAGCAGAATGGAATTGCCCGGAGCGCTCGTAGCGCTCCGGAGACTGTACATATGTAAAGCACACTTTTTAGTTACTTCCCTAGTAAAAAATTGTGCATCTCAGACTTTCTTTTTACACTTAATTCGGTACTTGAGTTTCGTAGATTATGTCAACTACCGTATTTACTCGCATATTGAACACACTTATGTTTTTCCGAAAAATTGACAAATATTTGCGGGGATGCGTCTATTATGCAGGGTAAATTTTTTTTATTTCCACACTTTGCGAAAATATCAATATAGCTGTCAATATGACATGGCAAAGTACTGCTGTCACGTCTCCACTGATGGAGGCGCACTCACGGCTGGTCGTGGGCACGCCATAGTAACCATGTTTTATAAATTTGAAACCTTTTTTAGGATGCTTTTGGCGTGCCTTTCGCCGAAAAAAAGCGCCCTACGAAGCTCACTCAGCACGGAGAGCGGCGCGACCGTTCTTAGGCCTAACCACTTTTATGACATCACTGTCCGAAAGCGGATCACAGACGACAATGTGTTTGTCGACATCAATGATTCCGATGGATTAAGCACGTCCGGGGCTGGGCACTTCCTCGACCCCAGCTTCGCTAGGCGTGCGCACTGCTCGATTTCACGGTTGCTGACTTCTGCAGCCACGCAATTGCAGCCATTACAAGAGTGGCTTGGCTTGGCTTGGCCTGGCCACTTGGCAGCAAAAGAAAATTGGCTTGGTGGGCTTGGTGGCTAGCCAGCTAGCTAAGTTGGACGCAGTTCAAGACTTGCGGAGCCAAAAATTAAAAGTGCTTTATTACGTGAGAAAGAAAAAAAAAGTGAATATTGGTGCCCAATGGGGGAGGGGGTTAGTTCATTATGCGAGTGCATTCATTATGCGAGTAAAAATGGTAGTATTGAAATAAATTGAGTAGAGTATAGCCCGCTTATAACAAACACATTGGGAACCAGAAATTGTTTCGTTATACCCGTTTTTCGCTATATCTGGATAGAAAACAAAACAACAAAATAATGTTTTAAAGCAAGGGTTTTTACTGCTTACCGAAGAAGCTGTCGATACACGACTGCACACTGCGATTCACAGACATGCTCACAATTGCTGCTTCTAATGTGTCCGATTGCGCAAAAATGTTCTGTCCAAGCCCGGCACCAACGAAGTATGACCGGAGCACATCAACCGCCGCGATCGCCGTTCCGGTGGACACTGACGGTTTCACATGGCAGTCGTCGTCGCTGTCGCTTTCGCTCTCGTTGGTTCGCAAATCCTCAACCAGGCCACAGTTCGCAAGGTCTTCGTCCGTCATCTCCTCTGTGGCGACGATGTCGTCCTCCGTCGTAACGAAGTCGACGAGGTTAACGCTGGACGGGACCAGCTGGACCTGTGCCAGGCTCTCCCACATCTTCTCCAGCGGTGCGCAGATCTCGTTGACAGCAGGTACTCTGGCGTCGGCAACCACTTCGTCGCTTGCAGCCGGAGCCTCCAAAACCCTCGTCCGGGAAAAGCCGCCACTCTTGAAGCAGTGGGCGATGGTTTCGGGTTTCACGCTGCGCACGTCACGTGTCTTGTGGAGAAGCATCCCGTTTCTGCGCGGGTTGAGGCGAGCAGTGCGAAATTCTCCGAGGTATGTGCTGTAAAGACGCACGGTCCGCGTGCTGTTGGTCAGCAGCTACTTTTTATATTTTGTTTATTTTAGCTGAGCTTAAATTTTGTGGTACGTTCTACATTAAATCTGAAGAATTTCGGCAAATTTTTGTTCGTTATTCAGCACAGGCCTTCCGAGATTTTTTGCTAGAAATGGACTCAAATCACATTGCAGGCATACAAACGGGAACGGGAAATCAAAATGACTTTGTTATATTGTCACTGATGACAAGTGATGAGGCGACGAAAACTGAAGCAAACTAAACGTTTAGTGGGGGGTGAACTTGTGCCCAAATTAATAAAAGGAAAAAGAAACAGAAGAAAGCAGGAGAGCGTCGCGGGCGTCGATGTCGGCGAAACCGCAGGATCGAGCGCTGGGGCGAGACTGAGTCCGGTTCGCCACGCGGCGCCCCTTATGTACATGCGTGAGCTTCTGGAATAATCGGCGTAGAATGTTCGACGCGTAGAACATTTGGACCTCGAACATGCAACATGATTCTTGAATCTACCAGAAAACTAAATTGCAGGAATAACAAAAGATGTGGCACTGCCAGGAATCAAACCCTGACTTTTCGCGTGGGAGCCAGGTACGATAACCATTAGGCCACGTGCGCGCGGCAATATCCACTATTTCGTTATTTCCGGTTTCTTTATAAGCGGGCTGTACTGTATGCGACTGTCTTGCACTTGAGAATTATATTGTCTCACATATGGTAAATTTCCTTAGGCTGAACCTGCAGCCTGGATGTCAAAACGAAAACCTCACAGCAATCATTTGTTGCTCTGAGGTTTTCCTGCTTTTTGTTCACAAAGTGTGAACATTTTTGTATGACTTTCACTTTCACTTATGTGAAGATAAAAAGCTTTCAGAGCTTCCGGTGTAGATTGTAGTGGGAAAATGCTGTATGTTCTAAGTATAACAGGAATATCCTAGTCATTGGCTCTGAATTTGATTAATTTAGTTGATTTCAGAAGTGCTCACCTGCAATTCTTTACTGTGCAGACAAAATAGGTCTTATTTTACCAGAACGGAGATTGTTGAAAGCTTATGCCACTACCATAGGGACTTTAAGGCAGTTTTTTATCACACACTCTTGAAAACCCATCTTGGTGTACCATTGCCTTGTTCTCCATGTATTGCAGCAGTGTTTTCCGGCTCACCCAGGTTTTATTGATTGTAATTGCCCGCACTACCTGGTGTACTCGGTGACTAAACAGAGCATCGACTCATACTTCACAGTTCTCAACTTCTGGGCATCATTAGGAGTTCAGCAAGCCGGTGCTTGAACATTAGTCAGCTTGTCAGCGGCCGAGATGGCCTCGGTGAATATGTGGGGACGACTTTTATTTAGAGAAATTCCGAAGTAAGCGAGGGTTTGTGTGACCCGAACGCATCCCCGACTGTAATTTTTGAGTCTCATCATTGGCAGAGCCACCCACCTTGCTTCCAAGACTTACCAAACTCGCAAACAGTGTGAATAAACTATCGCCCACATGCGAACCAGTCAAAACAAATAATAGAAGAGGTTCTCCAGCACTGCTGCACATAGTTTTTTAGAAGTGGAACGTGGTTTCGTGAGACTGCCGTTAGTGGAAACAAGTGGGCCTGTTCTGCCCCTCTCTGCCGGTCGAGGTTTTAAGGTTTCTCAAATAATGGCAATCATTTGTTCTTGACAACCATAAGACATACCTTTCAAAAACGTTGTCGATAGTACTACAGTAAAACCTCGTTGATTCTAACCTCATGGGAGCGGCAAAAATTATCCAAAGGTCGAAATATTGAAGGGACAAAGAAAACTGCGCGAAAAGGGTTCCCTCTGATGTATCTTTATTTTGAGAGGATATCTGTTATTGTTGCCTGTTTTCTGGATGACATTTGGACAGAGACGACAACTTTTCTTAGAACAGTTAGGTGCTCCACTGCACTTGCACTGTCAGAGGCATTGTAGCAAAATTCCTCCAGCACAACGAGAGCCTTCGCGGCCTCTCTCACAGTGCAGCTGCAGGGCGGCTGTGTGACGGTGTGACGACCCACAGCAGCCATGCCTTTTCTAGTTTCTGATACGTTGCCTGCCGCAGCCGCTTTCTTTTCACATTGAACTTCTCGCTCTCAAAAGCCTGTGGGATCTCGGCCTCATTTTTCACGTATAGGGCCAAAGTGCTTCTCTTGACGTCGTACCTTTCCACCGTTTGTTGTGGAGAGATTCCATCTTTCAAGGCCCTCAGTATTTCCACTTCGTCGCTAAATCCTTGGCCTGGTGCTACTGCCACTTCGCTGGCGGCGCCGCCATAGAGGTTGCAGCAGTTGCTGCACATGATGACGACATCGGCGACATGCCAGGAGCGTGCGAACCAGTGCACCGAATGCACGGCATTCCAGAGCAAAACTAGCATGAAACACTGAGAACTGGAAGAGACGGGAAACGCCGTAAGAGCCACGTGTGCACCTGGGACGGATAGCAGTCTTACCCTTTGGAACGGGCGGTAGCTTGTGCCACCTGCCGAATTCATCCGAATTAACCTTAGCGCGCCTAACAGCGTCCGAATTAATTATTGTTTGGTGCCATTGACTAATACATATGTTTGACGGGACCGGATCGGCAGTTCAATTTATCCGAATTTTTGAATTATTGGGCATTGAATTAACAAGGTTTTACTTAAACTCAATGTTAAAGTAACTTACAAAGCTTGCAACTTTTCGAATATATGCCGAAGGTCTGTCACATCACTTCACCTCACTAGAAAAAAAGAGAGCTGGACAATGTCGGTGAAGCTGATCTTGAAAGGCGACTTTTGTGCTCGAGAAATTTTTTGTGTGCATAAAAATGTGCTTTCAGAGGTGCTCAATGAATCATCACGTAAAAATGCCACATATTATTTCTTTAAAGGCCCGTGTTGGCCTTAGATTGGTGTTTTCATATCTGGTTGCGCTGTTTTGAACGAGGGTCGATATAGTAAATTAAAAGCCAATTGTTCTTTTCCTCTGAAATGAATTTGGTTATTCCTGCCAAACTCGAGCTTTCTTTTTTTTTCTTCTCTCTATTACCATTAGGCACAGGTCTCGTGGAAGCGGGCTCGAGGTGGCCCTGTTTCGAGTGCAGCAACAGCTTTGGCTCTTCGGAAGAGCTTCAACTTCACCTCAATCAGCATGACAAGTTACCCGGGGCAGCGTGCAGTGCGACAGCAAGCTCGAGTTTGCTCCCGCCTCCTCCTTCTCCCCCTGCCCCTGACCTGACACCCAGCCCCAGCACCGCTGCCCCCCTCCCACCCCCTCCGGTGTCTGAAATTGCTACCAGGAGTCGTGGCCGTCCACCCAAGAAGCAACAAGCCGCCAGAGAGCCAATTGAGGTGATCGTCTTGAGAGAAGTTTTGTTAGCAAAGACTTCATCAGCAACCTCTAAACAAGCTTAATAGAACGAAAGCGCTTTTCTATTCGTGACTCCAGCAAACTATAGGGGGTGCGCTGGTCAGGCAAAATGGCGGACGAAAGGAGGTCGTTTTTGTCGTTCAGCACGCGGACCACCATAAATTTCCTGCACTGCAGCGTAAAATCGGTGTTCCATATGTAAGCAAAGCGATTTTTCGACAGTAGAAACCTTTTTCTAGTCAGTGCATAGGAATGACAGGGTGGAAGCATAAAATAATTACTGGAAACAATGTTTGTTTCTATGCTGCCTACGAAAACCAAGCAGCGATGGCGGACGACAGAGTCGAAACGACCTCCCCTCCTGAGCCTTTCAGCGTTGGCGCTACACGGCGTCGGTTTCGCTGGAGTTGCCAATAGTCAGTGGCAGTGTGAGAAAGGCTTCCAGCGTGCAATCTAGAAGCTCACGAGACACCACAGTGTTCTCGAAAGTAGGAAGTTCGCTCCTGAGACGGGACAGCTGAAAGACCTCTTTGCCATTCTAATCTTCCCAGTAAATATACTGTAGAGGCTTTTTTAATTGTTAATGGCTCTAGTTGGTTCTTCGCTTGTAGAAAAGAGAAGTTCTTGGTAACAGATATGATTAAAATATCACAAACTTGACAAGGACAAAAAAGGCACACGTACGACAAGACTGGCGCTGACTTCCAACTAAGCTTATTGTATATCATCCATTAGTTGGAAGTCAGCACCAGTCCTGTCGTACGTGTGCCTTTTTTGTCCTTGTCAAGTTCGCGCTATTTTTATCATGTCTAATATGAACCAACTATCCTAACCAAAAGTCGTGTTACAGCACATTTCTTGGTAACAGAGAGGAATTACCAGGGTATAATAAATAAACTAAGAAGTGCGGGTGTTATCGCTTGCTCTTCGTTCCAGTAGGAATTGCTAATCTCGTGTCTGTTTTTGTTTTGCTTTTTTGCTTTTTCGCATGCTTAATAGGAAACTGTGGACCTTCTCGAGACAAGTCCCTCGGTGGAAAATAGTGTTGCTGCGTTGCCTCCAGCCGAAGAGCAAGCTACGGTGAGTTTTCACTTCTCAAGAATCATGCTTTGTTATCCTAAATATGCTATTTTCATGAAATATTTTTTTTGAGCTCAACGCATCCTAAAAGTCTAAAATATTATCTGTAATTAGTTCCGTGAAAACAAATCAGCAAAGATACGAAAACCCTATACAGTTGAATCTCGTTAATTCAAACTCTCTTAATTCAAACTTGCGGATAATTCAAACTAACATGCAGATCCCATCCTATGCGTCTCTATGAGAGGAAATTCCTGATAATTCAAACTTTGTTTTATTCAAAGAAATTTTCTCTCCCCCTCGAGTTGGAATGAACGAGATTTGACTTATATAGTGAATTACTACTGCAAGCGCAAGGCTTGTGCATGTTTTTCTGAGTTGCATAATTTGGAAACATTAAATCAGGGGCAGGCAAATTCAGTATCTCAAGGATTGCACGAGCATCCATCAAGACTTAACGGGTCATGTAGCGTATGTAAAAAAAGCCCTTGGGACACGAAGCAGTGATACTCATCTAAACGTGACTGACTGGAACAAAAGGATCTTGTTGGTCTAAGCTTGAGCAAGACTACAATGGCTGTGGAAGCAGAAATACTTCATTGTGTTGAATTAAGTATATTCACAGCCACTCAAACAAAGATGCATTTCTTTGCTGTGCTCATCTTCAAGAGTAACCATATTCAAAGAGACATGCCTCCAAAAGGATGTGTTACCATTTTCGAGTATTTTTGGGCTTTTAAAAACTTGCTGCATCTCAGAGAAAATGTTTAGTAGAAGTGTGAGAGGGGCACAGAGAGGTATTCAATCCTCAATTCCTTTTTGTTTTTGTTTCTGATTTTTTATGTGTCTGCTTATCTGGAGAGACTACCAGGCTGTCTAGCGACCGGGAAAACCGGGAATTGTTATGGAAATTTTAATGACCGGTAAAAATCAGGGAATCGTCAGGGAATTGTCTAGGATATTGTCAAAAAGCGAGCTCCGTCAGGGAAAATGAACTGGAATTGCCATTGAGTGTCATGAGCAAGGACTTGGGGGCAGAAACATAGGCAATAAATTCTGCTTAGAGCGGAGCGCAAGCTCTTCTCACCTGATGTAGAGTGTGCTACCCGATGCAAAGGGAGCAGCCAACAAATCCATTCCAAGCCTTGAATTGAATTTGATTTGATTGAGGGTGCGACACTATAGGCTAGATACAGTTAGAGATACTAGATTTAGTAATAAATGGGAAAGCCGCAGATCCCAAACCAAGCCTTAAGGCCAAGGTATCGCACAATGTGCATCTGGCCGCCATGTTACCATTCGGTTATTGACGTGTGTGGTTGAGCGTCGTGTTCTCATCGTATTTTCGGAGGTGGCTTCTTCACTGACGATGTCGGTGGCAAGAAAAGGCTCGTTTAATCCGAACTGGATGAACCCGAATATTTCGGAATATGCAAGTTGGATTAAGCCCATGCAAAATGATCCTCACAGTGCTCAATGCTCAATGCCTTGTGTTGTAATGGTCTTTTATATTTAACCGCCTCTAGAGCGGTCAGGGAATTTCACCTGAAATTATCAGGGAAAACCTGAAAAGGTCAGGGAATTTCAGAATAAAAATTGGGTAGACACCCTGGACTACACTTATTTCAAGACTTAGAACTCTTGGCACACTAAAATTGCAATTGAAACTGCTCATTTTCAAAGGAGTCAGTAGGCCACAGCAAAGGGATTGTCCAGATTGCCCTACATTCTTGCAAAAAGATGATGTTAGTCATATTTGCAATTTTGTATTTAGTCAAACCAATATTTAGTTGATCTGCCTTAAAGAACTTCCACTCAATAGCTCAGGCCAGTCAAGATATGGGCCTTTTAATTTTTTGACATGCTTTGACCAGTGTGTGTTCTGCTGATATACACTGCTATAAACACCTTTGTTCCCCCCAGAAATAGTTCAAAGAATGAGACAAAACTGCATGTATTTAACCAGTTTGTCCCTGAAAAGATTGCGTATATAAATTCAGCCTCCATATAAAAGATTGGGAAATTATTAAACTTCCAAGATGTCTGGTGGGATGTTCTTGCTCTCTTTACCTGCTTGCTGTCACTGGGCTGCAACGCAATGGGTCTTGTATCTAACGGAGCTAAGTGTGAGCTTGTGGTTCATTTTACCAGGCTCCAGTTAACGAAGAGCACGAGTGCAACGTGTGCCACAAAGTGTTTCAGCGGAAGTACGGGCTCAAGCGCCACCTCATGATGCATACGGGTGAAAAGAAATACAAGTGCTCGCTGTGCGACCTGCGCTTCACACATCCATACAACAGGAAAAGGTAAGACTTGCCTCTTGGTCTTGCATTTCAATCTTCTGATGTATTCAGAAACCATTGAATCAAAGGAAGCTCACTAGGAACAGCTTTCAGTGTAGCAATGCTCACTTAAAACTTAGTTTTCCATTGCACACAGTTTTACAGCCCCGCTTGGTCTTAAGAAATAATTAGGAATGTTTGTACAAGGGGATTTATGTGTTTCTAGATTAATCTTAGTGGTTCATTTTGTGGAAATCAAAACTTTGAGCAGTGTGGTGAACAACCCTGACTTTTCAGCTTCACTGATCCGTGTCTGAATAAAAGAACATGAACATGAGGAAGAGGATTAATAATAGGTTAAATGAAAGATAATTGGAGAAAATATGCTACAAGGAAGGAGGAGATACAGTAATACCTTGTTATAACGGCGACATTGGGACGGAAAAAAGATTTCGATATAAATAAGCGGTAACACAATAAAAGTGATAGAGCAAAAAAAAAAAAGCAGTGCCAGCAGCCTTGAAGGTGGACGGGAACACTGCGGAACACTCTGACCATACATTTAATCAAACAAACCTTAGTTATGAACATTTCACAACAGCTTTACCAAGTAAAAAAAATAGCGAAGTGGAGTTTGCCGGTAATTTCATACAAGCATCAGTTTTCTTCAAACTGCTCCAGGCATCGCAAGAACACTGTCACCGCTGCTGCATTTCACTTTGTTTCAAAGAGTAGCCGCAGGATGTTTCACGTCTCCGCAGTCGTCGGCATTTCCCCAGGTGCCTCTTCGACGCCGCTTCGTGTTTACCCTGGCCGAACACAAGGTCTACGATCGCAGCATCTGTGGCAGGAGCAACAACGGGAATGTCCGCATTGACAAGCGTGAACGAATCAAAGTTATCCTCAAGGGCTTTGCCAACATGTTTTCACACTCTCTTGTAGAGATTGTTGCGGCTATGGAAACAGTGCGCCGGCTCGGCAATCGTGCTCGCGAGAGAAAATACAACGTGCACGAAGCAGTTGGCGATCTTTCATCTTCAGGTTGCGGGCGCGCTTCCTGTTGCATGAAACTTCTCGAAAACATCCAATATGCCTTGCTTGTTCTGCAAAATGGTGGACAGTGTCGAACAGGCGATGCCGGAATGTCCAATTCTTTGGCAATTTCGAACTTGGGTTGGCCATTTTCCTCAACCTCGCAGATCTAAGCGAATTACTGTAAGAACACTCACAATCTCCCATACAACACACGTGTGCTTGTAGTACGCCGCAGGCATGCCCGTGCTGGTGCATGTGCCAGAGGCTCCTAAAGGGATAACTCCATCGCTCCCTCTACCCGACTGCGACAGGAGTTGGGCATCGTCAGCCGCGGGCGCCGTGAGTAGTGTCGGAACGTTGACGCTGCTCCCTGCCCGTGTCTGCATCGGCATCGGAAGCGGTGCTCTTCCAGCTCTACGTACTCTGCCCTCCATCACCCATTTACTTCATTTTCCCAGTTTTCTGTTTGCCTCGGTGGAGAAAAGGTTTGGAGTGGCGCAAGGGTCTTTGTGCGCCTCCCTGTAGGCTTGCGTGCTTTCGGCACCTAGGCCTTTGTAATAAGCGTGGTCAGCCGCCGATACAGTTTGAACAATCCGGATAAAAATGTGTGCATTTCGGTTGGAACCTCGTTGAACTTCGAAAAAAGCGATTTTGTTATAATGATGGATAACTGTATGTCTGTTACGTCACTAGCTCAGTAGGGTAAGCGAGGCATAGAGAAATAAAAAGCTCAGTTTAGGAAATCACTTAGGGCTGTGCATATGCACCCCTCTTTTTGGAAGTGTCGTGGAAAGTTGTTCTTGAGCACAGGCCTGTCTCTCGCTCTGCCAAAAGATTTCCCTCGTTACAATTCTCAGTGCTGGCTTGCTTAAATCGCAAGTCTGTAATTGTAGTGATTTGAATGAGCACATTATTAGCTAGAGAAGTTTTTGTTTCACTCAAAAATTTCTGTTACGATTTGGCATTGTTACAGTAACGTCCCCTGTTTCTGTGGCAGGCACGTGATTCGGCACCAGCAGAAAGAGGAGCGGGTTAAGCAGCGCAAGCAACAGCAACAACAGCAGCAGTTGTCACCTTCAAAACAGCAACAGCAGCCTCAGCAGCAGCAGCAGCAGCAGCGAACGACCACAAGCTCGTCACTGATGACCAGATCGAGGCCCAGGCGCAACTGGCGAAACCCACCCGTGCTGGTGGAGCCTTCGCTCTGGGCCTGCCCCCACTGCCGCCTCATGTTCTACTCCGTCGAGGTGCTGGACATCCACGTGCCCATCCACTCGGCTGCCGTGATTCCTGCAGACGAGGAGGGGAGGAATTCCAAAACGCGACTCGAGGAGTGCCCCGAGTGTTGTTCGGTCAGTAATCTGAGGTCTCTCCATGTCTGGTCAGAGGGCTGTCTTCGGTCAACAAGGGTGGGGCTGTGGTTAGCCACGGGAAAGTATGAAGTAGCTCTCTACGTTTTCCAATATTGGTGACTTTATCGTATCAATTGCCGGTTATTAAATGAGGCTTTGCCTGCCCTCTATATTGCAAGTACCCTCGTCGTGAACATTCATGCTTGTGCTACAAGTTATGGTATGGGCTAGAGTTAATCTATCTGAAACTGTGTTGTATTGCTACAGGTGAGGTTTGGGGGCAGGAAGAGACACTCTTATAATCGGTTGTCTTTTAGTGTTTTTCAGCAGCTTTCAGTTTTTGATTTCCATACGTGTGGTTCATTCATCCGCATATTTGAACTACCGAAAGTAATTATGGGCTTGTGAATTCAGCTTGAGCGAACATCAACAAAAAATTTTGCCTCAATTATTCTCTGATTTGGTAGATGCCTGTTCAGTATTTTAGAATAATTTGGAATGAATTTGGAATAATTGCTGTAATATAGCTGTTATATTTTATGCGTGGAACATATAATTTAATTTAAATTGCTCTCATATAGTGATCATTCTATTCCCATTTGATGCAATTCTTACAATCGCTGCATATTTGCATGCACATTACTTGTATCTAAAGCCGGTCACGGCAGAGCCCACTGTCCTAGTTTGCATGGTCACCTGTTGCGTTGTCACTCCGAAAAAGATTGCCATACTGCCAAGAAAGACATGTCAAAATCTTGTTTGTAGACAACAAGAAATAAGAGTAGGGAATGCCCACACATTCAACGATTATGAAAGCCAGGGGTTCTTGAGCACCTCAGTCTCAAGGAATATCTATCTTCCCTGAAGGACAGCTGAGGAATGCCTCATGGTCTCGGCATTAATGCGATAAAGCAGCATGGAAGCGTATAGATGTACCCCCTAGAAAATGTCTGGCACATAGTCACGCATCAGCGAATACCTCGGAGCTTTTAAGATAGCGCTTAAACTGGGTGACCTTCTGCTTAGGGGCAGGGACGGCCGAGGAATTTTGAGAACACGGGAGAACTCCTACATTCCCTACAAGCCAGTTTGAGAACTTACAGCGAACGTAATGAGTCTCCCCGACGCAGGCTTTCTTGACGAGGGCGGAGCTGATGAAACACGTGGGCATCCATGGCAAGCGTGGGCCTCCCCGGGGAGACCGCAAGGAGGCGGCACCCCCGACGGACTCGCTGCCTCGGCTGCACAAGTGCGGCCTGTGCTACAAGGGTTTTGCCACCAACGAGCGGCTCTCCAAGCACTTGCAGGTGCACAGCAACGAGGACGCCAAGCCCCTCAAGTGCCACCTGTGCGACAAGCGCTTCCTCAACAACTCCGCCCTCACCGGACACCTCAGGTCGCACAGGTGGGCAGAAATCGGTGGCCGCATACGTTGGCGCACCGCAGCTCGGAGCACGCAAAGCGAAAGCTAGCACCGTGACACCCAGGGACGTCGTCGCTGGTGCATCCCCGACCTGTCTCGGGCGGCAAATGCGCCGAAGCCAGACGGTAGCATGCTGCAAAGTGGTAGATGCGTGCGCCTGACGTCCTTGCTTACTGGCGTTGCACTCGTTGCAAAGAGTTACAAGACGTGCCGGCGGCAACGCTGACGCGAGCTGGGCGGCACTGTGTGGTTCCACTAGTGACAATGTTTGCAGAAAGGCACAGGCCTTATCCTTTAGGGGGTATGCGGAGTGCAAGTTCACCTGCTTCTTGTGCGGGAGTTGCGCTGCTGTCAGAACGACGCCAAGCTCTGTGCAACAAGCAGACAGACTTGCGCTCCGCATTGGTTTAATTCCCACCTCTGTCTGCTTAGATCTGGATGAGCATTGTACTGGCATTCGGTTCTGTGTCACTACTGCATGATGCGCATCAAAGACTTGGGCTAGCGGTTGCACGGCAGAGCAAATTTCTCGTCTTTGGGATAAACCAGTGCCGCCACATCTCAAAGGCAGACCGATCTTGCACCGTCTAAATATAAACATAGAATTTCGATTATATTGTGGAATGCGTTTTATCGGCCGATTTTCGTGGGGATCTGTAACGTTTTGGGTGTAACGTTTGGTTGTAACATAAAATTGGTGCCAAAAGTGTTACGCCCATAGGGTCCCCCGACAGGAGACCCCCGGCAAGATCCTAACTCACCACCTTCAGATTGTGAGCCAAGTGCTTTACCGACTGCGCCAGTGAGGGACGGCATTTCCTGTCGCCACGAAGAGAGGCCCCTTCGCGCAATGTTTGATTTGTCACGTGCCTCGTGGACTTGAAAGCACATGGGCATGTCATGCTGCGGCATCTCATGGCATTTGCCAGAAATGGGAGCGAATCTCCGACATACTTATTTTGTAGCGAGGCGGTGCCATTCAGACGCCTCTCTCTTCCTGGCCATGGTGGAAGAAGGGGGAGGCGAGTTTGTTGAGAATGTAAGAAATAACAGAAGTAGCAGGAAGAGCCTTCACTGGGGACCCCACGGATGAACGCCGATAAGTGTAAAACCCATCACAGATTTTGTGCTTACCAACTAGTCTTTGTTAGCATGATCAAGCTTGTATAATTTCTTTTTGGTGAGGGGTCTGGGTTGTCGCCATTACTTCTAACCGTGTCCACAGTCACTTTCTTAGCACCACGACTCTTTCCAAAGACAGACACTACCTTACTCTAGCTATTTAGATGTATAGACCTTTTCATCTCAGTAGATGCCTGACTGGCGGGTAGAGGCCATTGGCACATTCGCCGCCATTAGGTTGCTTCGATTTAGTTGGGTTCGGTTTCAACGTGCATTTGGTTTGGTTGTTTTATGTAGTTTTTGCTTAATTTTATGATACAAATCTGCCCCTTGTAGCATACAACCGATGAAACAGTGGTACTGAGCCACATCGAGGTCCACGAAGTGGTTTGGAGCATAAATTGCAAGCTTTTTTTTCAAACAACTGAACTCATACTCAGAAAGGATTACCATTGCCCACGGCTGCACCTGCTGAACTACTTTCCAGCAAAATAAACAAATGCAGAGACTAATGCATGAATGCATAGGGAAGAAGCAGGTCCACAACCTGATTAATATTTTACTGAGTTACAAAGAACAGATGGTCTCACAAGTTAACTTGCTTAGTGTTTGGTTTTCGTGGACACCAAAGTTTTGCACACTTAGCTGACTGGAGAAGTCTCATATAACACAGAAAATGTAAAACAAAAGGAAATGATATTTCTCCACCTGTTCTCTTCAAATAAACTAAGTTTTCAAGAAATTTTTCAATAGTCCACTCTAGACCGAGTAGGAAATTTCTTTACTATCGGCTGATATTTGCCTTCCATAAAATTTTCTAAATGAAATTTAAGGGCACAAGAGAAGTGTCCTCTGGCAAGTTTAGCTGAAGTCTAATGCCAGACGCCACCCCATAGACCTGTGTAGACAGATCTTTATTTGTTTGAACAGATAAACTTTGTAGATTTCGGCGTCACCAGCCATTGAAAGTCCCTGTTCGCTATCGACAATGCTGCGTTCAGGTGATTTTAACGTGGATGGCTTTATTTTGGCGTCACATACTGTGGACCTCAGGCACTCTCAAGCTGTCTCTGGCTGTTTCTCATGTGGGGAGCCCCATCCTGCGTGTTGAAATGAACTAATCGCATTGAATTGATTATTTTAAAATAAGGTAGTAATTAAATTACTTAAAAGTCTGTAGACTTATAGGACTCAGCACAATATATGATTTCCTGATATTCGGAAATGAACTGATCAAGCAAATGTTTATATTAGAGGTGTGCAAATATCAATCTTTTGAAGCGAATTGAATCGAATAATAAACGTTACGAATCTGATTGTATATTTTTGAATACGAATAGTACTTTTGAATAAGAACATTTTTTAAAACAAATATTTTCTATTTGATATGAATTAAACAAGAATGCTTATTCAAAACACAACTGGAATTTTTTTTTTCAATAAACATTTATGAAAAGGTCAATTTTATTGCAATAGGAAAAATGTCACATATGTGACTGATAAAAAACAGATGAAATAAAAGATCAGTCAGTAAAACACCCTTTAAAAAGTGAAGTTACAAAATGTAAATGAAAGTACACTAGTGGAGGCAAGTCGGCGAGCCACAACCCAGTCGGAGATCGCGTCGCAGACGAACGCTACCATGTGAATGTAAACAAAAGTACACAAGAGGTGGCGGGTCGGCAAGCCACAATACAAAGTCAAATATCACGTCGCGCAGCTACACCGACTTTGTGCAATCTCTTTACGCAGGTGAATGCAACCACGTGATTGTAAACGGAAGTACACAAGCGGAGTCGGGTCGGCAGGCCACAGCAGAGTCGAAGATCGTGCGATCGTGCCGCGCAGCCGCACTGACTTTACGCCATTTCTTTTCGTGTGCAATAGATCTGCCGATCGAGGGCACCACTAAAAGCAATAAATTAACACTTTATTTATTCATTCTTTTTTGCGGAGGGCGCAAGTCTTATCTTTACCAGTGAAAACGGGTGGAAAGAAATAACGAAAGAAATACTGGCAAACTGATGAATTGGAAAGTCAAGCAGAAAATAATGCGAGCCAGATATCGCTGATAGCCAAGGTCAGCCGTAAATCCATATCCGAATTGTAGGGATTGTTGGAAGGACTGTAGTGTAATGAGTGTTGTTCATCGCATTTGTGCTCACAACGATGCACGTGCCATTGCAAATTGTAGTCCTTCACCAAATCTATCGCAGCGTTTGTGCCAGGATCACTTCGCCAACTCTGCAATCCTGACATCATGGCAACCAAAGGACAGATCGCGCTTCTGCGTGCAAATAATCTTCCATGCAGCACTTCATACAGAAAAAAAAAAAATCATGAGCCATTCCATTTTGTGAAGGTGGATAACCAGCGAAGCTGTTTAGCACACGACACAAATGTGACAGAATTTTGAACAAAGGTGCGAACACAGTTGTTGTCTTGATCGGTGGCCATCGTGACGAAAGGTACACACACGCATGTCGAGTACTATCACCGCCCCAAGGAGCCGGAGGAAACTAGGCATATGTAATGGGACCGCCACCCGGCGGAAGGAAAGGAAACTAGTCACCCAAGTGCTTGGAACCGCGACAAAGAGCAGGTGGTGCGAGCCCTCTCCGAGCTTTGTTGACGCACACGAAAAATCCCCGGAACCCTAGCCATAAACAGCTTCGCTGTAAATGGCACCTAGGTTGGCTTTTTGGCTTTGCCAAGCCCCAAACCATATTGCGCAGTCCAAAAACAAAACGGGGAACTCGACCGCGAGTTGACACCAATCACCGAGTTCCGCGTAAAAGGCGAAAGTGTGAAGCGAATCGAATCGAACAGGAAGCAATATTTGCGAAGTATTAGAAGTTCCGAATATTCGTAACTTTGAATTCACCATCGTAAAGATAAAGCAAAGCGTTCAAAGCGCAACTACTCAACCATTGTTGTCGACACACTCGACTTGACAAAGCCTTTTTTTTTTTTTGCTTATTTTATTTTGGGGTTTAGGAGTCGCGCAGCGACAGCGGTGTTCCTGGAATGAGCGCAGGCTACCGTTCCAACAGCGAGCATTTCCTGCCCTCCCTATGCATGCGCCGTGCCCGTGTCCTTTTTTAGAGCGCAGCTCTTAGGGGCCCGTTCCCGGCTTGAGCGGCGTCGGCGTCGCCGTCAGCGTTGCCGTCGGCGTCGCCGTCGGCGTCGGCGTAACCAAGGTCACCTCAAGGTCATCCCAAGGTCACGTGACCCTCCCGAGGTCACGTGACCCCACCCGCCGAGGTCACGTGACCTCCCCGATGACGTCATCGTCACTGATGACGTCACTGGCATCCGCATCATCATCATCATCATCATCACTGATGACGTCACCAGTGACGTCACTGATGACGTCACCGGAATCCGCATCGTCATCGTCATCATCACTGATGACGTCCCCGGCATCCGCATCGTCATCGCCATCATCACTGATGACGTCATCAGTGACGTCACTGATGACGTCACCGGCATCCGCATCGTCATCGTCATCATCACGGATGACGTCATCAGTGACGTCACTGATGACGTCACCAACATCCGCATCGTCATCGTCATCATCACGGATGACGTCATCAGTGACGTCACTGATGACGTCACTGACATTTGCATCGTCATCGTCATCATCGCTGATGACGTCATCAGTGACGTCACTGATGACGTCATTTGAATCCGCATCGTCATCGTCACTGATGACGTCATCAGTGACGTCACTGATGGCATCATCGGCATCGTCACGTGACCCCCCAAGGTCACGTGACCCCCCCAGGTCACTTGACCGCAGTACCCTTCCCTCCTCCTCCTCAAGAGCTGCGCTCTAATTCGGTGTTACAGGGAATTGTAAACGGCTTCCACTTGAAACATGGTTTGAAACGAAGGAACGGGACATTAGCCCCCAAGCTTGGGCTTATCGCGAACGGGATGCTGGTCATGGCCGACTAGATGTGTTCCCACAAAATGGATAACATCTTGCGGCTTCTCTAAATTATTTTTTTTTGCTTTTGCCATCCGCCACCTTTTTTTTTTTTTTACAATTGCCTTTTTGCTGTTTATCCCGTGCACATAGGCTGACTTGGCGGTCTGCCAGCCCCGCAACGCAAGCTATGTGCTCACCGCTGGTGCAATCTGACCGCAGGAGTAGCCACGGGCCGCTGTTTTAGTTCGCCATTTCGAGTGTCCCCGCCATTGGCGTTCAATACCGAAAAACAATGCTCCTATACTATTACATGTGATTTTCAAGGGAATGTTTGGACTGTTCGATATAAACAATAACCCGAAATACCCAGGTGTGATATAACCGGGCTTGACTGTACATTCACCGCGGTGTCATTTACCAGCTTATGTTCACAACTTCTCTAGATTATGTAATGGAATGCAAACGAGTTATACACTTTCTTTGACAATGAATGGGTTAATTTGTAGGTGTGCCAATAAATAGTTTGTTATTTTCAGCTGTGCATAGCAACCTTTAGATAAGTTTGGGAAAGGTTAAACGAACCTGCTCTGGATTTTGGGTATAAGTGTGGTGTACTAGAGAGGTTTTGTTTTGTTCAAGGGTGAGCAGCAACACAATTTAAATCATCCCAATCAATTACCACTATGTACAAAACTGATTAATCTGCATGATTTGCTTCCACATTAAGAAGTGTGATTTAAAAGTGAACATTTCTTTCTTGTGTCCAGTGCTGTGCTGTGCAGTCATGTGTGCTATGAAAGAAGTTATTTATTAGTGTTGTGACTAAACAAAGGAATTTTCCTTTCATCTTGGCCATGGAGGAGTTTTAAAATGAAACACCTTTTCCTCTCATTTTTTTGTGGTCAACTTTAGTCAGCTTATAATAAAAGTTAACTGACTTCTCACAATATTATTATTATATATACGGTATATTTTTTTTATTTCCAGCAATGGAGAGAGATTTTTTGAGTGCCCCATCTGCAAGGAGAAGTTTCATGTGATCACTGCCCTCAAGGACCATGTATACTCTCACTATGAAAATGGAATGTACACCTGTCCTACGTGTAAGAAAGTAAGTTTTGCAGCCATTCTTACTTCAGTCGATTGATTTTTGAAAGAGCCCTTGTTTGATTTAAAACCTTGATTGCTGCTCTGCTTTTTTGAAGTGTGTCTGAACAGGCATGCGCAGAGCCATAATGCACTCCTCAATGATTCGCCGCATGTCTGCCTAAAAGGAATGGACGTGGATAGAAGCATTCTGCTTATGACCACTTCTTTGCTTTTTGTAAGCTGGTACAGTAAGTACCTTATATAAAAGCAAAGATTCATCCACTTATTAGCTTTGCAATGTGGAACGTCACTTTGCTTGTTCTGCGAGCCAACAATTAATGTTTATTTATTAGAAAAGCAACTCCAGTCAAAAATCAAACCAAATTAAATTATTGCTTTAGTGGCATGAAATATGATCACAGCCGAGATACTGCAACAAAGTGAAGTAACATATTCCACTGGAACCGATATTAAAGATGCGACCAACGGGTTAGCTGCTAGTCAAGCAACACTAGGCTACGACGTGCTTCGGCGCTTGTTCCATGCTTTTCCTTTGTTTTGTAAAGTAGTGATTAGGGCTGCTTCCTCTACTTTCGTACAGAATCTGTTTTATGGGTCGCTTTTATGAGAAAACACTGAGAGCATTACATACGATGAGGTTGTATATAAAGTTTAAGTTTGAACCCCGGCAGTGGCAGTCGGATGCTGCAGCCACTGAGCTACCAGCACAGCTGGTCTGGAAGGAGAAATAATTTGAACTTGAAGACATATATGACGGCGAGAACAACATGTTTTGAATGAAAATAATAATAAAAGAAATATAAATAAATATGTAAAATAAAAATTTATATATATATAAAAAAAAGAATGAAAAATCGATCACAAGCCGCACACAGAGCGTGGTTTGTGCGAGACAGCCTGTGCTCTCTGTCAGCATGATCATGCCTTTGTAATTTTTTGTTTGTTTTGTTTTTGCGGTATTTGTGAAACTCAAGTGTATCCTTTTTTTGTATATATGTGCTCCTGTGCATAAACTATGCAATCAGGCTGTGCTGTTCTGCACTGCGCCACCAGATGAACGCACCAAATCCTAGCGTCGTGAATGGCCCCAGAAAGCAGCGTCTCCTGAGCGGAGAATGAATGCCCTACACAGGCAACATGCAAAGGTGTCTGCCGTAGGTTCTCTGCACTTGATCAACCTACCCCATCAAGCAAACTCTTGTGCATAGTGCATATGTAAAGGAGTACACACCTGTGAACAGCTGTACGGCTTGTGAAACTCGCGCCTCTCAATCTATGATGCCACAGTGCTAACTTTCACCTCCATGACGAGTTTAGCTGAATTTTCCATTTTAAGCATGGTGCATGGTAATGAAAGGCTAGAAGAAACTATTCAATATTTCGCAAATATTTGGACGAGACCACTGTTCACTTCGAGTTTACTTCGAACTCGGGATCCACAATTTGCACATGTATAGCTGTTTATAAGCAGGGTTTATTGTTATTTGCATTCCCAACATGTTTTATACAAATCTGGCTATACCAAGTTTCTTCTCTAAAGCTGGTGGTGACAGTTTCTCGACGTTCCTTTTTAGTATCATTTTAGAAAAATGTCCTGATATAGACAGAAACCATGTTATTTAAACCAAACAAGATAGCTGAAAGCTGCGTAATGCGCTTTCACATCTGTTTGTCCAGTCTTTCCAATGATATTAGGGTATGAAATTTTAACCTTATATGAGTCATAGCTTCATCGCAATGCTACTGGCTCGTATACTTAACCTTTTTGTGACTCTCTGCAGCCTGAACAATTCTAATGAATGCCAATATTATATTATCAAATTGCTAAAACCAATTGGGTGGAATCGTGCACAAGCTGCCCCACAAAGGTAACACTCATTTCGTTCTGGCATTGCAGAAGTTCCTGGAGTACAACCAGGTGCGGAAGCACATCCGTGCCTTCCACACGAACCAGCGCTTCCCGTGCCCACAGTGCCCAAAGGTGTTCCCGCGGCAGGACAAGCTCAAGCTGCACATGCTGTGCCACTCGGAACACCGGGAGTTCCTGTGCGCCCTGTGCGGGAAGCAGTTCAAGCGCAAGGACAAGCTCAAGGAGCACATGCGGCGGCTGCACGGGCCCGACCGGGAAGCTCGGGAAGCGGCCAGGGCCAAGGCTGTTCGGCCCGTGTCCGCAAAGCGCTTTGTGCCAAAGGTATGTGTTGCATTCGGAAAATTTGGATTTCACTTCTTCTTTCTCCGTGTCCTCAAACTTTAAAGCTATCATCATTCATCCTTTTCCTTGCAGTCTTTTCTTTCTTCTTTTTTATGCCATCTTGTTGATAATTTGGTTGACCTTGGAGCTTCAATTGAACTGATCATTTGTATTATTGGGTCATGAATCATGACATAACGAGAATCATAATGTAATATTGTGGATTCAGCCATACTTATCTTATCGTGCACAGTTTGTAGAGATCAACGGTGTGTGTTTGGGTGCATCGGCGGCAGACTTGTACACGTTACTGAAAAATAGTAAGGAATTACATTTACAATTACTCGAGGCTCAATTGTAATTTGTTACAATTACAATTACCCTCCCATAAAAGTAATTGACCGTTACCCCCAAAAGTAATCCGTTACTTTCGTGGCGTTACTTTTAACATTATTCTCCTCAAGTAAGAAACAAAGGGAAGAAAATTATTCAAGTTCTTATTGTTGCCACCTGTTCCATTTGATGACCTTGAGTACTTTGAGCAACAGCTGGCTCTCGAAAGTCTCGTCATACATTTTGCGTTATTTCTTACTCAATATGTCGACTGCTATGCAGAACACCCTCTGAACTGAGGCACTGGGCGGGAGTGCCATATTGTTCCTCACGAATGCTTCATGCTCTGCATCGAGCTTTTTCAGCAAAGCAATGGAAGTACTATTTACCTTGAAGATAGAACAAAGCTTCGTCGTTGCAGTCGCTGCCTGATATTCGAGAGTTTAGTAGCACATCGTTCCGATACCCTCGATAACGATATGATGCATTCGCAAAGGCGGCGGCGGTGTATCGGGTATCGTTATCGGAGTCATCGGACCGATCTACAAAAATTCTCCATTGTCTAAATCGCGAAGCTGAGGAAGTAATCATACATCTAGCCAAAACCAGAATAAGAATTGATTTATGTCCGTCTTACTATACCGACATATATTGCCAGCATAGTTGTAAGAGTAAGGTGATAATTAAATAATGAATAAGGTTTCGCTCGACATTCTTCTTTCTTTGGTTATGAACAGGTCGAGCCTCGGTTGAGACGTTGGTGAATAAAAAAAAAGGTTTTCAGTCTATGAATAGAAGCAATTAAAAAGAAAGGACACTCATAACAATAATTGATTAGAACGTCGGTTAAAACAAGGAGATGTAAAGCATGTTTGCCGTGTGTACCTTTCTTGGTGCCGTTCAAAAACGCACGGAGCACGAACCGACTGCAGTTTACTCCGGTGCTGTCCAGATAGACGTCCGCTGATGCCACGGGCAGCGATCGAAGGGCAGAGTACTAAGCAAGCCGCGCTATGGCTCCACTCACGAATTTCACTCTCCCTTCAAGCCGAGAATATCAAGTCTACGTCAGCCACCATTATGTTTTATTTGCAAAAATATCTGTCTAAGATAAAATGTGTCCTGCTGGGGCAAAACAGGAAGAAGAAAGGAAAACTATTACCATTTTCCAAGTGCTCGCAAAAAGCTGACTCACAAAAAGGGTGACTGAGGTGCAGATAACCTGGCTGGAATTCACAAATAAAATGGGCCAACCCTAGAAATTGGACTACACAAAAGTAAGTAGCTTTTAAAACAGGGTCAAATAATATGAAAGATGCAGAAAACAAATACATCCCGTTTTCTAAGAGAAGCAACGAGCAGCAACGAACGAGGATGCTTGTGGCAAAAACAGCTCCAAATATTATCACATCTCCTTTAGTGAATTTTAGGGTTGACGGAGCGTTGACTCGTGTTGTGACATTATGAAAATGGTCGTAGTCACTATAACCGAGAAGAATACTGTTAATTCTTTTCTGCGCACTTACCGCCTCGAGCTTCTCGAGGAGGCACACAATCACTTGGTGTTACCCTCTCCGCGTCTTCAATCGCAAAGAAAAGACAAACGGACTAAAAAAAAGCGAATATAACCTTGCCCCCCCCCCCTTTTTTTTTTTTTTTCTAAAAACGTTTATTTGGGTTTTTTGACATTGTTGTTAGGGTCTAAAAAAAAATAGATTCAGGGGCTTAGTGTTGCAAAGAAAAAAAAAGGCTTTGCGGAACTGAAGACTGCCAAGCCTCTCTTTGCGCTGGTCAATTCGCGTGACAGTGTCACCGCGCTCGACTTTACCAAAATAAAAACAACCCTTTATTTAAAGGGGGGGGGGGGGGGTTGGTTTGGAAAAAAAATGTAACGGATTGCAAGGAATCCGTTACGTCAAAAATGTAAGGGAATTACATTAAAATTACTCTAGAAAATATGTAATTATTCCGTTACTAAATTACTGATAAATGTAAGGGATTACAAGTAATTTCGTTACTTGTAACGTATTACGTACAAGTCTGATCGGCGGTACCCTCTGGGCATCCCTCAAGGGTCAGTATTAGGGCTAGTTTTACTTTTAATGGTTTTTAATATATTTTAATGATATTGCTGCTAAAGGTCAGTCCAGATGTTACTCTACGGTTATTCGCTGACAATTGTCTGATATACTTAAGGATTAAAACTGATGATGACCGACATAAGTTAAGCATATCTCTCATGTCTATTCAGAACTGCTGCATAAAATGTAAAATGAAAATTAATAAACAGAAAACAGTTTTTGCCCAAATAACCAATAAAACTAAAAATGCTCTTCCTTTCAACTACCAATTCGACGAGTCTCTGTTGGTTCTCTGTTAAGAGAAGTACCAAGTTTTAAATATTTAGGAGTCACAATTTCAAAGGACTTGAGTTGTAGCGAACACATTCATGAAATTTTTTTGTACGGCAATTAAAACACTTTGGTATGTGAGGCAAAATTTGAAATATGCTCCACCTGCAGTAGACCTTGTGGTGTACAAAACATATATTGGCCCACTTTAGATTATGCAGCAATGGTGTGGGACCCTCACAGGAAAAATCAAATTGACGAACTGAAGAAAGTTTAAAGGAAGATGGCAAGGTTTATTTTATAGAGATATAAGCGACAGGATTCCGTTAGAATATCGAACTTCATCTTCCATTGCTCTTGGCAAGACAAAAATCAGCTCGACTACAAACGTTTTTACTATTTCTAGTCACTTGTACATTGTGAGTGCCCACTAAGACTAAATTCTTGTGGCTTAAAAGAACTAGGTAAGCTATACCATATTTGCATTAATATAATGCAACCACGAATATAACATAAAAAAAGCTTTTCATTCCTTAAAAAAATAAACAGTATTACCATATTTGCACGAATATAACGCGACCACAAATATAATGCGAGGGCAAGTTTTGATGCCCTCAAAAAGAAAGAAAAAAAGAAAAAAGAAATTACTATTGTAACGTGAGTCGAGGCCGCGTAAATTTACCGCTCTCGAAGGCATAGCAGAAGTGAAAAGGCAATGAAAATCAAAGAAATATCAGTTTACATTTTGACTGCACTCATCCTCACTGCTCAGGTCCTTCCATTTACAATCCACTTGGCGACTTGGTAGATACGCAGCAGCACGGCACCGCTTGTCTGGTAGTTCCTTTTTCCTCCGCGTGAGCTCCTCGGCAGCCCACAAGCAGAGCAAGGCACGAAGCAAAAGCACCAGCACATATACACCAGACTACTCTGGAGCAGAAACTAAGAAATTCGCAGGCAGAAAAAGGATTGCTGGACCCGATACAGAAATCACACTCATACTTGTTCTCGCCTTTCCGCATAAACAAACACCTCATGTTGTACAACTGCGTAAACACGGCCGGTAGTCTTGGCTTGGCTTGTGTTAACTTGACTTGGCTTAAATTGGCCAGTGCCCATATTCTCGCTTGGCGCACTGCATTTTTGCGGCGTGTTTTCTGGCATGCATTGTACAAACACTAAAGCGATAAAAATACTTTTTATGTTTTTTATTCTTCCCTTCACGTGGCCCAATACAGTATAGACCACTTACAACGTAACCGCTTATAGTGCAGGACCGGGTATAACGCGGTTTTTTTAAACCACCGGTTCGCCTCCCATAGAACTCCATGTAATTACATACCGCTTAAAACGCAGGCGCGCGAAGGGATATACCGGTTATAGTGCGGTTTCTGGCACAGCCCGCCGACCGCGCCGACGACCGGAGCAGCGAGCACGCTTGCCTGTGCGACACTAGATAACGGCGCTGATGGCGCGAGCCGCAAGCGTTGCGCAAGCGGCACTCGCGGGGCAAGGAGGGTGCTCGAAGAAGCGGGAGAAGCGAAGAGAGAGGCTTCAGTTGCCCTAGCGACGGAGGGACGCACGCACGTGTCGTTCACGTGCGTGCATCCCTCTGCTGCGTTGGAAACCAACAACCGCAACGACAGACCAATAGCAGGTCGAGGAGAAGTGTTCGCGCGCGTTGCATGCCCGTTGCGGGCCGGCTGCTTCTATCCGCGAACATGGCGTCGGTTGTGATCAACGTTGTGATCGTCGCCGTAGACGGCGTTCATCTCATCGTTCCGCGTAAAAGCGCTATCCTTGACTGTGAATTTTCGTTGTGTGTCGCTGTGATAACCCAGCACGTACTGGAAGGGAAGATCCACCTACTCGAGTGGCGATGTCGTGGCGGCGCTCTCAAGACGGCAGAAACGCCCGTGTCGTCGTGTTTGTTTACTTGACTACAGTGGTGATTTCTAAGCATTTGTGTCCTCGAACATCGCCCGGATTTCTTATTTGGTGCATTTCATGCGTGTGTTCAAGTTCAAGGTATTACTGGCGCGTACCTTATGAAGGATCCGAATTTTCACGCGTTTTCATCTCCGGAGAAAAGTGATTAGGGTTAGCAATCCTGAACGCTCACAACATCCGTCCGCAACCCGCGACGCCGCTAAGAGGCTGCGCCAGGCAAAAGCCGCTCATTTCTTTCAAAATGTGTGACACACTTGAGAGAGAAGTGTTTATTTTTCATCTAACATAAAATAAATTCTTTTACAAAGGTAAGTTGTCACATGGCATGTATTTTGGCCTGAAAAATTGATGTTTCGGTTATAACGCGGTACCGCTTATAGTGCGGATTTTCACGACTCCCGCGACATACGTTATATGCGGTCTACACTGTAGCTAATAAATTCCCTCCCACACCCCCACTTCTTTTCCCACTCGATCTCCTGCACTGAGCCGGAGAGATGGCTTTTTCCAGACTCACGCACCTCGTGGCTGAACTTGATTCCGAATATATTGCCAGGTGCAATTATAACACAAAATTATCATGGGCGTGTAAAGCTACCGCATTCCAGAGCATAACACAAGTGAGAAGAGGCCAAGGGTTGACATACGTGTTTTTATTCTACTCGTCGTCGCTGCTCAGCTCCTTGTCACTGCCTGCGAGCATCGCGTCGTCCTCAGTGCCATCAATGTTGTTCGAGAAACAGCACTTCAGGAACATGCGCGCCACAATTGAGCGTGGCATAGCCTCCCATGCATTCGCTATCCGCTGCGCGACTAGCGAGATTGATGCCCGCCTGACACGTCCCGTCAACGTGAGCTCCTCGTTGTTCTCTGCAAGCCAGTCCTGATAGTTCCTACACACGCTATCCTTGAACGGTTTATTGATGCAGACTTCCAGGGGAACGGATCTTCAACGCCGCATCTAGACGATTGTTCCACACGACGCGATGCCAATTGCGAATCACTGTGTTCTCCATCCAGCCTTTCTCATTGCACCCGACGTGCACGCGCGGAGCAAAGGTCCCATCTTTCGGAATCGTCTTTCTCTTGGAGATGAGGAAGGGCGGCAGCTTGTGTCCATCGGCTGTACACGCGAGCATAGACGTGGCTCAAATTTCCTCGTTGCCCGTCGTACGCAGGCGCACTTCCTTGGTACCGTGAATGTCCACAACGTAATTCGACGGCACGTCCAGGGATATGAGTGTTTCATCGACATTGCCGATCTGACGAATTATGTAGTTACGGTGCCGGCGCAAGGCAATCGCATGCTGCTGAATTGCTGTCACCTTCTTTTTGTACTCGGCTGGAGGCTTCTGGCAGATCAAGATCCTCCGGTGAAGCGAGAATTAGGGCTGGGCAGTATCGCGATACAAATGTATCGCGATGGTACCTTAGAGATACTTTTGAATATCTGTATCTCTGTATCGAGATACTGTTGAAAAATGCAAATGTATCTCAATAGTGAAATACATCTACAATGTATCATTGGTATTGCGATACTTTGCCAGAATTAGGTATCTCGTTGTATTTGTCACCCTCTTGAAGATAAGTTTAAAAGATAAAAACATCTGTTCAGTGCAAGTTGCTCCGGAATTTATGATATGAACCCGCCCTATAACATGATACATCTTAGTCACAAACATTTAAAAAAAGCTGTGGTTTAAAGAAGGTTACTTGCAAGAATAACAAAATCAGCTCCTCTCACAAAACCCTCAACTCTTTCCGATTTAGCAGAGTGAACTTTGTAAAGGAGTTGAGTGGAGAAAAATTATGGCCCTGTTGTCCAATCTTCCCACACTATGGGTGGCTCAGAAGCATATAAGACGACAGTTTGAGATGCGCCCTCATGGCATAACTCTGTTCATTTTGGACAGATGCCTTTTGTCAAGCGTGGTATGCAGTCTTTACCGTTCTGTAACTAGGTATATGGTTCAACAGGGGTGACATTTTTTTATCGGCATTAATAATAAATAAAGAGTTCAAGGTAAGGGGTAATGCATAAAATTGCACAAAAAGAGGAGCACAAGCCTAAGTTACCATTTGCATTCGCCACGAAGTACACCCTCCCCATGTAGCACCGTTCAGGAACAAATGTAATTCTATAAGTATCTGTAGCTGTATTCTGGGATACTTTTTTGCCGTTTTTGCAGAAGTACCTCAGGGATGCTTAAAAGACAAATGTATCTCAGTATTTGTATCTTGGGCCTTAAAACACATGTATCTCAGTATTTATATTCCCGAATACTTTTTGGAGTATCTCTTCCCAACCCTGGCAAGAACCCAGTGCGACGCATGAACTTCTGGATCCTGGAGCGAACGGCCTTAAAAGTGTCGTGAGACAGACCAGCCTCTTGTGCCAGCTTCCTCACCTCAATTAGAATAATCTCCACATTCATGGGCATAAACTGGCCGGTACGTTCACGTACAAACTTTCCGAGTTTCTCCTCAAGATCAGGGCAGCAACCATGTTTTGGTCCACAGAAGGCCTTCCGGGTAGGCGCCACATGGAAAATCCTTTCACAGGTTTTGTGCCATCCACGAATTGTCAACTCGATCACTGCAAGATGTCGAGCCATGCTCGAGTTCCCAGTATTTTCAGACAATATGATTCCCTTGAAAGATTCAGAGTATTGAGTCCTCTTCTCCATTTAAAATTAGTTGGTATGCGAACTTGAGATGACTATGGAGCAGAGAGTGAAATGTACTTCGGCACAGGTGGAACAAAGTACTTGGGGTTCGATGCGATACCAGTGAAACAAAAGTGACGACACACGAAGCTCCGATGCACAATTTGGTAGTGCTCGCCTCTGCTTTTGCTCGTCGTCCCTCGTCCTCATCCTCAAGCGCCCGTCCTTGTGCGTCACCCTTGTTCTTGCGCATTCTTTTCCGTGGCTTCTTAGTTCTTCCTAGAGCACTGCACGGGCCGGAATTTCTAGGCCCGGCCCGACCCGGCCCGGTAGAGACACGACCCGGGCCCGGCCCGAGCCCGACAGAATTTTTAATTTCTAGGCCCGGCCCGACCCGGCCCGGAAGAGACACGGCCCGGGCCCGGCCCGAGCCCGACATAATTTTTAATTTCTAGGCCCCGCCCGACCCGGCCCGATGGCTGTAGCCCGAAACAACCAATTCCCGTTTGAACACGTCCCGTTTCGACCCGTTCCCGAAACGAGCTCCCCATTTGAACCCGTCCTGTTTCGACCCATTCTTTAAACGCCCTTCCCATATGAACTCGTCCCATTTCGACCAGTTCCCTAAACGCCCTTCTCGTTTGAATTTGTCCTGTTTCGACCCATTCCCTGAATGTCCTTCTGATTTGAACCAGTTTCCGAAACACCCTTTGCATTTCAACGCGTCCCGTTTCAACCTACTTACAACCTACTTTTATTAGGCCCTGCACATCGCAACTTCTTTGCAAAAAGTCTCCATCGTTCTAAGCCTGGTCTGCGCACCTTTTCTGTTTAAGAATATGTTCTGAAGTAGCTTTACATGTCAACATGTTCTTAAAATATACAACCCTTTTAGGCAAGCTTAAGTTTAATATATTCCTACTTAACCCCTTAAAACGTTTTTTTTTTTCAAGATAAATCCCAAAACGTGCAAGCGCGGAACGGACTATGTACACTGCGCGACGTTGGCTCTTTTCTCGAATTTTACTTTGAGATGGTGTTAGTAGGCACCAAAGTATACCGCTTAGGTCTCTGGCCCAGATGAGCACTTCTAAAGACACTAATAGTTTTGAAAACTGCGTTTTGATTCTATGAGATAAACATAAAAACACGACGATCGCTTGTTCGCGCTAATATAGTGTCGCACTCTGTGCAACAAGGGAGTCTAGAATAACGTACTCAAGCACTTTGGGCAAGCTAAAATTAGCATCGCCATAGGTTTTACATCGCAACGCCATTTTTACGGTACCAAAGCGCTTGCGTACGTTTTTCTAAACCTTTTTAATAGTGAACTAGATATTTTTGAGAGCGATGAATCAGACAGGTTGACAAGCATATGACTGGGACTTTATTTTGTTTACAATTTATAACACTGAACCCTCGCTCACACGGGAAAAGCTTGAAGGCTTTCTAGCTTCAAGACGTCTTTTAGTTATTATTTTTAACGACGCTGTAGTGAATTTGCACTTCGCTTTTTTTTGTATTTAATGAACCTAAAAGATTAATGAGCAAACTTCTTGCTATCAACAACAATTTATGATTTACGGCACAAGATTGCCCAGGCACGGCCCGGGCCGGCCCGGGCCGAGAACTTTTTTGTTCAACCCCGAGCCTGGCCCGGGCCCGAGAAAATACGTGCTACCCGGCCCGAGCCCGGCCCGCGGGCCGGGCCGGGCTCGGGCTTTTGGGCTGGCCCGGGCCCGTGCAGTGCTCTAGTTCTTCCATAGTCTGACGGAGGGCGTGCACCCAAAACGTCGCTTGTTTCCTTTGCCCTTCTTTTTGCGTGTCATATCTTTCATGCATCTAGTTTTGTGCCCACCTTTACGTGCCAGCAGCACCCCACTCTTGGGTCCCCTAAGCTTGCCTAAGCTGTCTGAAGCCTCATGCCCATCACTCTTGCCCACTGGCGCTGTGTGGCTCACCAGAGCCATGGAAATTCCTTTCCACAATAGCGTTTCTTCCTTTTCTCCACTTCCCTTGACTCCCTTCATTCCGTCAAAGGGATGGCTTCCCCCCTTAGGCGCTTGGTGGCAGAGCTTGGTCCCAGATATAATGCGAGGTGCATTTTGAGGACCAAAATTTTCAAGAATTCCTCGTGTTGTACTCATGCAAATATGGTGATCATAAGCACCAGTTTAAAATCCCGAATGATATTGATGCATATAGGTATTTGTTTTTTCCAAGATCCATACGTGACTGGAATAACCTTCCGCAGAATATTGTGTTGATAAACTGTCCATGAGTATTTGCAAATGCTTTGTTATATCTATGAGGTATAACCTATACATATGTTGTATTTTTTCTTGTTCTTGCCACAGGAAGTGATAACTGGTGTTGACTGTTGGGGTTTATTTTTATTTCATACTACTGAAGTGTACCTCAATTAGTTTCTTTTATTAATTTTATACACATTGTCGGGGGCAGTATTGTTCTGGTTATTTTTTGCTTTCTATTGCATATTTTATGTGAACTTTTATTGTATATTACATGGGATATGCCCCATATCTGTCACAACCCCTGCTAGGGGTAAACAATATTCATAAATAAAGTTTAAAAAATAACCGCGTCCCCTGAACTGCGGGCTCTTCGGCACACTTCTCAAGGAGGCACGCACAATCAGGGCCAGTAATTGGCAAAACGGTTAAAGGGGTACTATATTACTTTCTGCTATAGTTTATTTATGGCCATAACTCAATCTATCGTTTCTAAGCATCTTAGTAAACCAAACATTACATTCATGCGTGGTCGATGGTATCAAAAGATCAATTTCTTCGGAACTGTTGCTGACACCAGAGGGCACCAATGCACAAGGAAGGGCAGGGCTTTGCCCTTTCTCGTCCAATGGCACCATCTGGGGTCGAACTTGTGATACCGATTTTAATAGAGAAATTGGCCTCGCATGAATGTAATGTTTGGTTTTTTAGGATGCTTACAGCCCATAGATTGAGATATGACCATAGATAGACCATTGAAGAAAGTGGTTCGGTGCCCCTTTAAAGAAGTTCTTGGTGGGCCTGTCCTGCTGGTCTATCATTTTTTATGTAACTTGAGTTCCTGCTTGTGAGCAGCAGATATATCCAGGCAAATTGTATGCAGTTGATCAGAAGAACATACAACCCGCCAGTGTTAGCTTTTAAAAACTCAGCAAAGGCGATAAGTGGCAATAATACTATCGTATAATATATCAAGCGAGAGTGCCCCCAAAAGTTGGAGGTAAATCACGAAAAGTAAAAATGGGGGCGGTGTGAAAGCGGGAAAGCAGCAGATGCATATGCTAGGGTATTCGCTCGCTTGGCCCTTGTTTGATCAAAAAGAATGGTATATGAGCAGTATTGGGGTCTGAGAGAAAAACTAAGTTTCAAAGCAGCCATGTCGCCATCATCAAGCCTGCTATTTAGCAGCACTCTTGCATAAAGCTTTACTGTATTGCACCTGCTTCTTGGAGAAGCAGTTGACATAAGAGAGTATTTAGATTAGTTCAATGGGCTCAGAAGTTTGCTGGAGTGAGTGCTTCATATTTTCTTTGCGCTTGATATTTGAACTGTTTCAAAATTATGGAGTACAGGCATTTTTTGCGACATAGGCGCAAACTCAGTAATTTACCGTAGTTGTTCTCGAGTATGCTGGAGGCATCTTTTCTAGAAAAGGTAACTTCTATTAAACAGTTAGCAGAAGTTGCATACTCTACAGTCAAATCTCGTTAATTCAAACTCGATGGGGACCGCAAATTTGTTTGAATAAAGCAAATGAATTACCGGGAGTTTCCTCCCATGGAGACACATAGGATGGGACCTGCATGTTTGTTTGAATTATCCGTAAGTTTTAATTAAGAGAGTTTGAATTGACGAGACTCCTCTGTACTTTGCTTTACCGCAACTTGACAAAGAGTGAATGCAACGGCCCCCTCGAGCCAATCAGAATACACAGATGCGAACCACGCAGCAGCCCTTACCAAGGGTACGGGGGTGAGAGCGTACCAACCAAGCAGTTGGAGAAGAGGAGAAAGAGAAACTCTTTTTTAACTTAGACCCCAGTGATGTGATTGCTGTGCCAAACTGTGCCAAGGGGCTAACCCTGCTACATCCTGCTACATTTCGCCAAAATATGGGTAATCTGCACCAAGCCTGCGCCAAAGGACCAATTTAGGTCGCCTTTCAAAACCAAAACTAAACTGAGTACTGTAATTGAGCAGGCGTGTGTTATGTGGCGCAAGCGGCCACCTGACACAAAGTACCGTGCATCAATTGTCCACCCAGTCTTGCATGGTTTTCCGGGCGTCTCGCGTTTCGCACTCCCTCTTGTGGGTCTCGTCTCTTGTCTCTTTTTTTTTTATTATTTTCAGCGATAGACGCGGATGTGTGCAGACGCTCCGACGCTAGCGTGCGGGGTACCGGCTATCCCATCATGCTGTGAAACGAACCACGTTTTTGCGCGGCAGGAGTTGCTTTGTGAGCTGAGGCAACGGCCGTGGGAAAACTATATTTGGCCACTGCCTTTCAGTCACCGTGGTCGCGCGACATCGAATGGTGCCATCCCCACATCACTGCAGATATGGTACTTTCTAAAATGCAACTAAGTACCGCCGCATGTTCATCAACATTCCTGTTCTGGTTTAAATCATACGTTACAACAAAAATCCATCTTTAATTCAAAGACTGCTCTGTCAAAGTATTGATTATGTTGATTCCTCTCGGTGGGCTTTCTTTCGAGAAGGACCTAAATACGTGAAAAATCTGCCGTGAAAGAAAGTTGGTGAAGAGAAGTGAGCTAAAGCAAAGAAGGCAATGTCTGCACGCTGAATTCGCACAGCGTGGTTGTTTGTCTCGAGTTCAGTCGTTGCACAAAGCGCTCCAAGAATGTTTCGAGGCTGGCTCGCAATGTCTTGCATCGATGCACTCAGGCTCTTTATTTTTGTGTTTAGCTTGTACCTTGTTTGCCGGCCTGGCAAGCACGCGCCACTGAACTGTTTTTGTTGCATGCTCGTAGGTTACATTTTGTGTGCAATTTTGGGGATAAGTTAGCGACGGAGCTGAGGGGCAGGGTTCCGGTTTCGATCGGTCAGCCGTTTTCTGCGCTCGCGTGACGAAGCATGCCCAACAGCAAGCCTGCCGAAGTTGGCCTCATGTGCATGCGAACATCATTGCGTGACTGAGGCACCAGCTGGGACGCTTGCAATTTATTGTTTTACGTTTACTTTCTTTTGACGAAAATCTGACACGTCGGGAACCAGTAAAACAGTGGCAAGCGGTTTTTCGAAATTGCTTGGCAATGCCTACAGCACTGTACACTTGTGGAATGTCTGAGCAGTAAAAACAGAAGCAGCGAGTTCCGTCACAACACTTCCCATCAGAACACAACACAACACAAAGTTCCCTTCATTTGTACAGCACTTAAAACAAATATTTTGATTTTCCTAAGAGTATCTGCTCCAAAATCCACTTTTGCTGCTCCGAAACACTGTCCTGGCTGCTCCAAAAGCCGCTTTTGCTGCTCCAAAACACTGTTTTGGTTGCTCCAAAGGCCACATTTGCTGCTCCAAAACGCTGTTTTGGTTGCTCCGAAACGTGCGCCAAAATGGCTCAGGCCAATCACATCACTGAGACCCTCTTTTGTCTGCCCCAGACATAATTTTTTTCCCCCTAGAAGGTTAACCTGTCAAAAGCAGCTCTCCCTCCTGCCCGTGGCTTCCACAGCACTGCTCGAACTAGTCAGAAAGACTATTTTCACGTGCCTTCCTCTATCTGGATCGAAGGGGCCGTAGCATTTGCTGCTTACCAAGTTGTGGTAAAACGAAGCATAGGAACCGTACCTAAGCCACATCCAGTGGCATTGCTCGAAAATAAGCCGAAGTTTTGTGTGCAACAGGTGTCTCCGACAGACTACCACCGGTTCATCTACAAGTGCCACACTTGCCTCCTGGGCTTCAAGCGGCGGGGCATGCTGGTGAACCACCTGGCCAAGCGGCACCCGGACGTGCGGCCAGACTCTGTGCCGGAGCTGAACCTCCCCATCCTGAGGGCCACTCGGGACTACTACTGCCAGTACTGCGAGAAGGTGTACCGGTCCTCTTCCAAGCGCAAGGCGCACATCATCAAGAACCACCCCGGCGCTGCCCTGCCCATGAGCAACCGCATCAAGGTGTGGCATTCAGGACCATCAACCCTACGCTATGAGTTGCGAATATATTGCCGTTGGTCTCCAACTAGTGTTGTTAACACCGGGCAACTGTAACAAAGATCTGTAATGCGAGATTAAGGTAATTTTAAGCGGTCTATTATTTCAGATATTTGAGGTTGGTTGTCTCAGTAGAACAGATGAAATGAACACTAGGAAAGTCCATAACTAAACCATCAAATTTACTAGAGGCTTTTGGGAGCTTATTGCTATCCAGTATCGGCCATATCATTTAATGAGGGAAGCTATTGTGACACTGTAATGGGATACAATTTTCCGAGGTGCCATAATTTTCTTATTTTTCATCCAGTCTTTATTCACATGGGTATGAAGTGTACTAATCAAGACATAAAAAGCAGCTGGTACTGATTTCATGCACAATTATTGCGTGAGCTTCAGTTCTAAACGATGACGAGGGGACATTGAGCAAACAGCACGCGAGTGGTTCATATATAGTGCTGGCCCGGTACAAAACCCACCCTTAAACTACTTAAACTACTAGCAGCAGATAGACAACGAGCGACAGAACGAGTGCACATACTGGTGTCCTTCCAGGGTGGCGTGCCCAGCGTCCCTGGAGAGCCCAACCCGACCTTCTCGCACATGGTGGGCAGCGTGACCACGCAGCCGCATAACTGCTGTCTGTGCCACAAGCAGTATGCCAGCAAGGCCAAGCTGCTCCAGCACCAACGCAAGAAGCACATGGACATGATCGCACTCACGCTGGTCAGCAGTGCCCAGGTGAGGCCGGTGCTCGCAATTCCGTAATGGAGAAGTCTCACGGATGTTTACAGAGTCTAGCAACATGGACAATGCTCGTGATCCTTGTTGGATGGACAGGGTCACATTATACTTACCTTTCCAGTATAGCAAGACTTAATTAATGCAATGGGGGACACATAGTACTGTTATCTTGGGGATAGGCAACATTTCACAGCCCTAGGCCAGTTGTGTTTTAGAGCCTTTTTTTTTTTCTTTATTTGTTCTGTGGATATTTTTCCGCATGGAAAAAGTCCCTGATGGAGTTTCTGCACACCCCAAAAGTTTGGCCGTGGCAGATAAGGTAGGAGTGTCATATACAACAGCAAAGCGACAAAGCAGAACTAATATACACACTTCGGAAGCCGCAATCACGGGATCGCTCAAGCCAAGCAAAGCGCACCATCAATAACAACAAAGCAACAAGGCAACACAGCAGAGTGAAGATTAGATTATACACAGGCAATCAGCTGAAGTAGTAAAACAAGTGTCATACATCATATTAATAACATCATTAACGTTGGTCATCAGCAAAATAATGCACTCTGTACACACAAGAAAAAGTACATTCAGGTAGGTCACTAGCATAGAACTTTGACCAAGAAAAAAGAATGGTCTAAATTCATACACGTAGCGATCAAGAATAAGATAATTTCAGAAATAAGAAAAGAAAAAGAAAACTTCACTATGAAAATGTAATAGTACCACCAACCAGAAGCGTTCTGCATTTACTTTTGAATTTATGGAAAGTTGTATTATAGTCTATGTTCATATCTGTATTGTTTAAAATTTTAATTATTTGTAAAGTTAAAGTTTGTCGGCCATAATTTGTTCTTATTGTGGGCATTTTTATCTTTGAATATTGAAGCGTATATGCGCTCACTCTATTTGTTGGGGTGGTGTGCAGTTCATTCTTATGTATCCATTGTAACAGTTTAAAAGTAGTAAACCTGGTCTGCCTTGAGAATATTATATTTTACAAAGAGTGGCTGTGTGCTTAAGTTTCTTTTATCACCTCTATAGTTTTCACATATACATATTCTTTTTTGTAATATAATTATTTTATTGTAGTTCGAAGCTGTTGTTGTTCCCCAGACCAATATACTGTAAGTAATTTGTGTGGCCTTAAGGAAACAAGCAGGTTTGTGCGAATATTGAAGATTTTGAATACAGTAAAACCTCGTTATAACAAAATGGGATATAACAAACTAATGGATATAACAAAGTAATCATAATTCCCCTTGCTTGCTATAGTGGGAAGAAATAGATATTGGCTATAACAAACTAATGGTTATAACAAAACAATTATGAACGCTCCTTCAACTTTGTTATAACGAGGTTTTACTGTATGAATAGAATATTTTTCTTAATCGATTCATATTTTACTTGAAAATTGCTTATTTGAAAATGCCGAATATTCGGTCTATGTACGAATATTCAATCACATTGCGAATAATCTGCACGCAGGACATGCCCTGAACATTCAGAGCTAAAAAAGCCGTGTTTGGTTGCCCAAAAATCGCTGGTGTTGTAGCCTTTTTTTTTTTTTTTATAAATCCTTACCGTTTACGTTACTAGTAGAACTGCCATGTTTGCGCAATTCTAATGCGCCCCCAAATCTAACGCGCAGGCGGATTTAACTCCCAAATGTTCAAGAATTAAATTGATGCCAATCCACCGTGCAGGTAAAATAATGAAGGTTGAGCACATACCTCATAGAACAGGTTTTATAAAACATGTGCCGGCACAAACATGAAAACCGTGCACTAGTCGCCATTGTTGGAGTCCGATGATGGTCCGCAGAGGTAATTCTTACTTTCTTTCTAAAAAATTTTGAAAGCCATGCTTTTCGCGCTTGTACGAGTGCGCGACTGTCGCCTTTTGGAGGACGTCTTTCAAACAACACTGCGTAGGGTGACCACCCGTCCCGCGACTCGCGGGACTGTCCCGCATTGAGGGCTCGTGTCCCGCGTCCCGCAAGAAATTCCCAAATCTTCAAAATGTCCCGCATCTGATACTGTCGTAAAACTCACTCTGCAAGTCATGGTGCTGCCGAACAACGGGGCACGGGGAAGCGCGGAGGTCGCTGGTAATTGTGTGAATCCCAATGGGACGCCATTTTTTTTCAAGCATTGCGGGAAGTGACTGTCGTTCTTGCGGGAGATTTAACGCGCATGTTCCGTTGTATATATCTCTCACCTTGGTAGCAAAATATTGTAAGAAAGATTGCTCGCCAAAAGTTTAAATATAAATATTGTAATTATTTCCTAATCGCTTGTCAATTCAAAAGGGCTGCTGTGAATTTTTTTTAGTGAAGACAGTCACACAAGGCAAAAAGCCTGCAACTCGGAATGGTCGAAAAATAACATAATGTTAAAAATTTGTGTAGGACCATGTTGATAAAAGTAAGCGTTGACAGAAAAAAACAATAACGCGAAAAAGATTTACTGTTTCTTAATTTCATTTTGTGCATTGAGTTCTGCTGCAGTTGATTTTTCCGCTTTCAATTTCAACAAATTTAATAACATATTTGGCATAAAAGAACATCACTGGGAGCGCAAACTATTTTGGCCTATTTGCTGCAATACAATTTGAAGGTGTATGGACAGCACAGGATATTAAATATTTTAACACAGCCTCGGTTCGTGGTGTGCGTGTTCATAAAACTCCTTTCCCCTCCCCCTCCCCTGTGTCCCGCATTTCACTAGCAGGAAGGTGGTCACCCTAACACTGCGAGCTCGTCAGGTCGCTGACATTGCGAGATCATGCAGTGATGCTCCGTTGTTATCTTTTCCCAACAGCGTGATGACTTGTTTTTCTCGTGTAATGAACGCATTTATAATTTTCGGCTCCACGAGTCTTGAACTGCGTCCAACTTAGCTAGCTGGCTAGCCACCAAGCCCGCCAGTTTTCTTTTGTCGCCAAGCGGCCAGGCCAAGTCAAGCCAATCCAAGCCACTCTCGTAATGGCTGCAATTGCGTGGTTGCGAAAATGATCAACCGTGAAACGGAGCGGCACGCTCTTGACGAAGCTTGGGTCAAGGAACTGCCCAGCCCCAGACATTCTTCGCCTATCGGACGCATTGACGTCGACAAACCTGCCGTCGTCTGTGGTCCGCTTTCGGACAGTGAAATCGTGAAATTGTTTATGTTTAAGAACGGTTGCGTTGTTCTCCATGCTGACTGAGCTTCGTAGGGCGCTTTTCCTTCAGCAGAAAGCACACTGAAAGTGCACTAAAAAGGTTTGCAGTTTATAAAGCATGGTTACTGTGGCACGCCCACGGCCAGCCATAGACGTGCCTCCATCAGTGGGGGCGTGCCACAGTACCCTGCCACGTCATATTGGCACCTAAAATGACATTTGCACAAAGTGTGTACATGCAAAAATTTTACCTCGCGTAATGAACGCCCCCCCAAATATGTCTAAATTTTGTGGAAAAAAAGGTGTGTTCGTTGTTTGTGTAAATACAGTATACATACCAAGTATTCCAAGTCTTTTTTTTTTTTCGGTTTTTGGTTTTGATTGTAAAGCCTCTGTATTTTTGGGCTCCCATTTGGGCGAAAAGAAGTGAGCGTTAGAATAATGGAAACAAATTAATTACGTTCACAACAAAGGAGCGGTTTTGGTTTTCATTTTGCCAAGCTTGTATTGTAAGCAAGTCACTTTTCTAGCGACCTTATATTTTAGGCTGCAGGAGCAAGGATATTTTCTGCTGCAGGAACAGTTGTCACTGCGAAAAGGCCAGAGCACTTATGCACTGAACACCTGGAACAATTAATGTTCTTGCATGATAATTTGCAATAATTGCAATAGCAGCTGATATCTAACTTGTAGCTAGTCAAGGGAAATTTTAATTATTTTCTTAAAAAAATGTTATCACCAGTTTTTTGTGTGATAACATTACAGGTTGCATTTTTACATGCTATCTAAACGTTCAGTTTTGTCCACTCATAAGTTTGCCAATTTGTATAACCTATGAGTTGCACCTTTTTCCTGCTTTCATGTACAATTGACAAGTAATTTCTAGTCAAGGTACAATAGCTGTGTTACTAGTTGCATTGTTTATATGCTGCCTAGTCCAGTTGTTTCATTTACTTGAAGTTGTTAACATAATTTTCGATTTTGAAGGTAATAAACAAAATATTTGCATATTTTATTTTGTTAGTTCTTAATGGTTCACACATATTTGAAACATATTCAATATTTGAAGTATTTTTTTCTGAAATTCATATTTGATTTGTATTTGAAAATTTCTATATTTGCACACCCCTAGAAACGAGCCTTCAGGTAGCAAGCCAATTGGTACAACAGCATACCATTCTGTCCCAACATTAGCAAGGATAAGAGGGAATCATTGAATTCCAGACTATTATTTATAATACTGGTAGCCCTTTTGGGCAGTCTGGAGAGTGTGCTTTTTTAACAACAATAGAACATGAAAAAAAAAGGAACAGCAAGGAATGAAAAGAAATGTCTCGCTTCTTTAGTCAGTTTTCATGGAACTAGAAGTTTGTGATTACCCAATTTCAAACTGAAGAAAACAACATAATTACTTATTTATAATTTATTCACTGCCAATCCTAGGAAGGAATCTGCAAGAACAGACATTCATTTGTGAATTTATGTTCTTGCAGATACTATAACAATTTTAAATGTGCGTTTCTCACTTAGAGCTTTCTTGGGTAAGCTTTGAGTGCTTTCTGAATGTTGTCATAACCGATCGTGTCAGTCCACTTCAATGTTCAAAAATTTCCAACATATTTACTGCTGTCATGTTCATGTTAAGCATGTCATGTTCCTGGTTAACTGTTTTTCTAATATGCACATTATCACTTTGTAGAATATGGTGTGTTTGTTAATAAGTAATGAGAGAAAGAAAAACAGATATTTGGTCCCAGAAGCACGCTTATCTTCCCAGACAGACCTCAAAGTTTGCCTCTCCCTTGTGCACTTCAGGTATTATTTAATCATTATGAGAAAACACATATGTCATGCTCCAATTGTTTGCAAGCTGTGCCTTCCATCACTGCATAAATTCTGTCCTAATTCATGTAATAGTACTACATACCATCATACTCGTTAAAAGTTTATTTGTGTAAGGACTCATCCGATGGCACTCGCTAGTTTTCCAGTGGGTTGAGCGACTCATGCCATGACAAAGTTTCCTTACCCCCCGACGCAGGCCAACGGCAACAGCCGCAGGAGGGAGGCAGACCTGCTCACAAGGGCCATGTCGGAGTTGACCCAGACCCTGACGGACTTTCGGCAGGGCTCTAACCCCGCGTCGTTCCTCTCGGGAGGGCCGCTCGAAGAGGACCCCGAGGAGTCCGAGGCCGTGGGGGACCAGGTCGTCTCGGACGCCCTGGACTCCTCCGTGGACAACGACGAGGTGGCAGGAGCCACCCTGGACCAGGCTCAGATTAATCAGCTCCTTGCTCAGTACCAGCAGCAGGCCGCACTTAGGTGAGTCCCTCCTGGACTCTACAGTATGTCCCAAGAGGGTCCTTGAGGCTCTGAGGCATGGGTTCTTGAACTAGTTTCCTGGGTAACCCGGGAGTTGCCAGAGATGTAGGGGTTCCCTGAATTTTAAAATTTCCAGGACCATCCCTGCCCTTAGTGTTTTACCAGTTTAAATAGTACTATTTTAGAAGTTCTCAGCCACTCACTACGGCACGACTATGTGCCAAAGACTTCCAGATAGGAGTATGTGCATTATTGCTTACAAAATCTCTAAGCGTCTGTGCTACTTTATGGCATGAATGCTGAGACCAGGGGGGGGGGAGGGGGGGAAGAGAGAGGAGAGGAGGAGGAACAGCCATTTTCTGGTTATCAAAACAGACCGGGGGGGAATGGGGGTGTGGAGGAAAGGGGTAAGAGTCATATCTTCTGATTGCCAAAACCAGAAGATGACTGTTTGAAGGTTAGGTTTGGTTTTGCTCTCGTTAATTTTGTGCATGATTTATGTCTAATTTTATGAAGTTTTAGGGAATCAAAAGATGCTCCCAGGGCTGTGGGTGCGTGGCTGCTGCTTTATGGAGCTATGTAGTGACCATGTGTTGCTAGCTACTATGCTCTGCCTCACCTTAAATGGCCGCCGACTACCCCAACATTAACACTTTTTTACAGCGGAGCTTTTTCCTTTTACTCTCAATGTGGCGTAACCGGCATTTAAAGGGACGTGGACAATGGGGAAGTCGGCAACAACTCGAATTTGTTTTTTTAGAGCGCAGCTCTTAGGGGCCCGTTTTCGGCTTGAGCGGCGTCACCGTCGCCGTAATTGCGAGGTCACGTGACCCCCCCCCCCCCCCCCCCCCCTCCCCCCCAGGTCACGTGACCCCCCAAGTCATGTGACCCCTCAAGCAACACCTCCTAGAAATAAGGCCGTAGCGCTCTTCTCGTGACGTCGCAAAGTAAGGCCATCGGGGGCACGTGTCGAAGCAAAGGCAACGCGCGTGGATCGACCGTCGTAACACGCTTTTCGTCAGATACGCGTGTCTTATTAGCTAAAATTAAAGCTGCACATTGCAACGGGTCTAAGAAACATTTCATTACACGGGCAAAACATTACACCGCTAAATAATCTATGCGAAATGGCACAAGGTATGCGTAGAAGACGTCTATAGAAAATTGTGATTTTTTTAACCCATAGAGTTAATGTATAACATTGATCGAAATTTCGCATGCTATAAAGCTTATTGTTCTATATTTCATACATAATTTATGTGATTTCCTCAGTTTATAGCCACAAAACAGCCGCGATAGCACCGCTAGCTTAGTCGCTGCTATTTTGGTTGTTTTGATTTTGCCTTGTAGCCTCAATACCACGTCCTATGCATCAAACAAGCTGGGTTGAGGCAATAGTTGGGTTTTCCGGTTCCTCTATAGCCGACGTCGCCACTGTCTGCCCATTCTTATGGTTCTTCCAGTTGTTCTCGTGGTCTGTGTTGCACAAGTGCATATTTTATACAAATATATTTCAACAAAATGGCGAGACATGCAGTGATTGGACACAGCAATACAGATCAGTTAAAAATCAGGTAGACATAGCCAACACGAACACGGCTCGATAAGAGTCACATATGATCATGTAAGTGATGTTATTGCGTGCAGTCATTGAATTAAAATTAATGTAATTTCAATCGAATGACAAAATGGGGCCAACAAACCAGCTGGCGACGCTTATATAATCACTCAAAACAGTGAGCTGATTAAATCCCGTATTATTTAATAAAAATATATTAACTTTTCCGTGTGGGAGGGGTACTAAACTTACTATTTACAGTCAACTAATTTACTTCTCCCTATGGGTTTGAGCTGCCTAAGAACAAATTATAGCCTATTTTGTATACAACAATACTATTACCAGAATACAGTTAAGATTCTAGTATAAACGCAGTAAAGGCAATAAAATAACATTACTATAAATAAACACATAAGCACAAACAATGCGCTTTCAATAATCACACAAACTTGCTAGTTACCTTCCAGTAAAAACTAGAATATTACCACGCATATTTACAAATGTGGACGCAATAGTAAACAGATAACGACGAAGAACAAAATTTCATTCTATCACGAAATTTAAAATAAAACCGACTGAAGCACTTTACTTGCGTCTTACATGACCAAGAAAGCCTGTAAATAAGGTGTTCCTCACCTGTCAATCGTATCCATACGTCCCACACGATTCATCGCGAAAACATTTGAACACAAACTTCTAGAAGTCTCTCTCTGTCCAAAGAGAGGTCATCGGCCAGTGTCATCGTTGACTAGTTGCCACACGCGTCACTCAAACCGTAGCAGGACTTGTTTCGCGAATCCACGTAAATGCCGTAGTATCAAGCGATCACAAAAAAAAAAAAAACTACCCGAGACTGCGGTGACGGCAAAAAAATGATGGGTAGGAGGATCAAAAAAACCACACACACACACACACACGCGCGAGAGCAGCACCAGCAGTGTGGGATGAGAGGCTTAACATTGTCGACCCTTCTCTTGCTCGCGTGCGCTCCCTCCCTGCGGCAATGACTGGATTTTTTTTCAGTTCCTTTCCGTTCTGAAATGTCTCAGCATACCTTTGCAGACAGTCAGCTGCTTACACGCAACTAAAATTTACCAGAATCGGAGCCCGTACAAAGGAACAAGATGTCGCATCGGAAATTCGGAGCCGGTTCAATCGAAAAGTGTGGGGAGCTGCGAGACTGCAGGTAGTCCTGCGGTTACGGGGATAATCATAAATATAAACTTGGTACTTGCAACCTTTGTAACGCGTTGTATATTATGTTTATATTGTATGTATAATAAATTGTACAAGACTGCACTTTTAAAACGTGTGTTAATGTCGGATAAACGCGCACAAACATTACCGCGCCGCTCGAGGAAAAACATTTTTTTCATGTTGATACGCGTCGACAGGAGAGAATTTTCTCACGTAGTTGCGCCTTCCTCCTCTGACGTTGTGACGTGCCCACTCGGAGTGCTACGGCCTTATTTCTAGGAGGTGTTGCCTCTACCCCCCAAGGTCACGTGATCCCCCAAGGTCACGTGGCCCCCCAAAGTCACGTGACCCCCCTGACGTCATACGACCCCCCCCCTGAGGTCACGTGACCTCAAGGAATCACCTATCCCTCAGTACGCTTCCATCCATTAACAATTCCTCCTCAAGAGCTGTGCTCCAATCTGGCGTTACAGGGAATTGTAAACGGCTTCCATTTTTTTCTTTTTTTTTTTTTTGTGCCAGATAACTTCTCACATTTTGAGAGAGGAATTGTTAAGCGATCAAGAAGTTAGGGCTGTACCTCATGTCGCTCACCAGTGTATGCAACACATCATTTTCCTCTCGAAAGCTTTCAGAAATTGACTGATTTGGTGGTTTTAGATGATGCTCAGCAAGTTTTCATTTGGAACCATACATTCATTTTCACCGAAATAAAAGTTAATTAACAAATATTTTAAGTTATCCTACTTATCGTGAGGATTAAGATTTAACAAACAGAACGTAAGGGTGCAAGTGATCTGGTGTATACTGAACATTTTGGATGTTCTCCTTCTCTTCTCTTGGTGTCATCTTTCGTATTTCTCCAGTCTAGGGTTGCTTCAAAATGTTCATTCATATTTCTCTACCTCTTCAGGGCAAGTTTAGGCTCAATTTTCTAGCTCGCACGTAACCATGCACAGTGTGGGGCGATCATGTGCTATATGCCTGATCGTTTACTGTAGCACGTGACCATGAATGGTATGGTAACTTGTTGATGGCGATGAAACGCAGTGCAAGCGGTGAAGCACATCCAGACGCCCCTGTGGTCTCTGTGGCCGATGTCGTGGTGGCACCGACATCGTCAGCTAGCTGGACCATTGTCTCGGTGACAGCTTCAGGAGAAGACTTTGAGCAAGACTTTTCTGCAGCATGAGCACGTTGCGAGCTTTTGGCAAACACCACACGTTTAGCAAGAGAGTGCTGGTTAGGATTGAGTTTCCTTTTTGTGCTCTTTGTACAAGTTTTTGAATTGTACAGCCTTTTTTTCAAACAGTGTCCCACTTGTTGTACTGGTGAATGGTGAATTGTTTAAATGAACTGTGCACGTGATTGTTGTGTTACTTGTATGTCCAGATTACCTAGTCAGTGGTATGAACTCTTGGATGGTGTTACTAGTAGTAGGCAAATGTCAATTTTTTTTACCAATCTTGATTCTGTGTTTAAATTGTTCATAAACATCTGATTTTATCCTGAATGCATGTTTTCACAATTTCAACATACCATGGTTACCTTGGTCAAAAGTCAAAGATGAATTTTCTATGGTTGTGGCTTGAAGATCTTTAAGCCCTCTTGCAAATTTATAAACCAATGTTGTGATCTACTAGGGCTATGTGTAAGGTGATTATTTGAGTCTGTGACACAAATTACAGTCCAGGTATGTGGAACTTAGAACAGCAGCATTTCAGCATTTTGATAGGATTAACTAATTGACAGTGTGATGCAACGGGCCTGTTGCTGGAATCACTGTCTTCACCTCTATCCAGATACTGGCCCCTGTTTCATCATAGTGACTGTTTTTGTACCCACACTGACTATCACACACAATGGCATCATACACTGTACACACAATCACCACAAAAGCTGCAGTGGGAGTTTCCTGCAAACTTGTCTGATTTCCTGTTAGTCATCCAGGGGAAGGTGTTATCTGCCAGTCACATCAGTGGGCTGTGCAAGACACTTTTGTCATTTTATTTGGATGAAACTGTGGAATGGTGCAAGACCCATCTGCCTGCTTTCTCACTCCAGTAGTGTTTTTCCAACATGAATGTCAAAGCAGCTAGTGCTCAGCATTTTATTTAGACCTGGACTGTAGTAACTGCATCTGCTAAAATGTGTACAGTAAGAAAGTTACTTCTGGGGTACAATGAATTTATTATCTCAGGCAAAAATGCGTTGTATGTTGGATGAACATGTAGAAACTGAGGCATGTTTGGGAGATCACAGCATATATTATTCTAAAGGGCATACTTGATCTGACTTGTGGAATGATCATTTTCGGCTAATCCTCAAAAATATTTGGGCCTCCCACAGCGGCGTTGCTAGGCCATCCGGCATATGTCTTCGTAACCCTTACCCCACTCTGTAGGCTGACATAGCCAAGATTATGCCCCAAAGCCATGCATGGTATTTTGTTCATTATATTAGGGCAGATTTTAATGTCACCATTTGTTTGTGACATTAGTCCTATCTTCCAGGTGCTCTCTTTATTTTCCCAGGTTTTGTGATATATCATATAGGTTCATATCATCCTGTAAGCAGACACTACTTCTTGGACAGAATTATTTGGTGATTGATGTCCCATCACTGCATTGGGTTGAACGTCTTCCCTGTGAGAGCAGTAATACGTCTAGACATTGTCAATCAGGATAATCTGGTAACTTCATATCTTGTTACTTATTTGTGTCCAGGGCTGAGATGTGCAAATAGTGAAGCTTCAACTCTAATCAAATTCGAATCGAATAGTGCCAAATAATGGCCGAAAAATAGGATATTGAATTGAATATAAATACCAAAATGTTTATTGTCAATATTCACAGAACTAAAAAAAGAAAGATGTTGTTTATTCTCTTACAAGGCACGAAATGAGAAGATATTATGAATAAAAATGGTGCTAATGTCCACACTTAAGACAAACTCAAGACAGCTGACGGATAAATTAACCCATCCCCCTGTAGATCGCAGCACGCTAGATAAATGGATGGATATGACTGAACCGTTTGAATCGGGTGACGTCTCACACCACCTAACCCTGGCAGCTATCTTGATGCGGAGGGGAGTGACGGGGTAGCAAGAGACACAAGTTATCAGTGTTATGTGTAATTCAATAATAATTTGTCATATTGTGGGCATAACAACTGAGATTAGGTTTCGAATGCACAGAGCTAACTAGAAGAGCCTTAAATTAAAAAAGGGCGACGTGCGGGGTTTTTTGGTTTTTGTCAAGCGCATCCAAGAAGTTTGGAGCGTGACTGCTTTGTTTGAGAAACACAAGAAACAAATACTTTCTGTCAAAATTGTTTGTTAGTCAAAGCTCCCGAGTGTAGACTTGATGTAGATCCGACACAAGCCTGTATAAGGACTATTTCGCCATATAAACTGCATTCCTGAATAAACATGAATTTTCGCCAACAGTATTAATATTCAAATATTTGAATTATTCAAAAACTCGAATACTAGGAATTCAAGAGCTGAATTAGAATGTTCAGGCAATCATTATTCAATTCAAATTTGAAACTCAAGTATTTGCACTATTCTCGTCTGAGGCATTTTCCAACAGTCTTCAAACCTTTAAAGTTCAAAGTCAACAAACTTTTGCAGTCAGTTATCATCCTGTGAATAATCTCATTTCCAGTTGGGTGCCCTTTACAAAACACCTGGTGACCATAACATATGTGTTCTCTCGAGCATTGGAGATAACTAAGAACTAAGCTCATTCTTCAAACTGTTCGGCAGTGCTTCATAACAGCATCATATTGGACATGCCTAGATTTTATTTATTCATCTGTTAATGACTTACAGCTGGAAAAGGGAAAGGGAAACAAAACACATTAATTTAGATGTTATTTTTCAAGGGTGCAATTAAAGAACTTGAAATATTTACATGGAACAGTTAGCTTTTTGTATGGGGAGTCTCATGAGATGCTTCAATTTCCTTAGCAACATCATTTACTGTAATGAAGTCAAAGCTAGAGGATCAGGACTGCTGCATGGGGGCCTTTCTGCCTGAAAAATTGTTTTAAGTCCTGGCTCCTTTGCTGGTATGGTCACTGCATTTGCCTGATTGTACCTGCCATTCCATCCCCACATTTCTGCCGATCGACCTACCACACAACTTAACAAGGACAAGCAAAGCCTACGTCAGCTCACAAATCTTAATTGTGGCGTGCCACCACAAGTTGTTGCTCATTCCTGTTTTAGATCTTGCACATCTTTCACCAAGTCGCTCATTCTGGCATTTAAATTTGGTGCCACATTTTTTACCTCTCATATTTTCAAATTTGAAGAAGTCAGTTACTGCACTGATTTCTGAGCCAGAGTTTGGTGGCCATTTATTTCGTAAAATGGGGATCCATCTAAAATATGTCCATTTCTTTTGCCCCCTGTGGCACTAAAATAAAATGGACAAGCTTTGTAGCTGACTCCACTGCTAGAAGCCAGTGAGCGTAGCAGGATAACCTTTTACATGTCAAAAGTAATATTATACTATCTTGTGATGGTTCAATTTAATGCATTTCCCAGTGATCCTGAAATCATATGATTATATAAAATAATTTCTGCAAAGATATCTATGAATATTGTTAATTTTTCTGGTGTCTCTTTTACTGATTAACAGCAATTCTGATCCCAAGCGTTTTGCAAACTTTTGTATGGATTTTGACCCTTATATTTAGTTGGCACGTCCCTCTGACATTGCTTAGCAGACACCTTTTGCAGTTTAGCTGAAGGTTTATTCAAGAAAGTCAGCTTGGATCATGATCTGTATATAGACGTCTTTCCCAAAACAAAATGTTTCATACAGGGTCTACATCACTACGATGTGTGCAGCCACAGCTGCGTGTGCCGACATCTTGCATCTAGTGTTGGCGTGTCCAGGGGGACCAGTCAAAGGTGTGGGCTAGCTAAAACCCCTTTTGTTGAAGGTGTGACAAGGTGAGCAGGGAGGAACAAATGTACCACGCCAATACCTCATACTCTGGCCCATGCTCATGTGTACATTATTGGTGTTTGAATGTGGACCACTACTACCTAAGGGTAGTACAGGTCGTGTGATATGGTGCAGTCTGGGGAAGCGTGTTTCAGCCAGGGCATTTCTTTCCGACGTCTTAACATGACAGCTACCGCCGCTGGTCAGGCATCCACATGTGGAGACTTCAGTTCACCATTTTGCTTCGTTTGGCCATCCATGTCTCTGTCCAAACTGCAAGATTTGAGTGGGTGGGATTTTGTCTGGAGTGATCTCGGTGACTGGTGTGGCAATGGCCTAAAACCCTGCGGCAACTCTGTGGTTGTGGGAAGGTTGATCCCATCTGGAATAGAAGCCAAAGACTGCACACACTGTCTATAATCTGTACAATACTTACAAATGTGTGTTATATTTTTAGAGTGTACATCTTCACAAATAAAGGGTTTGAAGAAATGTGGACATTCTTCCTGGCATGGTCAATGCTGGCTTTGAATTAACTATTCTATTAATAAGTAGTTGAAGTTATGATAATCATTGTTTACCTCAGTGCCAACATAAAGTATGCTCCAAGGCAACCGTATTGTCATGGAAGTGACTGCTAAAACAAGCTATAAGAAATGCATGGGCCATTTGAAACATAATTTGTTGAAAATTAGAGGTGCATCAAAGTAATTTGGAAATAACATGCTGGTACACTTGCGCTACAAGTGTGAAAGTCAAGTTTGGCACATACAGTGTTTGCATAAATCTGATGCACACTCCCCCCCCCCCCCCCCCTGAAATCAATGCCCAAGAATCCATGTGCACTTCCATCAAAACCAAAACTCAAAAAAAAAAAAAGTGGTGTATGGGGTTAGCCCCATCGCCATCGTGACCGTTCGTTTACATTCGTTGTTTTCATGTCCGGCCTGCTGTTCAAGATGAAAAAAAGAAAGAAAAAAAAAAAGATTCCACTTATTATTTGATGTTTTCTGTATTTCGTTTCGATTCAGTATCATTTTTAAAGGGATACTGCAACGAAATTTGAAATATAACCGTCGTGTTCAGAAATAGGCTGAATACGGACCACAATATCCGTAAATGACAAACAGATTATATTTTGACCCTGATGGCTGTATTTTTCGTTATAAACGGCCCACTCTGGCCAGCGCTCGGAGAGCAGCCATTGGAGAGCACGTCACAGTTGGCGGAATCGTGACGTAGTTTGTCTCGGGATGAGCAAAGCTGCGGCGAGGCTGACATCGTCAGGATGCCCTAGCCGTTCCAGCCACTGAAGCGGTCGATCGAAGCACGCCAGCGATTGGGCCATCGCAACCAGGACCAACTTGAATAGGGATCGCAACCAACTGCAAAGTTGCTTTTGTTTGAATATTGAGTGACGAGTCAATCTTCTATAATCTGGTAGAGGGAGAATAGCTATGTCTGAGACACACAAAAGAGTCCCGTTGAGGGAGAGTTCCTCCCGATTGTGCTGGCCGTAGAGCTTTCGGGTCGACGTCAAGGCGATACAGGCATCGTCATTACCTGTACAACTTTTCTTGGCAATGCAGTGGAGAGGAGGAAAGCCCGCGCATAGCTTTATTCAGCGCTCAAAATGGGAGAGGGAACGCGTGCCTGTACCCTCCACTGCATTGCCAGGAAAAACGAGGCTTTAGCGACAGCCACCAGGTGCTCCTTGCTAATCGTTTAATTTGTTTTGTAGGGACTGGACGCACCGACAAGCGAGTCCAGTCTCGCCACTGGAAAAAGAGAAAAAGACGCGCGCGCTCGCTATACGCTCACGCGCTCACGCGCTCACGAAGAGCGGTTCCTGACGAGACACCACTGAAATAGAACGTTGTTTTGGAACGTCCGTCTCCTGCCTGTTTCTTTCACCACATTTTCCTTTTTTGTGTCGTTTTTAACTAGATATTGGAGTGTCCGATGCGACACTGCTCCTTTGAACACGTATAAGCCAAAATACAAGTGCCGAAATTTTTCGTTGTATAGACCGTTCCATTAGGGTCATAGCAGAGAGGGTAAAAAGAGAAAAAAATACTCTCCCCCTCTGACCCGCATCTCGTCTGCTCCGCCGAGTGGGCTGTATCTAGCATCCGGCTGGCGTACAAACTCTGTTTAGAATCGCGTCATTTTGGAAATTTCAAGTGCAGATGCGCAGATTTTGGTATGCCAGTTATCGTGTATTACTATGCTAGATAAAAAAGACAGAGTCAAATTGCGCTGTTATCTGCGTGCAAATAAAAAAAAATGGGAAAACTGTGCCAGACGGGTTTACTACAGTTGATCGAATGCCAATTCATCGAAGCACGTTTTAGAGAACGGGCTCGTTTTATCGAAGTACGGTTTAGAGAAAGAAGAGACTCAGTTTAGAGAAACACCGTTTATCGAAAAGGGAACAATATTTAAAAAAGGCTTTCCTACTTCTCGCGTGTATCACTGGTGCGCGTGTTAACCCAAGCCCCCTGCTGCGCTCCCGCCGCTTCGTGGCGGCAGTCTGCGGCGGCTCATTACAAAAATGTTAACTCACCAGACTTATCCGCACACGCCGCTTCGCGGCGACAGAATTCGCTAAAAGGAGGCTCGTCGCCATTTTCTCTAAACTTGGTTTCTCTATAAAGGCATTCGATGAACTGGGGTCGATAAAACGGCGTTCGCTAAAACGAGCTTCTCTAAACCGCATGACTCCGGTGCCAGACTGGCCGCTCTCTCCGGCGAAAAGTGAATCCGGTGGCTGTACCTTTTTTACTATACAAAGCTCGTACCGGTGTAGGCCTTTAGCGACCATGATTGGATGTCTGAAATAATAAATAAAAACGTGCTCTGCTGCCGCAATACACGCAGTAGTTGAGGGTAGTACTGCCGGCTGACTCAACTGTTATTTAAGTAACGGAAAAAAGATATGTCAGTTGATCATTTACCGAAGTAGAACAACAGAGAGCTCTAGGCTGATTTTAGAGTAGCCATAACTATTCTGAGAACGCGAACCACTTCACAACGGCAGCCACGAGCGAGAGTTCGATGTTCCGTAGAGCCCGCCGATACACCCCAAAGATGGAGAATGGCAACCTCCCGTTTTGTCGTCTGCTAGCGGAGTCGGGCGCGTGCCCTCTCTCTCGTTTTAACCCGCCGAACCCGCTGAATTTCCCGGATGTATGGAGAGGGCGCTGTTGTCGAACAAAATGGTGCCGCCCAGAGAGCGCTAAATGGAATGGTCTATAGGGTCCGATCGAGAAAAGTAAACCCTACTTTTCGGCCCGCGTAAAAAAACTACGCATCGCAGAACGCTCAAACTCCGCCAGAATGTAACCCTAGCGGTCCAAGCAAGATGCCAAAGTTTCAGCCCGATTCGATAAATTAATCAAAAGTTATAAGTGATTTTCTGAAAATTTCAATAGGAAAATGGCCGCCGACGGAGTTTTCGAACACATGGGCAGGGTGTCAGATAGACAGGTGGGGAAACGAGAGCCAAATGAGCGACCGGATTGTGTCCCCCTCGGTTTTCTCTTTTTCTGTGGCGCCATCTATGTGGAGCACCGCGAACTCTCACTCCGGGTGGGCAACCGTTGGCGACCGGCTAAACTGACGGAGATGATTTCTCGTGAATTTTTCAATGAAAGAATGTCGTGCTCTCGGTTTATTTTGCGCACTCTCCCATAAAGTTCCATAAAAATTTGATTCCAATTTTTTTCCTCTCGCCGCAGCGCCATCTGTCGCAAATCGAGGGCACCCGCAAGCAGACGAGTACACAATCCGGTCACGGCGCTGCGGTAGGCTTCTATGGGCCGTTTCCCCACCTGTCTATCTTACACCCTGCACATGGGGCTCTATGACAC